>NC_143522.1:48912956-49226956 GCF_031878675.1 Megascapheus bottae | reverse complement strand
TTACACATCTGATCACACTTCTGATATTTTGATATCTGTCTTATGCTCTGCTTTATGGATAAAACTTAAAGGAAAAAAAAAGATTCACATTAAAGTCTTTGGTGACTAAAAATCCCATCTTTATCACTGTATTTTTCCTTAGCCTAGGCAACTGTAAATGAACTTGTTTCTTAAATAAGGAAAAACAAAACAAGGAATCTCAGCTACAACAAGACTTGACAACTCTCATGACTGAACCAAGAATGTAGGGCCATCTCCCACTGGGTTAATTCAAGATGCTTGGAAGTTCAATGGGTTTCAGCATAGTCACTAAGAATCACATTGCTGTTGCCAGCATGGCAAGTTAGTAACAATATATGAGGATTCTGAAGACAGGAGTTTCAGAGTGCTTTCTGTGATTAAACATTACTCCTGTAATTTCTTTCTTTAAGACCAACTTCAAGCTGAGAGCTGGTGGCTCATGCCTGTAACCCTAGCTACTTGGGGGGCTGAGATCTGAGGATCCAATTCTCCACTTAATCACCAAAAAGCTAGAAGTAGAGCCATGACTCAAGTAGTAGAGTGCTTGAGCAAAAAAGCTCAGGAATAGCATCTAGGGCCTGAGTTCAAGCCCAGGACTGGTACCAAAAAAAAAAAAAGAACTCAATTGCTTAAATCAACATTAACATTTTAATGTGTGAATTCCAAACCACTCATATTAATAATCATTTGATTATGTCTCCTTTCATCACCCTCACCTTCCATTGCTTAGGAGGTCCAAGTTCTAAGTGCCAGAGTCAGATTTTCCACTAACCAAGGGCATCCATGTCACCCCAAAGTCATGAATTTCAGCACAACCATTTACAACTCTCCCTCTATCTCTAACCCAAAATAGGATGCTAGGCCAAACACAGATCCATGCTTTGCATTTTTCTTCATTCCTACCTAATCCTACCTTTTGTCTAAACTTGAGCAAAATTTGCCTTGACCATCTCTAGGGTTTGAGTCAAAGAAGTAGCAACTCTCTAAAACCTTAGAAAAAAGCCTAGAGAGAAATTTCTTTCTTCTGATGACATTGTACTTCCTCAGAAAGGCTCAAGGCTGTGCAGCTATGGGATTCCAGAGAAAAAGAGACAGAGAATAGGTGCCATAGCACCTTTATCCAGGATGAGAAAACTCAGTTATTCCAGAAAGAAGAATTTTCAGATAACAAAGGACCCAATATTCTGGGTTGGGGGAAAGAAAAAGTGGTATAAAAAAATACCATAGCCAAAGTATTTATTTCTTAATCTGTTCCTTAACAGAATGCTACCTGGCATAATGCATTCCATGCTGCTTTGCATCAATAACCCCTCCACTTCCCTCCTGAAGGCATCTCATCGCCAAATGCAAGCAGACTGCTTAATGCAGGACTAATTAGTATATCCCCTTCCAGTCTGTGGGTCCTCCATTGTAATTCCTTCCCAGCTCATTTTTTTTCCACAACCAAGCATCAATCAAAGTAAGTGCCCTGCCTGCCTAGGCAACACAAGATGTCCTCCATGCATTTGTCATCTGCCACACAAACAAAGGGGGAATTTAATTGTTGATTTGGGTATGCAGCCATGGTGCACAGGAAAAGGAAGCAGCAAGTGAGAGGAGGGGGGCAAGGAATAAAGTTGGATGGGTGGACCAAATACACAGGGCATTGGAGGCTTTGTGCCGTTTTCTGATCTTTCTTAGCACTGCTTCTGGGCCTATCTTCAGGGATTTCTCTGCAACCTGGTCATTGGCTGGAGTTTTTCCTAAAGCAAGTGATTTCCACCCCCTTCCTCCTTATGAATATGAAAATGCCTACGGAAGTGCACTTAAAAGCTACCATGTCCGCTTTCTTCAGAAGCCAAGTCAGTTTGCAACATGTGCTTGTCTAAAAAGACTGTCACGGGAGCAGGATAAGCCAGGGTTTTATTCTGGAGATGAATTAGTATTGTTTTGCTAGGTTGGAGATTTGGGGAGGGGAAGGGACTGTTTTTTGTTATGACTTGTTTTGTTTTGGCTCTTCAAGCCTGTGGACAGGCAAGCAGACAACAGAGACCAGAAGAAGTGCCTGTCCCATTTGTATACAGAGGTCTGGACCAGCAGTGCTGACATCACCCCTCACTTACAAAAATGCAGAATACAGGGAAGTACTTTACTGACTCATCCTATAGTTAACAGGATTGTCCACAGACTCTGGTCATGTTGAGATAGTCTCATAGGCCTTGAATTTACTATATCGTCCAATTGAGACTCAAACTCCAGCTCCTCCTCTTGTCTGAGCCTCCCAAGTGCAGGGATTACAGGCCTGTACCACCATACTAAGCCACTAGTACTTAGAAGATGCCATTTTATAAAGCATAAACTAACCATCAGAAGGAATTCATTTTCATCTGAATGTGGATGAATTACATTAATAATAGCAAGATATCAATAGCAAATTGGCTCTGAGGGTACTGCAAATGAAATGAGACTATATGATTACTTGATAAACTGATCTTGATCAGACATCCCTTCCATAATTTTCCTCTCCTTCCTCTCCCAACCAGCCATATACTTTTTCACATGTATACATTGAGAATTATGATTATCTACCAATCCACTGCCTGTTCATCCACAACCTTACCACTCCCCTGTCCCAATCATACCATGTTTCAGCTTCCTGGCACTAATGTAGCTAAACTATGACTTCCTTACAAAGAGTTTTGAATGCATAGTAATAAATGTTATACAAATTAGGGAAAAGAGAGATCATTTGGTGTTTTCCCTCAGATGTTTTCCTATAAATACTTTATATACTGTAATATGTAGTGTACTTTTATATATACTGCATTATGAATACAAACAGTATCTTCCTTGTTCAGATCCATGTAATATTCCTAAGTGCTAACTATCTATGACATCTTATATTGCTGTTAGGTTTGAAACTAGCTAAAATAACCTAACTTCTAGGGGCTGTCATACTAGAAGACAACATGAAGTACCAGTTCTAATTATATGGCATAAAATGATTATTAGAGAAACCAAGGAAAGGATGGAGAAAGAGCACAGTTACCACAGATCTTGAAAGGTAGTAGCACAAGGCCAGGTGGGCAAGAAATGTGGAGAGGTGCCAAGGACATTTCAGGCTGACAAGAACATAGGAGGGATGTAGAATACAACCAGAGAACAATTCTAAACTTTTTTTTTCCTTTTCTGCCTTTTCTGGGCCTTGAACTCAAGGCCTCGGCACTATGCTTGAGCTTTTGTGCTCAGGGCCAGCACTCTACCACTTGAGTCACAGCTCCACTTCTGGCCTCTTTTTTTGGAGGGGGAAGTTAAATGGAAATAAGAGTCCCATAGAGTTTTCTGTCCACACTGGATTTTAAACTAGAGTCCTCTGATCTCAGCCTCCTGAATGGCATGAACCACCACCTGGCACAAGTCTGAATTTTTACCAATTGATGAATTCAATTCTCTCATGGATTCTTGCTCCTTATTAACATTTTGATTAGTAGCTGCCTTTATTATAGTGTTTTAAGCTTAAATTGATAAAAGCTAACCCATTGTTCCAATAAAGTATGAATCAATATTTCTTAATCTTTCATTTTAACCTAAATCAGCTAACCTAAATAGAATCAGCTCCATCACTTCTTAAAATGGCATCTTGTTCTTAATTTGATGTACATTATTTTCTTTATCCAATTAGCCATAAAACATCAACATCATTTGGCATAGCTCAAAGACAATCTCAAATATTTATAATGTAAACACAGAGACTGGATTTCATTTCTGTGTCTAGCGTATTACCACAGTGTGTCCATAAATGGGGGTCATCTAACTATCAGGTTAAACATCTTCATGAAGACCCAAATCCACATCATCTTGGAAATTTTGGTAGGTGTATCACCTAAAATGTATGTATGTAGTTACAAGTAACAGAAACCCCAAATAAAGGTAGCTTAAATTTTCTTTGTAACTGTCTTAACTTTCTCTGCATGATCAAGACTACTGAGGCACCCACAAAGTATTAGCTCCCCACAGGGCAGTATCTAGAGTCAGGAAATGGTCAGTTACTCATTTGTGTTCACAGAAAATATTACCCAAACCTCCCCACTGGGTGCAGATAATCCCCATGTATCTTGCCATCCAGCATCTCTTCACACCCAAGCCTAAACCACACTGTGACCAAGAGATGGAATTACTATTTTTTTAAACAATTAAGCATTAGCCTTCTTGGCACTTGTGGTGGGGAGGGAGGGGGCAGGGGGAAAGGAGATGAAAAAGGAGTGGTATAAAACAAGACTGTTAACAAATTCTGGAAGGAAACAGCAGTATTCATTCACTGAACCATCAACAATAGCTGCCGCATGGCACCATGTTACCACAGACCACTTGGATTTTTAAAACCCCTGCTCTAAAAAAAAAAAAAAATGTAATTAACCTGGCACTGGTAGCTCATACCTGTAATCCTAGCTACTCAGGAGGCTAAGATCTGAGGACTGAGGTTCAAAACCAACCCAGACAGGGAAGTCTGTGGGACTCCTATCTCTAACCACCAAAAAGCCAGAAGTGAAGCTGTGGCTCAAAGTGGTAGAGCACTATACTTGAGCACAAAGGCTCAGCAACAATGCCAGAGTCCTGAGTTCAAGCCCTGGGGCCCATACACAAAAAACAATTAGTCCATGTTTAAATATACCTGATTTTATAAAACACTAAACACTGTATAGCCTTATGATTCACCTCTTATGTACTTCTTCTTAAAGATGCTTGGAAGATGCAACAAAATGGGGATGCACGGTATCCACATGGAGACATTCCTTTTGCCATTTTTCACTCTCTACTATATTCCCATCAGCTTGACAGTGCCAATACACCATTGCTCTCCATTTTAAAAAGGGTTGAGGAATGCACTCAGTGTAAGTCAGACCTCTTGGCTTCAAACCTTTATATCATTTTCCATAGAGCAGTCACGGTTGGGAATTTACAAAGGAAAATTGGCACCTAGTCTCCCCCCCCACTTAAAGGTAAATAGAGCTAAACCCCTATTTTAAGAGTACAGAAAACTTTTTATCACTTTTATCACTTTTTCCCACCAACGATTCCCCCTTGACTCTTTTTTTCATCACCCCTAATTTACTGTATTCCAAACCTAACTGATACCTAGTATGAGGATACAATTATCATGACTAATTCATACGCATGTTGGAGGGCAGGCCCAAGATAAATCTTTTATACTATGATATCCCTTCATGCCTGGCCCAGGACATTCTCCAAAGAATCTTGGGTGATTGGAGAAATCTCCCCTTTCCCTCACTCCCTAGCCATAAATCTTTCTCAAATCCATGCTTAAGAGTTCCTATACACAGAAAACATCTGCCTTCCCATATCCACCCCCCAAAAAAATGTTCTGAAGGCTTTAAAAATATGGTCCTTACCTATTTAGGTTGAAAGAGAAGATATGGGTAGGACTGAAGCTTTCTCATTAAAGACTGGCTGGGGGGGAAAAAAAACTCTTTGAGATCTTGTATTTCAGTCATGCCAACACTGATTCTTTCTGTCCGAGAACATGATACAGAATCTATCAGTGTTTATAAAAGCCTTGGACTCCAATTCACAGCATTTTGATGAAGGGGAATTTATTTTTTGAAACTTAACTAATTGACATGTACTAAAATCAATGGAAAGTTTTCTGCATGATTCGATATTAACAGTTAATAAAAATCTATCCATTGGCAGTGTGATAGGACAAAGCCTCTTCTGAGGTTGTAAATCACACAGATAGTAGTTCAGGCAGGGCCTGTCATTAGTGTATTAGGGGGAAAATCCATAGATGATGCATACTCATTCACAGAACACCCACAGGTCTTTTGTCCTTATGCTCATAATTCACATTAAGTATCAAATATCATTCAACTTTACCAAATGTTCTTCAGCACACAGATTTTTTTTAAAAAGGCACCTAAAAACCAATTTGAAGATGCCTGCCATTTATAAGACATCTAGCTCACTAATTGCAAAATCTATAGGGAAGTGCCCAGCATCAAAGCCTCGGCTGATCCTATGAGTGCTTCTAAATGAAAAACTGTATTCCTAGTAAATAAAGCACTTCATGCAGTCACTGGCTGCAGTGCTGCTTCTCCTGTGGGTTTTCAAAATGACCTTCCTGTAAACATCAAGGGCTTATAACTTTTTAGATAAAGAAACTTGTTCCTGTTTTAAGACTATGTCAGGTTCATTCCCCTATAGCTCAGATTTTCAAAAGAAGAGGAAAAAGTAATCCAGAATTAGAAAAAAAAAACCTGTTTCCAGAATGAAGTTCCCTGTCAGCCTGCCTTGGGCCTTAGGTGAAGAAGCAGAGATTAAAGAGTCAGTATTCTTTTTCATGTTTTATCTGCCAGTTTTGTGAATGTAGAAAGAGAATGAGTGGCCACAGCTAAGCAGCCAACTGTGGTATTAAATAGACTATGAGTCCAGCACAACACCCTTACACCCACACCCTTGTGCACATGTATATACACACACACCATCATGTCTGATTCCTGGCAAAGGCGCCATGCTTCCTCTTTGCTCCACAGCCACAGATGAAGGTAGGTGGAGGAGGGGGCAAGTGGCCCTGCAGATGCAACCCCCTATGGCCACGATGATAATGAAGCTCTTTGTTCAGCTGTGTGAATGTGGCATCTCCCATGAGCTCACTATTTCCTATTTATTCTATACTTACCTGAATGCGCCAAGTATTGCAGCTTTTAATGCATATGCAAACCAACTAAAATGTCCTTTTGTGAGATACTTTTCTAAATGACCGCTTTGATATGTGTTCCTCGTCTCCTCTTCAGACTGCGTGCCATTGCTTCCTTCTTTAGAAGACACAACTCACTATTTAGCCTCTTTTGCTTTGATTTTGTACAACAGCCCAACAGGAAGTCTGTGTTTGCTTTTTCTTCATATTTCTAAAAGCAAATTTATACTGATTTGTTTTGATTTACTAACAGAAATATGTTCCCGCCACAGACACTGACTTACTTTATGTTCTTTCAGTCATCAGCCTTGAACTGTAGACTAAGTTTTCCCAAAGAAAACTGAAATCCTGTAGTTGCTATCTCTACTGGGCCCTGCACACTTGCTGCAGCATTCCAAGGGTTTAGAGACGTCATTATTCTCTATAAGCAGCACATTTCTTGTATGTTACCACTAAGCTTGAATGGAAAGAACAGGTGGCATTTTAAAGGAATATTCAATAACATTTACCAAGTCCTTTTTTATTGTTTTGTTTTGAGGAGTATTTGATGGTAAAAGGTCACATGCTCTAAAATATAAGCATTTTGCAATTTTCTTCTGGTGGAACCATACTTTCCATTCCTTTTATAGTTAGAGGGGGATAGTTTTGCTAAAACTTTCCCTGTCAGATGAGCCGAGGTAGCCTAGCTCAACAAGAAGGATTCAATCTCTGTTTCTTTGTACTGTACCCTGAAGAGCAGAGCTTGTGACTCTAAGACATTTTGGATTAGAGGGTAAGGTGGCATCTTCATTTTTCCTAACACTGACAGCCAATACAGATGGTTATACCTAGACTCAGAGGAATAAAGACAATACCTTATGTGGTGGCAGAGCACTTCACAATTATGTCTAGACTATTATGAATTCTAAGTCAACCTGTAAAAATCTAGTCATCTTTCCTATATTTTTATATGCACCTGTGAGAGAAATCTAAAAGAAACCATTTAAATTTAAAACTCCTATCACATTCCCTTTAAAAACAGCTTTAAAGTTATCATGTGCTGGGTGAATTCAGTTGAAGGTCACACAGGAAGCTCAACCTAAGGATTTTGGACAGCAATGAAAAAGATGCAATAGCTTACATATTGGAAGAACCAAACCAGTTATCTCCTAGTTGTGACTGTAGGGATACGATCAATGTACCTCTTTCTCCCCCTTCTGCTTCCTTTCTCTTTAGAGTTGGTATACACGGATATGAATTTATATGAATTTATTCCTGAACTCATTGATTTGATGAGTATCTCTTTTTGACTGTTAAGAAGGCCACATCAACTAACAAATCTTGCTTATTTTTGGCTTCCCAAATAATCAGACATAAACATTTTTATTTTGCCTTGTAATCTACATCTAAAAGCACAATAGCCACAAGAATTAAGATAATTTTTTAAAGTTTTTATATGTTTTCCAAGTTCTTTAATTTATTACTCACTAAAAATCTCTCTCAAACTGGCACCAAGGTGGCTTTTCTTCTTCAGCTGATTAGGCCTGCATGAGCTCAGGAAAAGCTGTCAGATCCTGCCTCTGGCGCAGCTGGAATGATCCAACTGATTTGCCAGTATGGCTTTTCTTTCTTTCAAGAAATAAGCTTCATCCCCAAAATCATAAATTCATTTTGTAGAAGAACCTAGTCCCCCCTCATCCCCCCCAAACAAATCCTTGTTCATTTGAAACATGAAACACCTTGTAACCTCTTTTATGAAACTTCCTCCAAAACAAAAGCAATTTGAGCCATCTTTTGGTCAATATTTCAGTTTCCGGGGCCCCAGTGCCATACCTTATCTTTAGTTATCTGCATTTCCCATGGCTGAATCTTCTGCCCTATGCGAGGGTTCAAGGGGTCTCACAGAGTCTCACTCATCTCCAGAAAAACTTCATCATGTAAGGCCATGCTTAAATGTTTACCCTTTTAAAATTCTGTCGGGTTAGCCCAGAGCAAAACAATGAGTTACATCAATCTTGTCTTCTTTGGCTGCCCGCTGTGGGTGCTAAAACCTGCTTCTTCATATTCACCACAATAATAACCTAAAGGCAATACCATAGTGCCCTGACTCCCCAAGAAACCCCTTGCTCTCCTGTCCTTCAATCCTGTCCTCCTGTCAGAACTCACCACTCACGGAGACTACCTCTCATTCACTTGGGTCTCCTCTTTTAGCAGATAAGCTCTAGCCTGGGTTTGGTGAGAAGACCATGCTAACATATTTATGAACCCTAATAAGTTAGTATTTATCTTCTCAGGATGCATAGATGTATTCAAGAAGCCCATGGCATCCTGCTTCATCTCAAAAAAATGGCATGGTATCTGCCCTTGAGCAAATAAGCCTTTCAGCTCTTTCTCCAGTAGATGGCTGAAAACCACAGAGGCAGGTGTTTTCCCCGACATCCACTCACAGTCAGGGTTGTAGTTGAAGAAAAAATACAGTAAGCCCAACTTTACAGAGGTATCACATGTGGCTCTACCGAAGCATGGTCAAAATAAATATATTAAAAGAACCCTTTGTTGTTGAAAGGCCAATTCCCACATTCAAATTGTGTAGCTCAGTTAAAGTTGATGAGCTCTCAGTCTTTAAATCTCAGTCTTTAAAATCACTGTAGTCTGCTGTTTGCTTGCCCTGAAATTTATAAAAATCTGCCTCCCATCAAAAGCAGACAGCTCCCGAAAAGCCAAAATAAATATCAATGTGGTAATTGAAGTGAAAAGTGAAAATATGAGATATTTCAATGGCATGTCTTTAGCAGAAGTTGGGTAGCACTGTGGGGAAAATCAAGAGTTCAAGAGAGCACTGAACTCTCTAGCCTGAGCATGCTTCTCAATTGTGGCTTCCTTATAACTACATATTCATGAATACCAAGGATCTCTGTTACATTATTAGGAAAATTGTTGGATGATCTTCATGTTGATTTGGCAAATTCTAATTTTATTTTACAACTATTTTATTCTTGTGCTCTTTCTATACTCTGTACTATACGGATTTTTTTTTAACTTTTACCTGCTTTGGGTCACATTCTAGTCCAGAATTCCTATCCAGGATGAAGTGACCTGGCCCACCTTGTTTTCATTTGATTTGTACTCTTTGTTAAAAATATAACAACTGTGCTGGGGCTCAAGTGATAAGAGTGTCTGTCCAGCAAGCAAGAAGCCCTAGTTTAAACCCTAACACCATTAGAAAGTGAACATAAATACCACAACTATGTAGAATTATCCTTTATTCTAAATACAAATAGAACTGTGCTACCCGCCTGACTGGAGCACTGTACATTTTCTCTGTGAAGAGAGTGGACAGAATGACACAACCCACAACTCCTCGATTAATAGCTAACCAGGTTGAGCACATTTGAATAAAAGCACATCTTGTTGCATGCAACAATGATCTGACAGAAGAGTTGGATGGCAGAGTTAGTATTTTACTGCTTTCAGCTCCACTACAGTTTTGGAACCTTGCATGCATAATGTCAGAACTTACAATTGCCTACAAAAGGAGAGTACAATACTACCTGTGGAACCTCATCACCAAGAGAAGATGACGTTTCAAACCTTAAAAATACCCTCAATTGCGCAGTCCTTTCAGAACGAAGCCTACCATGATATGAAACACTCATCAAGGCAAGCCTTTTTCAAGCAACAGTGAAGGCATAATTATTAAATTTTACAACCATGCATTTAGCATATCGCGGTGGGGGGAAGGGAAGCACTGGAGAGAAGCATCAGAGCGTATATATGTTTAAAGACATAACACATGGAGATTTCATCTGTGATCACTTTCAGAGGCAGGAAGAGTGGCTCAGGAGGACATGACTGGAAGAAGTTCAGTAGCCTGAAACATGACTCTTTTCAAAAAAGCCATCCACACACACACATCTCCAAAAAAAATCAAAATGTACTTCATGGAACTATTGTATATGAAGCACTTATTAGCCGTAATTAAATGGACAATATGAATTTACTACGTCTTTAGGACTCTGGCTTGTTCTGGTTTAGAGCAAGATGATTAATGCAAATACATATTACTTGAGATAACCATTTAGCAGCTAATTTAGCCAAATTTATTACAGCAGTTAGAGGTTTTTCATTTCAGCAGACGGAGACAAGGACATGCCAAAAGAGGGCCACGTAGATGAGTGCACACTGCCCTCTAGTGGCTAGCCACAGAGTGGGACTTTGGGGGTGGGGGGGGGGTGGCGCAGAGTTGCTGTGATCCATAACCAACTCTCCACAGCAGCTTTTGTACATTCCCAGCATCCTTTTAAACCATTCCCTTCCATAGCACTTTATTTCAGGGGATGATTTACTGCACTTTCTCTTTTTACTAGCTCAGGAATACCCAGATACAAATCAAATCAATTTCAACTTGGCAAGATTTTGGTCAAAGTATCATTTTTAACATCTGCATTTTAAAGCTCTCTTTCAGTGGGTATTTAATGGCACCGTTTCACATTACTGATTGTTTTTACTCATTCCTTCCTTTTGGGCCATATTTCAGAATCTGTGTGGAGCTGTCACTCTGTCTCTGGCCAAGTCAATTCCATGTCTCCCCCATAGGCCAGGGATTCTCTCTGACTCAATGAAGGGATTTATTTCATTCCAACATTCAGCAGTCTCCCCAGAATTTTTCCCAACTGACCAGTATCAATTCAATCCATCTGAGGACTATAAATTGGTTATCCAAGACCAAAAAGGACAGATGGGTAAAGGTGCCAGTTGATACCGCTGGAATGGATCAAAACAGATTGAAATGATCAGAATAGAGACGTAAAGCATCTCCAGAACCATTCAAATATCCAGAACTTCAAAGAGGACTTCTTAGCCACCTCTAAATAAATCACATCCTTATATCCCCTGCTTCTCAGCTCACGTCAAACCCAGTGACAATATTTACAATGCAATAAGTGCTCTGTGAGCCAAAGGATTTGTAATCATTTTATTCTTCCTTTCTGCCAGAAAAGAAATCAAGTCTTCTACAGATGCCAGTAACTTTCCTCCAGGGCAGCCACTCTGCTGAACTGTTGGCTTCACTGGCTCTACTACTGACATCATACATCAGGCCCACAGAGGGAACGCCTGGTGGGGTAGAGGTTCTGGACTTGAGGTTTTGAACAGGTGAAACTCACATGTTCCTAGTCTTAATACCATCCCTTCCGTTTTGTTCTTTTTCTCCAGTGCTGAATAAGGGTCAGTGTGTGACGAAGTACTATCGCTGGATGCAAAAGAATGGAGGATATATCTGGATACAGTCTAGTGCTACCATAGCTATTAATGCCAAGAATGCAAATGAGAAGAACATCATTTGGGTGAATTATCTTCTTAGGTGTGTACCTTCTAATTGATTTCTCAGTTATAAGCAGTGCATCCCAATGGTTAAAAGCTGACATGCATTATCTTTTGATAATAAATGGTACTGAGTTTCATGGAAATTCTGATCCCCTTTCCACAAGTTTCAAAGAAATGTGAGGACATCAAAGTGTTGGAAGGGTCTGGCAGGAAAGAGTTGCAAGATTCTAATAATTCTTGGGTTGCCAACATTTGGACAACTGTGAAAAAAAGAACTTGCTTTTGGTTTTCTCACAAATGCTCAGACAACATAAAGAAAAAGAAAAAAATGCAGACTTTAGCCTGAGACAGAAGTGTTTAGTTGAAGTAGCCCAAAAGCACATCTTTACCCACTTTCACTCGTGCATTCTACTCTTTGCAAAAAATAAGCAAAGGGGGCGGATAAGGTATGTAATATTCCTATTGTTCTTCCTCCCTTCCATGTCCCCAGCCTGCTCTATGGGGTTTGAGTCTCATTTAAATCTGTAGAAACACAAACTGCTTTGCCTATTGATGTGAACTCAGACATATTCCACTGCTCTTATCATAATGTCTTCAGACTTACATCCAGACTGTACATAAGTACAGTGCTCAACTGCTTCATAAACTGTTGTGCCATACTTTTTCTCTTGCCCTTCTTTCTGCTTTGGGACCCAAACAAATAGAAAAATAAGACAACAAAGGGTAGGGTGATTTGTATTTGGAGCAAATCTAGAAGTTTTTCTGTCAGTCTCATATAAGAGGCATTTCCCATTTTGAAGCTGTTTCACAATGTTTTGACTTGGTTTCCTTCCATTACCATATTACCAAGTTGGCCTCTGGCCTAAAGGCACCAAGAGGGTCCATATGTGATCTCAGTAAGAAAACTTCCTGTAGGTCTAATGAATGGAAGTTCGTGTCCTCTGGCTGATAATTTCGACAGAAACTACCTTAATCCTGTTTTTCTTTCTTTTTGTGGGGAGATCATGGGGCTTGAACTCTGGCCTGGGCGCTGTCTCCGAGCTCTTCAGCTCAAGGCTACCACCCTACCCTTGAGCCACAGCCCCAATTCCCATTTTCTAGTGATTAATTGGAGTCTGGGCTTTGTTTTGCCCCAGCTGGCTTTGAACCTTGATCTCACCCTCCTGAGTAGCTAGGATTACAGGCGTGAGCCATTGCGCCAGGCTGAATCCTGTTTTTAAGACTGCCAAATGGAGCTGAGTTGCTAACAGGCCGGCTTATCAGCACAATGGACCTTCAGTGCCTCATATACTTCTCTGATGACTTGAAGACAGGAATGTGCTTGTTTCCAACAGGGTATCAATCAGACACTAATGATTATTGCTGTGGAGAGGGCCCTAATGTCGACCACTTAAAATAATCTTCATTTATCTACTTTCTTTTATCTTTTTCGACCTCTTCTGCTCTATATTAGTTCTCTCCCAAAGTAAAAGTTTGTGCATTTCATGGGGCTTTTTCCTAGGGGTTTCATGCAAACTATTCCTTGTAGTCATGATAAGCTCCATTGTTTCATGGAACAGTTATTATATATACTGCAGAACATGATTTTTTTTAATTCAAGCTCCAAACAGAAAATAGAACAAGGTATTATGACATTATATTCTTTAGTCATTAAGTGATGCTGTTCCAAGCAGGCTCATTACTACTAAGCATAAAACAGTATCTTCCATGTTGATGTGAACAGAACACTGAAATCCTCTGTCTAGTCGTGGCTCCTATTTTGGAAGACTGTTTTCCTCTCTGAACATTTCTCACTGCCTCATCAGCCCTATGACTCCCCATCGTAACTCCAATGAAGGAAGTAAGAAGGGTAAGGTCAGTCTGTACAACTTTAGAGTGACACCACTGGGTTAGCATGGAGTCAAACAGTACAAAACCTCATGATTGCTTAGTGATTCTATTCCATCACATACTATAATAGACAAGGAGGAGGCAGTTTGGGTTTCAAAGGCCAGGCTTCATGCTCTTGAACCTATTTCAAATGTGACAGATCCAGTGACCTACAGTGAGGTCAACAATAAAGAGATAGTAAATTGGAGGACACACGACCATTTAACCCACATGGCACCTGGACAAAAGGAAATTTATGTCAATGGGCTTTAGCAGAGGACACTCCACCAAGCCAGCCACCCAATAACCTAAGAGTTGTGTTCTATATGCCGGATATCTAGTAAGAAAAGGATGCGATCTCGGCTAAACAGCAACTACTGGAGTTTGCTTTTCTTCTATTTACAGCTTGTTCTTCACTAAAATCAAAACAGTATTTTCATTTCAAAATGTCTTTCTGCTCAGAATCCCCCACTTCCAGGGCCTATCCAAGCTCATTTACCTCATTCTGAAATTACTGCCCTTTTGCCTTCTTACTCCCCATAATACTTACAGAGTCAGACTATTCAGGGAAAATGCTGTCTACCTTCCTATCATTAGTCTCATCTGATTATCTGGAAAGTTTTACTGCTGAAGCTAATTCACACTAAGGAATAAACGCCTGATAATCCTTCTCAGCGAATTAACCCTCAAAAGGACTTTGGCAAAGCAGATACTGAAGGAGTACCTTGTTAGTATGGGAATTTCACTTCACTAGAGGTTAGCAAATGAGTCAGTAATCATCTGTTTGGCTGGCCATCATGGGTATATAGAAGAGGTACTTTCCATTTCGAGGCAAGATGCTCTCCTTGTGCCTCCAGATCATAGAAGCTTATACATCGGGCCTGTCTGGAAGAGGCTTTCCAAAATAAAGCCAGCTCAAACTGACCAAGAATATTCTACTTCCACAGGTGGCTTGTTTCTACATTAAAAATAGAGCAAAAATTAAACACGTTTGTGCACACGAGGTTAGATCCATTCTGCTAGGGGCCCTCTCACACTGGGATCCCCCCACTGCAATCAGATCTCTAGCTAACAAGTCACAGGTGTACACCACATGAGCAGATGAAAATGTGATTGTAATGGGTGTGTTGACAGTTCAGTAGCCATCACCCACACATCCCAAGGTGCACCTGTGCATCTGACAGATCGTTAGGCACGCCCCCTCCCCCAACCCTCACTTCACCATCATCACCACCACCACCAGTTCTGGAACCATATAAACAACTGAGAAGTTACACTAAGGGGGTGACACAAGGGTATGGAGGCAATGGACTCTTTAGGAGCCCAGGGAAAGACAGGATACACCAGGAAGTGTGGGAATGAGTTGCTGAGTACTTCTCCTTCCTCCAGCCGCTCAGGGGCCTTACTGGGAGGAATGTCAAGCAGCACAGTTCCCATGCCCCCAGTAGTACCTTACTGATTAGTTAAAAAGCTTTCTAGTGCATTTTATGTCCCATTTGGATATTCAGTCACTGTAACACAGTGTACCTGTACCTTGGAACATGCAATCCAATGTTCCACAAAGGGCTAAGAAATGATTTTCTGTGTCGTCTTCTAAACTTTTCTAAACTCTCTAATTTTGTGGCAAGGAAGTATAAGAAATGGTTCACAGCAACCTATGCAGAATGAGTGCCTGCCCTCCTAATGAGTGCCTCCCTCCACACAGTAATCCTGAGTACAAGGACACACCTATGGATATTGCACAGCTCCCCCATCTGCCGGAGAAAACTTCTGAATCCTCTGAAACATCTGACTCTGAATCTGACTCTAAAGACACCTCAGGTATTACAGGTATTACTACTTCTCCATGTTCTGTAGCTACAGGTTGGCCTTCCAAATGCAAGGGCCATGGCCAGAGAACCTCATAGTCACATTTGTATCAAGATGTACACACTAAGTTATTACTGAGTCTCCTATTGTTTCTACACATAAATGCCTATATTTACATCACATACAAATACAGACAGATGTGTGCAGATATATGTATATTTAGGTATATATGTTTACATAAACATACAGATAGGCTAATTTAATGTTAGTCCTCCCCTAGCCAACAGGAGCCACACTTTATAGCCTCTTTTCTGGAATGAGGTACAGGAATAACCCTGCCAGCTCCAAGACAGTTTGTGAGTTGGAGACCCAAATGTTCAGAACTGAGCTAAGCCACTGAGCTTCCAAAGTAGAATAAACTGAAGGGGTGAGTGCCTCTAGCAGGGTGCCAGACTGCTATTTGTTTTCTGAATGCTTTACTAGCCCCCATTATTTTTGGAAGTACTCTTCCTAAGTAGTTATTTGAGAACAGGAAAACTAATACAGAATTTTACTTTTCCTTCAGTTCTCAATTGCCTTCCATAGATATGCAGAGAGTCAGGGAACACAGAACTCATAACACACTGTAGCTGCAAGAACTTGTAAGCCCATTTTAATCCCACCACTATAGCTACAAGAAAAGGAAATGAAGGTCAAAGAAGTTACATGATTTGCCAAGGTTCTAAATGGAGGCTCCCATCCAAATGCATCATGGGAGAACCATAAAAAATCACCATCATCCCTACCTATTTTGAGGCTGTGTTTTCCTGGGAAAATGTCTTCTCTCTAAAATGTGGCAGATGACATCAGTGTTTTCCATCAACTTCCTATCAAAGCTCCTCTAATACAAAGTCATCAGCATGAATGTCTGTACATGGACATAGCTTAAGGAAGGCAAAAGGAAAGAGTACTTGTGGATCTTGATAGTTTTCCTGCCCCTTCAATTGTTTACCTTTGGAAATTCTCTACTAGAGCAGTAAACTACATGGATTATCCTCATCAGTTATACTTTTACAGAGGAAAAAGACAGAAACAAATAAAAATATGCAATAAATCAGATTATGAATCTATGGACAAAATGTGGCTTCCAATAATGGTAACAAATACTCTACACCAGTGGAAGTCCAGAGCTCTTTAAATGTCACCTGGCATTCCATCATCTGTGTCCCAGGCACATTATCCCAGGTTAACTTTTCCCCCTGGGTATCTCTGCAGAACTTCCAAAGTTTCAGTGGGCCTAAGCATCACCAGGGGATCTTGTTAAAGGCAGATGGGAGGGTTGGGGAGGGAACCTGCCATTCTGCATTTGCACCAGATGTCCTGGCCTTTCTGAAGGCCTGGGCAGCAGAAGTTTACTGAAAGAGCCTGCCATGGACCCAGTGTCGTTTCTCACATCTACTGTCCCAACTTCAGCTAATCTAGGCCCTCAACAGACACCACCCAGTCATTAAAGTCTACGGGAAGGTGGTGTAGCTGGGGAGAAGTCACCTCTTCCCCTCCTCCCCCAGTCTCCAGGTGAGAAGCTGGTTGGGCCCTGCTAATGCAATGTCCTCTTTTCTCCCCACCTCCCGCCCTCCCCCAACCCCGGGCCCTGCACAGAGGACAATGAGAACTCCAAGTCGGACGAGAAGGGGAATCAGTCTGAGAACAGCGAAGATCCTGAACCCGACCGGAAAAAGTCAGGCAACGCATGCGACAACGACATGAACTGCAACGACGATGGCCACAGCTCCAGCAACCCGGACAGCCGCGACAGCGACGACAGCTTCGAACACTCGGACTTTGAGAACCCCAAGGCCGCAGAAGACGGCTTCGGAGGGCTGGGGCCCATGCAGATCAAGGTGGAGCGCTACGTGGAGAGCGAGTCGGACCTGCGGCTGCAGAACTGCGAGTCGCTCACGTCCGACAGCGCCAAGGACTCGGACAGCGCAGGCGAGGCGGGCACGCAGGCCTCCAGCAAGCACCAGAAGCGCAAGAAGAGGCGGAAACGCCAGAAGGGCGGCAGCGCCAGCCGCCGGCGCCTCTCCAGCGCGTCGAGTCCCGGGGGCGGCACCAGCGGCGGCGGCCTGGAGGCGGCGGCCGGCCTCGTGGAGCCCCCGCGGCTGCTGTCCTCCCCCCACAGTGCCTCTGTGCTCAAGATCAAGACGGAGATCTCGGAACCCATCAACTTCGACAACGACAGCAGCATCTGGAACTACCCGCCCAACCGGGAGATCTCCAGGAACGAGTCTCCCTACAGCATGACCAAGCCCCCCAGCTCCGAGCACTTCCCGTCCCCGCAGGGCGGTGGCGGCGGCGCGGGTGGAGGCGCGGGCGGCGGCGGCGCGGGCGGTGGCGGCAGTGGAGGCGGCGGCGCGGGCCTGCACGTGGCCATCCCGGACTCGGTCCTCACCCCGCCGGGCGCCGACGGCGCGGCCACCCGTAAGACTCAGTTCGGCACCTCAGGCAGCTCGGCCCTGGCCCCCGTGGTAGCAGCGGCGTCCGACCCGCTGTCGCCCCCACTCTCGGCATCCCCGCGGGACAAGCACCCAGGAGGCAGCGGCGGCAACGGCAGCAATGGCGGCCCGGGCGCGTCTAACTCCTTGCTGTACACTGGGGACCTGGAGGCTCTGCAGAGGCTACAGGCCGGCAACGTTGTGCTCCCCCTGGTGCACCGGGTGACGGGGACCCTGGCGGCCACCAGCACGGCGGCACAGAGGGTCTACACCACAGGCACCATCCGCTACGCGCCCGCCGAGGTGACCCTGGCCATGCAGGGCAACCTGCTACCCAACGCGCACGCCGTCAACTTCGTGGACGTCAACAGCCCGGGCTTCGGCCTCGACCCCAAGACGCCCATGGAGATGCTTTACCACCACGTGCACCGCCTCAACATGTCCGGACCGTTCGGTGGGGCCGTGAGCGCGGCCAGCCTGACGCAGATGCCCACCGGCAACGTGTTCACCACCGCCGAGGGACTCTTCTCCACGCTGCCCTTCCCGGTCTACAGCAATGGCATCCACGCACAGACTCTGGAGCGCAAGGAGGACTGAGGCGTGGCCCGCGCGCCTGCGTGCGCATGCGCCGCGCACACGCGTGTGCGTCGTGCGCAGGAGCGCGCGCATGCGCAGGGCTCCTCGGAGGAGGCATGGTCGTCGGCGTTTTCATTTTTTAGACCTTTAATTCTAGCACTTTGAATTCGAGCAGGTCAGCGTCCCCTCCACACGGCGGTCCCCCATTCCATCCGCTTTCTTTAACGTTGACTTATTCTTTCGTGTAAAGACAAAAGGGTTTTTTTTTTTTTTGGTTTTGTTTTGTTTCCTGGCCTTCCCGAAGGTCAGATGACCAGTTCAACTGCCTGCCATTTTGTCTTCTTCTACAGATGTGTGTTGGGTTGTTCGGCTTTGCTTTGCATCTTTATTAAGATGTCTTTAACGTGTATATGCCTCTGCCATAGAATACTCAGTCTCGTGGTCAAGCGATCTCTCGAGTGACAACCATTAGGGTTTCTTCCTAAAGATCTTGATGTGATCAAGATGGAAAGAGACAAGCATCAACAGTGTGCCCTGTTTGACCAAGTCAAATGAAATGGGGTGGTGGGTGTTTTGTTTGTTTCTGTTCCTAATTCCTTTTAAAAAAAAATAGGGGAATAGTATTGTAGACTTTTATGCAGAATTTAATTCTTTTTTATGGTTAAGATTTTAAGATTTTTCTTACTTGCACATAAAAAAATAATAATAATTTGGGCTCTTAAACTTAATTTCTGGCCTATGACTAGAATGTTTGTTTTTTTTTTCTTTTTACAAAAAGTTAGACTAAATGTTAATTACTGAAACATTAACTTAATTTCTAAAATCATGGTGCTATCATTTATTAATCTATAATGTCTTCATACAAAATGCAGCTCCTGGGCTGGCTTTTGGGGAAAAAAAAAAAAGGAAAAAAAAAAAAAACCCGACAACAATGTTTTCTGTCCTGGTGTGGTGTCAGTTGCTGCAGTCTCCTTGGTTAGTTAAGACAAAGCCCTCATTAACGTTTGCTGCAGGATTTAAAATGTTTTACCTCCCAACTAATAAACATAGCCTCACATTAAATTTAATGGATCAGTAATGCCCCCTTAAAAGGGGGCATTTGGTGAACTCAATCAAACTGATCTGAGGAGCAGTTTAGGTACATCTGCCTTTTACTGAGCTTTTTTTTTTTTTGTAACTCAGTCTAACTGAGGCTAATTTTGCAACTTCAAAAATACTTAGGAGTCAAAGAAGAAAAATAACATGTTTTTGTTGGGTTTTTCTTTCATTTCTTGCTAAAACAAAAAAAAAAGGAAGGTTGTATGAGGGACTGATTTGATGG
This sequence comes from Megascapheus bottae, assembly GCF_031878675.1. Classification (NCBI taxonomy): domain Eukaryota; kingdom Metazoa; phylum Chordata; class Mammalia; order Rodentia; family Geomyidae; genus Megascapheus; species Megascapheus bottae. Next base: position 49,206,888 of record NC_143522.1, on the reverse strand, counting down.
AATTTATTTTCTTTTGGGTTCTTATTTCTGGGTTAAAACCAATATGTTTTAAAACTAAAGAATGGGTTAATAAGCTTCAGACAGATAACTGCAACTGAAAACTGCACATTAAGTTAAACAAAAAAAAAAGGAAAAAGAAAAAAGAAAAAGAAAAAAAAATCCTATTTTGTCTGCATTGCCAGAAATCAGTGTGGTGTCAAACACTCCAAATGACTGTCAAGTATAAATTCTCCTGCTTCATTTTTGGCAGTTGTTTGTTAAGGCATCTAATAACAGATGTGAGAACTGTAATGTGTACAATGTGTACGTGTCCTCGGCTGTCAGTCCCATTGCAGTTTTAATGTGTGTTTCTATATGCAGTATATACTAAGCTAATGTAGTTGTTTTGTCCTTTGTCTTCTCTGTGCTCGATCTCTAGTCTGGAGTGGTACAATCCCATTCCTGCAGTCCTAGTGAATCAGTGATTCTTGGGGGTTAGTGGTTTTTGTGTGGTGGCCTTCCTTGTAATGTCACCCTATACTGCTTCTACTGTCTGTGATCCTCTGTTTTACTTTTGAAAATTCCTGCTGTTGCTTTGCTGGTGTATAGTCTCCCTGCCTTTCCTGACTTTCCCTTCCCTTTCCTCTATTCCCCTTTCCTTCCTCTGCTTTCCATCCCTGGTCCTCTGAATCTTTTTCATTCTCAGAGATAAAAAGACTCTTAACTAGCTCAAGGTTAATGGAGCCATTTTCCCCACAATGGAATTCTGGGTATGACTCTCTCTCTCTTCCGGAGTGCAGCAAAAAGCACTGAAGAATAATGCTCAGATATATTAAATAAATGATGCCATACAGCCTCAGTTGTTAACATTCCCAGAGTCCCTTGTGCTCTACCTATAAGCAGTGGGTGCTTTTCTTTGGGTTTTTTTTTCAGGTTGGCTGATGGAGCAATATATAAAGCAATTACCAGTGAGACAGAAAATTATTTCAAAGGTCAACCAACATTTTTTAAAAAAAAACAAAATGGGTGGGGGTAATGGAATATAGAATTGTCATATATATTTGTTTATTCGTGCAATGCTAATATAGTAACTCGGCTGTCCTTTGGATATCACTGTGTGGCGTGGATTCCTCTAGAACCTTTGATTCTCCAACTTGGGCCCAAGCCATGGTAACATAGTAACAGAATGATGCCACAAATTTCAGTAGTGAGCTTACTTGAAGGATTGCAGTAGGTTTAGAAGATGAAGAAGGCCGATTGAGAAACTTAAAGATTAATCATGGAAGCTCTACTCTAGCTATGGAACAATCAAAGGAATGCACCTATCAGCTACAAAGAACAGCTAGACAGCTGTCTTATTTTTCTTTTATAAATGTTTCTGTGTTGTGTCAAAATGATTTCTGGTGATTTTAAACTAACAGATAATCACAGCTGCTGTCTAAATCCATAGTGTTTAAAATACAAAATGAAAAAAAAACTTCATTACCTGTGAAGACTGTGTCTGTGTTTTTAACTATTTCTTGTACAAATATATGAAAACTTTTATGAGGAGACTGGTGCCAAGTAGCTGAATAATGGGGAAAGGGATATTCTGTTCATAAAAAAATCTTAGCAGTGTTACCAACTCTACAATATATATATAAAAATAATTAAAACATTACAAAGCGACAGCTATGGTACATTTGTTTTGTGTGAAGCTAACCGGACCTAACTTCCTGAGTGCCTGGCTTATTTTGAAACATTTTTTTTTCATTGACCATTGATAATGCTGCAAATCAGAAATGTACATACTTCATTTACAACAGGGTTCTTTTTATACTTTTGTAGATTTCTCATACATGTCACATACATGGTTGTCTTTATGTAACTTAATTTTTTTCATCCGCAGGTGCCATTTTCATAATAAACTTCTCTTGGATTTGTTACTATCTGGCATCATTTCTTTTACATGTAACCATCCTAACTAACGAATGCTGGTAGTATTTGTTTAAGCAGGTACTTTGGTCATTATTATTTATTTAAAAAAGAAAAAGATTTCAAATACATCCATATTTTTGCTAGCTTTGGAAAAAAAAAAGCATCACTTATGTACTGATGAGGCCAACAAGGCCCAGATTAAGGTGCTAATCCAAATACTACACAAAACTTGCAACCATCCTAAATTTTCAGCTACCCCAACTCATTGTCATGCCAAGCATTACTATGCACATTCTCAAAGCTGAACAGTGGGTGTGCAACCTTAACCACTGTGGGAAGGGTGCATTCTTTCTTGATTAATGCTCAGTAAGTGATGAGAGCTGTCATACATTAATCATTAAAATGCACTTGATATTTTCATTTATTACAATCTATAACGTGTAACCAACTTTTCCATTGCTTATACTTCTCTTTATTCTAAATACGTATTTTCTTTTTCTCCAGACAAGCTAAGTCATGGTTGTGCTGTGTTATGGTTAAGTCCGCATGTGGCCTGCCTTGTTTTAAGGCAGCCCTACCTGGTAACACCTTTTTTTTTTTTTAAGGAAGTATCAACTTTTATCTCAAAGTTAAAAAATAAGTCACCTGTTCAGTCTGAACTCTCCAAAAAGAGAAAAGATATCTTGATCGAAGCCAAAAAACAGAAATGCTTTTGTCCCCAAGCTACCAAGGATAGTAAATATCATTGCTTTAAGTCTTCAGTGACATTTGCTAGTTTGGGATAAATAGTATTAATGGAAGGATGGTGGATATGACCATTGAGACTGATGGGTTATGACAGCGTGGGTAGGTCTTTTAGGCCTTTGGCTATTCCTTACATGGGTCCTTGACATATGTACTTACTATTATCTACTAAGGAGAGGGTGAGAGAAATCACAGAATTGAGTTTGCCTAGTTACTTTCCCAAAAGTTATCTTTTGCTCCAAAGTGTTAGCAACATAGGAAATAGCAAGATGGAGGAGGCAAAACTGGGGAAGCTACAAATTCAATCCTGAAAGGACGGTGAGGAAGCTAGCTCACCCAGGCCACTCTGATAGATACTGACAGTCTGGCCCCTAGTGAGGGCTCTCCGGGGTTTGCCTGGGGTGAGAGCCAGTGGAGACAGAGGGCAATTGTGTGAGGTCTGTGGTCAGCCACAACACTGCTTCTGGACACTGCTGCTGCCCTGTGGTCCTGAGGCTTCAGTAAGCAAGCCAAACAGGGTATAAGAATTGAAATGCTCATCATCTTCAGAGCTTCTGCAGTAAAAGTGGTAGAACTCCTACATTGTTTTCCTGACTTGAACGTCCTCCACAGAAACAAGTTTTGTATCTTTTATGTATACCTACTGATGCTAAAATAGGTCACTAATGAAATAATAGCTCATAGCCAGAAAGAACACTCAAGCTCTGGACTCAGATCCACGGATAATCAAGAAGCCCTGCCACTTCCATAGTCCCAGGGCTGGCAAGACAGCCAGAGTCCCTAGCTCTACAGAAGCCGAATCCCACTCCCTTGTCAGGCTAGCAGCAAGTCAACTTTCCAGGACTCCATCAGATGTTGGACTGAATGGGGGTCAGCAGTCCACATCTCCTCCCTCCTCTCTCCCTGCTTACACTGACCTAGTTCATTCGGCAATGAAGAGCAAAAATGTGTTTAACAGAGAAAGTCTATGTGGAGAAACAAGGGAGAGGTGACACTGTTCAAAAAACAATGCTCCCATTACCTGACTTATGTAACTGTAACCGCTCTGTGTATCATCTTCACAATAAAATCTTACAAGAGAGTGAGGTTATGTGCTCACCTGAGCATAAAGAACCAGGGTTAATCCTTATGAGCTATATTTCTTATTTCCCTCCCTTATTTCTAGGCAAAGCCTATTTACCCCATGACGGTTTAATGCAACCAGAAGCTAACTTACATATGCTTGGTCATGTATCAAACACGGATAGTAGTCTGTTGAAGCCAAAGTCATTATCCAAATCCAAAACACAGAGTAAGGGCCTTGAGAGCAAAAGGATACTTTTGATCCTGGAGTGGAAAAAGAAAAGGACAAATCTTGTCCTGAGGTCTAATTCCCAAAGACTACTGGCAAACTGCAGGTTTATGAATCTCTCCTGCAACACCAAGGTAAGTGAACACTTTTCAGCTGCCCCGTGCTCTCCCATTTCTCCTTGGAAGCCATCATAAAGAATGAGGATTGGCCTGGTAAACTATCATGGGCCATGAATTATGGCCAGTTCAACTTCAGTCCTGCCATAGCTCGGTTATTTACAAGCAGTGTTGGGTCAGTGAAGACTTACTAAACCGCAATGAATGAAGACATGAAAAAAAAGAAACTTGTCTTATCAAGAGGCAGAAATTCCACTGCAAATGTCCAGGTGGATTGACAAGATACACTGGAGTTTCCATGGAAGAATGTCACAATGGGAAAGGCAGTAAGGTCACTCATCTCTGCCTCCTTGGTTAGCACACGTGGCTTATATAGAGTTGCCCAATGAGCAGTGTTGGAGAGAAATAAAATATGGGTGCCCACAATATTATTCTCTTTGTATAAATAGTTCAGATCATTCCAAGAGGAAAAAAGAAAGGGGACAAAGGAACCTAAGCACTTAGGAACTGGTCTAGTGAATGATGACATCCTACCCTGTGGACAACTATAGACCTTAGAAAGTAACACTGGTTTACCCTCACCGATGAACACTGAGCTGATAACACAACCATTTTTCCAGAGAATCTTAGCAGTGGAGAGGAAAGCTCTGGTGTAGACATGACATATTGGTAATCTAATGAGGGTCTTTCTTGCCCACTTATCATTTTAGAAGGTATTGAGCTGAAATCTTAAACTCTGATTTCGGAATGGATGAGTGACTTTTTCACTCTCATCTGAATGGCCTTCAAAGATATGAAAATGGATGCCACAGTCACTAAATCTCTGGGCTGAAGGTCACTTTTATTTCCTCCAGTGACACTGTGGACAAAATTCTTACACATTCTAGTCACCATAATCTGAGTATGCTAGAATTCATGGAGGGCCTTCTAGTGGTTCCTTCAGGCTACATGATCATCACATAGTTCTAGGGAGGAAACTGTTAAGTCCAAACTCCAGATGGCAACAAGGAAGACTCTTGGAGAGAGTGTGCACCAGGTTCTTTCCTGACCTCTGGACATTACATCAATTCCCAACACTTCTCAGTGTACAGATGCATCCTTGCCATCATGTAGCTTCACCCTGCATGTCTCTACATCTTCACCCTAGGTCCTCCTCCTTTCTTGTAAGAATACCCATCAGAGTAGATTAAAACCCCATCTATTCTGTTGTGACATCATCATCATGAATTACCCTACAACTTTCCACTCTAAATAGAAATATCAGGTCACTTATAGAGGTATGAGATCAACACTTTAACTTTTAGGGAGATAAATTCAACTCACAACAGCCTGTCTTTAAATATGGCTTCAGACGCACCCCATAGCTGCAGATGGGTTCTAGTATGTGGATGGTATAAAGGTCCCATTCCATTTCTTACTTGGAACTCTAGGCTCTTAAAAGTGCCTGTGGTTGCATTTCTTAACAGCCAGGTCAAATTATCATTTTATCTCAAGCCTCCAGTCAACAAGAACACCTAGTTCTTTTCACTGAGTCTCATTAAGTTAGGTTTCCTATCCTCCTCTTTGTATATGTATAAATGTGCTAGAAAGGACAGACCTTTCTTTGTGGTACCTTAGATACAGACACATAATAACATCCATTACAAACATATCCAGTGGGACAGCTCTTTGTAAGTAAACTAAGGCAGAGAAAAGCGAATAAGAGTGAGGTAGAACAAACTAGATAAACAACCATGTCAACCACTTTGTTGGACCAGAACTAGGTTGAGATGGACCAAGACTTAGTCTATATGCGTAAAATCTACTCACAATACAAGGAAGAATTACAAGACCAGACTCATCAATTTCCTGAAAATGAGTACATCTTCTTTGTCCTCTTATTGAGCTAAATTAGGGAGAATAGCCATAATATATGCAGAGTGCAGAGTGTGTATTCTGCCTAGAATTATAAGTCACAACTCCTGAATTTCCAGCTCACGTCATGTCTTTTCTTTGTGTTTTTCTTTCACCTCACCCTAGTTGGGATCATGAAACTCACTAAAAGGAATGACCTAGATCATGTTACTATGTGGAAAGAACTTTCCTGGAAATAAAATTAATTTCAGTTTTAAAAATTATGTATACAAACCATTCAATCAAGCTTAAGAGGAAAAGAGGGCAGAAGATGGGGTGGTTTCTCCTTGGACTGAAGGAGTGCTCAGATTTATAGCAGAAGTGTCACAAACAGGATGTAATATCTGTGTGACCCCCCCCACCTCTCCCAAACAAAACCATTATACACTTGATGAATTATTGACTTTAAAGTTTTATCTGTGCCATGAATAATCTCAAACTTGGGAGTCTCAGGGCACAGTTCATAAACAAATAATTATATCACAATGATAATTTTTCAGGAATTGCAACATCAATCATGGCCATGTTATTATCAAGTACATTTTCTGGTTGCCTCTATTCATCAGCCCCTCCTCCCTCTCCACCCTTCCACACCACACAAGCAAAACTCATCATTAGATTGCCTCTTATTTACACATCACTCAAAGTGGGACAGAGCAGGCACACACAAAATGGGCCAACCCAGCATTTATGAGAGATGAGTTTTCATTAAGAAATTTCAAATTAAACGCATTGAGAGAGATGGAAGGGGGAGATAATTAATTATTCCAGACTCCCCCAGAGAGACCATCTGAAAAGATTTTATTCAGAAGATAAAAACAGACAGAATGTTCATTCCGATTCAGGCAATACTAATAAAGGAAAAAAGTTTGTCTCTGCCAAGGAAATAATACGGTAACGTGCCAACATATATACATTGCTTACACACATGCATGAAGCTTGGGTTCGTGCTATAGGTAGAAGCTGCCAATTGATAAGCATACAAAACTTGGAAAGCGTATAAATATCATCTCCAAGTCTGTATACAAGTCAGTAATAGAGCTCTTAAGAGGCTTGGATCTGATCTAAACCACTTTACCATAGCTGTAATAGAAAGCTAATGTTTCCAAACAAAAAAAAAAAGCACAATGCACACCTAGTCAAGCTACTTTTCTGTGGCTTAACATCACTGAAGGTCAAAGGGCTATTCCTCAGATATCATGTTCTTCTCACAATTCAAAAGAAAACTAAATTACCAACAGAGCCACATAAAGAAAGTCTCCTTCTTAAGATACAAGATTGTACAGTCAGGTTAAATGTGTAACACAGTGGTGTTTACAAGTAACTCGTTGTGCAAGAGCACTTTCTCATTGGTCTCGGCTTCCTAATTAGCAGAAAAAGCAATATATGTTTAAAAAAAAAACAACCAATAGGGAGAATATTAAAATCCTCACCAAGAATGCTGACCACAAGCACCAAGATAACCCAGTTCCCTAGAGTGCCTCATTCATGAGGACAATCCTTGGATAGCTGTGACCTGATCTTAAATTAATTTTTCTCATCAAAATGTGATCAGGAGGAGAATCACAAGCAAAGAGAAGCCCTACCTTCCAAAATATCATATTCAGGCACCAGTGCCCAGCTTAAGGCTGCAAATACACTGTTCTGCCTCATTCAAAACATTTTTCCCATCTTTGCTGCTTCTCTTTTAATATTGAGGAGAGAAGGGGGAACACCAGAAATTGAACTCAGGGCTTCATGCTTGTTAGGTAGCATGGGCCACACATGCATTTTTTTTTTTTTTTTGCCAGTCCTTCAGCTTGAACTCAAGAGTTTGAATGTTGTCCCTGAGCTTCCTTTGCTCAAGGCTAGCACTCCACCATTTGAGCCACAGAATTACTTTCAGCTGTTTCTAGGTGGTTTATTGGAGATTAAGAGTCTCATGGACCTTCCCTGACATGGCTAGCTTCAAACCAGTCCTCAGATCTCACCCTCTTAATTAGGTAGGATTACACAGGCATAAACCATCTGCACCCTGCTTTGCTTTAATTCTTATTCAGAAACATTCTTGCACTCTTTTCCTTATGGCCAGCCTTGGACTACAATCCTGCTACCTATGCCTTCTGTGTAAGTGCATACCCAGTTTGTTGGTTGAAATGAGGTGGTCCCCACTAACTTTTACCCTGGGCTGTCCTCAAACTGTAATCCTTCTGATCTCCACCATCTTGTTCCAAGTAGTCAGGATTGTAGAAATGACCCATTGTACTTGTAATTGTTTTTGCATTTCAAGTTTTGTTTTGTTGTGGGTCATGGGGTTTGAATTAGGCCTGGGCTCTTCAGCTCAAGGCTACCACCTTACCCCCCGGGCCTGGGTGTTGTTTCTGAGCTCTTCAGCTCAAGGCTACCACCCACTACTCTTGAGCTAAGCCCCACTTCCCATTTTCTAGAGGTTAATTGGAGATAAGAGTCTCAGGCCCCTTTGTGCCTGGGCTGGCCTTGAACTTCCATCCTCAGATCTCAGTCTCCTGAGTGGCTAGGATTACATGCGTGAGCCTCTGCGCCCAGCTGCATTTCAAGTTTTGAACAACCTGAAATAATCTAAGTACACATAGATCAAAAGTTTACCCTGTTCCCCAATCCCCAATCTCTAGGGATAATTCTAGAAGCAGGACTTCTACTATTTCTGTGCAGTCCCTCCCTGGCGAGGAACCACCTTGTGCTAGAGGCAACTGGAGAGAAAGGAGGAAGAAATAAACAAGTTCACGTATACTGTGCATTATTAACATGCCACTGTATTGGTATGTTAGGACTTGGCCAACACCAGCCAAATCCTCCAGGATTCATCCAAGAGGCTTCAGTTCCCTGTGCCTGAAGTTCACACACCTCAAAAGACTCTTCTGCTTTGGAGTTCGGTTAAAAAACACAAGACTGGAAGAGAGCCTTGAAAAATGTCAAAGTATAAACGTAACTTCTATTTTACTAAAAAAAAAAAAAAAAAACCATTTTCTATCATGAAGACACTGGCAAGCATTTTTTCCTTTGGAAGGTTTCAAGTAAATTAAAAGGAAGCTCAGATTTCTTTCTCTAGTATTTTCACCTGCCTTCCATCCATGCTGCTCTGGATATTTACATAGAGTTGCTCAAGTTGGAGACATTTTTCAGACATTGATTAATCTATAATTCTTTGAAGTAGGGAAACAGTATTATCTCCACTTTACAGATGTGGAAACTAAGACACAGAGGTTAATGACTTGCCCACAGGTCAAACATGCTGGCAGTTGCAAGCGTGGGTTTTAAACACAAGCTCCCCTTTCTGCTCCCAGAGTTTAATTCAAGTTTGTTCTTTGCTTCTCTGCCCTATTCACATCATAGCTGCCTCTCCAGCCAGCCAGCCAGCTCTTAAATTCTGCCTGAAGGCCCTTAGTACGTTCTCCGAAAGACCAATGTCTTTCCTCCCAGCCTTTGCCTCTACCCTCTTCCCATTCAGGCCTCTGCTCGTAAATAAGAAATGACAAATCCATTCTAGAGAGTTTTGTAATGGTTTTGCATCACTAAACAAAACAACTCTGTTCTTCAATTTTACAGTGAGTAGAGAAGCCCTGTAGTTCCGTCTGAACCTACAACCTGCAGTTTTTGTTTAATTTCTGGCCGTGGCCTACAATAATTTGCTGATGACCGACTGAAGCTGGGCCAAGAATAGAAAGATGAATTAAGTATTATTGCCTCTGTCCTCCTGTTGCTCAGGCTAAAATGTAAAAGTTAATTGTTCTTACAGTAGTAGACATGGGACAAGGCAAGCTTATGGCCCCAGTGAGAGAGGCACAGCAATGATGGCAAATAGTTCAGATCACCAGGGGAGAAGAGGCTCTCAGGAGAATGCAGTGCCAAGTAGGGCTGCACAGATGAGGAGTCAATCACAAATGCTAAAGGAGCTATGAGTTCTGGGAAATGAAGGAAGCACCTGGGAGATAGAGGCAGGAGACAGCTGGCAAAAACTTCATACACTGGACTGATGGCTACACCTAACAATGTATATAGGTTGGGCAAGCAAACAATTGAAGGCCAGTTCAAGCTTTGAGAACCACATCCAGTTCCCCAGCTCATTCCAAACATACACTGGGCTGTGTATATCCAAAGAAACATCTTGGTCTTGGCTGCTGTTCACACCAAGGAGCCACGTAGAGCAGCAGCAGCCAAAGGATCTACTATGAATGTTATGCTGAGGAGTTTGAATGGTGCCTAGTAGGGGATGGCAGTTCTGAAGGTCTGAATCAAAGAACACATGCATGCATACACACAGTGGAGATTTGGTACCTGAAAGATCACTCTGGTGGTAGCTGAAGAATGGAGCAACATCCTATAAGATAAGAAAGGAGTGGAGGGAGGGAAATGGGGACCAAGACATGAGAAAGGGTATTAATGTTTGTGAAGTAATGCACCTTCATTCTGGTGAATATAATGTAACCCTTCTATTAATTACAATAAAAATATATGGAAAAAAAGATAAAGAAAGGAGGAGGGCCTGAGCACGACCAGGAGTGGGGGCAGTGGCAAGAAAGAAATGGAGTTCAGAGCTTAAGGAGGGAGTCTTGGAGACAGGTTGCAAATGGAGAAAAAAAATGATTCATGCTTCTGGATTGGATGTGTGATTAAACAAGACAATGCCAAAGGAAGATTCGAGGGAATGAGGAGAAGCTGAAGGACACTGTTTTTGATGTGATAACATTTGAGTGCCTATGGGAAATCTATGTGGAAATGTCTAGTCAAGTCTAAGAATAGTTCTAAGACCTCTGGAAAGAAATCTGTTTTAGAATTAGTATTAGACAGTATTAGTACTTGACAGTAGAAGGAGACAGGGGTTCAAATAGCACGCCACAGGAAAAAAGCATAGAATGAGAAAAAGACCAGTACAAAAGAAGAAAGGTCAGGCATAGACTAGGATGGGAAAGCAGAGCCCAGTTCTCTGAGTACCATTCTTCAGCCATGACTAAATGACTACCTACTTCTGAATCTCTATGAAACTGAATAAACTTCTATCTTGTTTAAACCATATTTATCATGGATCATTGGTATCCGGTATATATGAAACTCAAAAACCTTTTTAGGGGGGTGCCAATACTAGGATTTGAGCTCTGGGCCTTGTAATATCACTCAGGTTTTCTTACCATTGACATTCTGCCACTTGAGCCATACCTCCACTGTCAGCATTTGCTAGTTCATTGTAGGTAAAAGTCACACAGAGTTTTCTGCCCAGGCTGGCTGAGTATTAGAATCCTCAAATCTCAGTAGCTAGGCTTGCCGGTGTGAGCCGCTCATGCCTTGCTGGGAAATTAATGAGTAGTAATGAGAATCCAAGAAGACAGGGATGCTACTAAGCAGCCACCAATCTAGAAATATGCAACTAGCCTCCAGAAGAGAAGAGAATACAAGTACATATTTTGAAAACAAATCCAAAGACAGCAAATGTTACATCTGCAGGATGATAATTATGGCTGTGAGCATTTCCCATGTGCCAGGCCCTGGGACAGCACCTAGATGTCCTTCAATTGCCACTTCATGACTCACTCATGGTAGGTTGTGCTGTTTCTTCAGTTTTACAGATTTGCAGAGAATCAGAGAAGGCAACTTGTCTAGGATCTCCTAAGTAATGGGTGGTAAGAATTACACAGATCCTCCTGGCTCCCAATCTTGATGTTTTTAAACTATCATGCTATGGTTCCCTCTCCCATCTTGGAGCCAAAGAAGTATTCTTCCTGAAATAATGCATGTTTTTTTCTTCTGATACTTTCTTATATTTTTGAAACAAAAGAAAAATGACTAAAAAGTTTCTTCATGATAAATGTGTGACATAGAAGATTTTTAAATTTTTACACTTATTGTTTCCACTTAAGACAAATTAAAAATTTCCATAGCCAAATAATTCAAAACTACAAGTTCCAACCCACAATCATGTTGGAGGTTTAAGCATACCTGCCTTGCTAAATGTCAAGCTGGCAATATGGTAATCAATGTGTATTATCTGTATCTAGTCATCAATGAAGGAAGAAGCAAATATTTGGCAACCGTGGGGGAAAATAACTCAAAATTATCTAAAGAACGATTTCTCCTATAATATTTTCAGGGTATCTGCTTTTACCCTAAGGTCTTTGACACATTTGGAATTAACTCTGGTGCAGGGTAATATATAAGGATCTAACTTTAGTTTTCTATAGGTTTTTAACCAGTTCTGCCAGCACCATTTGTTGAAGAGGCTGTCTGTTCTCCATGCTATCTTTTTGGCTCCTTTATTGAAGATTGGGTAGCCATGGGTCTGTGGGCTCATTTCTGGGTCTTCAGTTCTATTCCACTGGATCAAAGACCTTGAGGTAAAAGCAGATACCCTGAAAATATTACAGAAGGAATAGGAGAAATACTGGGGCTCCTTGGCACAGGTTGAAACTTTCTTAATAAAGACCCAGAAACACAACATATCAAAGAAAGGTTGGACAAATGGGATCACATTAAACTGAAGAGCTTCTGCATGATAAAAGACATAGACTGTAAGATAAATAGTCCAGAAATCGGGAGATCTTCCCTAGCCATACAACAGACAAAGGCCTCATATTGAAAATATCCTCAGAACTCAAAAAAAGTTAAATCCCCCAAAAACAAATCCTCAAAGAAGCAACCATCCCATTAGTAAGTGGGCTAAAGACTTATCTGAAGAGGAAATAAGAATGGCCAATAGACATACGAAGAAATGCTCAACATCTTTAGAAATGCAAATCAAAAACACTAAGATTCCACCTCACCTCAGAATGGCCATTAACAAGAAATCTAACAACAACAGATACTGTGGGGATTCAGCCAAAAATGAACACTACTACATTATTGGTAGGAATGTAAATTTGTTCAACAGTATGGAAGTTCCTCAAAAGACTAAACATAGAGCTCCCCTATGACCCAGAAATCCCACTTTTGGGGATTTACTCAAATGTCCACAAACAAGTCCATACTAAAGTTTCCAGGCCCTGAGTTCAAATCCCAGTGTCAACACACACACACACACACACACACACACACACACACACACACACACACATACACTCAAAATATTAGTCTTCCAAATTCCAGATTCAAACATAAGCACAATGTATTAAAGCACAAAGTATCTCAGCAGTAGGTACATTGGAGGAAAACTTTATCAACAAAGAAGCAGCAGAGCATAGTCCTTTCAGGGGACAATAGGAATGAAAGCTATTATATCAACAAAACTATGAAAACTAGAAAACAGTAGAATAGCCCCAAAGCCCTAAAGCAAAGCATATGTGCATATGTACAATGTACGATGTAGCAATGGAGATTTTACATATATATATTTATATAAAACAATTTATCACCAGTACCACTGCGCTATAATAAACATTGAGCATATTCTCCAAGATGATACAGGACCCTAATAGGGAAAACACAGAAGAAGAAAAAGAAGAAACACATAGATATATTTAAGTAATTACCATCTCCATGAAGTAGTAATAGTACTATCTCATTCACTTCAAAATGCAGAGAAAATTACAGCAGATCATATCTACCCTGAGTGGAGGGATGGGGGGATAAATGATATGAGAGTATACCATGTGACCAGCACAATTGGCTCAGTGAAATGGTGGTAGAATTCATATATATATATATATATATATATATATATATATCAGAACAATTTGGGACACTTCCTTGGGAAAGGTATCAATTTAGCAAACTTAGTTTTGCTGTTAACTATTATAAAATTGTAGCTATAAGCTTTAATAGCCCTTAATCATAACTCTTAACATACCACACACAAAAAATTCATCCTAGTTGGTTGTCAGTGAGTCACAACTATAATCCTAGCTATTCAGGAGGCTGAGATCTGAAAATCAAAGTTCAAACCCAGCCCCGGCAAACAAATATGAGAGACTCTTACCTCTAACCAGCAAAAAACAGAAGTGACTGAAGCCATCATTCAAATGGTAGAGCACCAGCCATGAACTAAAAAGCCTAATAAGAGCTCAAAGCCTTGAATTCAAGCCCCAACAAAAAAAGGTAAAATAATAATCACCTATTAATACACACAAAAAAAGTTTAATAGGAGGAAAAGTTTCTTAGAGGATATTCAAAAGAAAAACCACCAAAAACTACAAACTATTATACTAAGTCAGAAAAGAAAGACACCAATAGCTCACAATTCTGAATACCTGAAAGAAGAAGAAAAAGACAAAGGAAAAAAAGAAGGAAAAGAGCAAGCTCTTTATTCTGACTTGCTGTGGACCTCTCTCTGGAGTTCAACTGTCTTAACTCTAGAAAGAGGTAAGTTTGCACAAGGTAACCTCTACAGCCCAGAAGAGAGAGTCTGTCTGTCTCCTTCTTGGTTGTGGTTCGCAGGGGCGTGCCACATTCTGATACAATCAGGTCACTCTGTGACTGTCAGTGCCAAGTTTCCTGTTTCCACAGTTAGTGGAGTTCATCGCAAACTGTTACGGTTTTTGTCCTAACCATTTGTTTTCTTTAATATGCAGACTTGCACATAAAAGAAATCATGCTGCAGTTTCTATGAAAACTAGCAGGGATGTTCTGTAAAGATGACTTCACAAGGAAGAGTCACTTTGAAAGTTTGACTATAAAATACTGTAGAGGAAAATACAGTAAAAAGAAATCAGGTAGATTTTACTTTCCCATTCTGTAAGAATCATCTTTAAACTAAAATTGGGACAATGAAGATAGCATCTTCATGGAGTGTCATTTATAAAGGGAAAGATGATGTGAGACTAAAATTAGACCTGCTTTCTATGAAAACAAAGAAAAAAGGAAAGGCTTGGAATCCATATCAAATCTATGTAAATGAGTACATTTAGACATCTTAATTTAACATGAAATGCTGTAGGTACGTAGGCCTTGGATTTTTATGGTTAGTTCCTAACTAAATTTCATGCTTCATCCAACTTTTTGATTAAACTATCAGTCCTGATCTTGTTAGGTAACAAAGCTTTATCTGTAATTTCATAATTGAGACTCTATTTCTATGAATTAAACACTGTGGTCTTTAAAATAGGCACCCAATTTCTCGAAAAATCTCATGCTTGGCATTCTGAAACGGATCAAATGTTGATTCTTCATCCCTGGCTACTTATTGTATGACCTGACTTTTCAAAAGAATAGGCTAATCTGATGCAAGTTAAGACAACAGCACGAATAGGCATCTGAAATGTATGAGCCAACTAACAGAAGAGCACTTGACATATGCATCCTCCCCCACCCTTCCATGCCCCATTCTTGTTGTAGTGTTTCACCCTTTCCTTCTATGAATGGCCTCAGGGCCTTAAGATTGGACAGTAAATGTAGTAGAAAGAGCATTACACTTCAGAAGAGACCACAAGATAAGAATCATCTTTTTCCAAAGCATTACAAGCAACTTCCTCAGTTTCCCCATGCTACTATCACTGTCCCAAAACATGGAAGCAAAACCAAATGATATCCCCCCTCCCCCCACACACACCAAAACTATTGCTGTAAGTCTTTGGAAAGCATTTAGAATTTTATCTGGTCTTTGCACATTTGAATACAGATGAACTGACTAAATACTTAACAATTGTGTTTGATGTTGAAATAACTAGAGGATGGGAGATAGAAACAGAGCAAGGCTAGCTCATTCTTGTCGATTTCCAAGGGCAATCACACAGGAAAATACTGACTCGAACTAACTAAAATGTACAAAGAGCCAGAGGACGGCATCAAGTGGCAACATATTAATTTAAAGTGAGAAATAGAATTGTCACGCAGACTGGAATTATTCAGGTTGGCATAACAATCTCCTTTTCTCCCTGTAGTCAGGGAAAAGCCAAATGGTAATCAGAGGCCACTCATTGCCATGAGAAATCACTGTGAAAGACTCAGAAATATTCAAAACATGGGTGTCTTCCTGCATTCTCTCTATATACACACAGACCATCACCAGAACCAGAAAACTGCTGCGAGATATAGACTAAGGAAAGTGGACCTGATGGAACTCAGTTTGAACATCAGGCTCACAACGGGGACAGTCTTTGCCTCTGGGACTGAAAACTTCTGGAAGTCTCTGGTGAATTCTTCTACTCACTCAGATACAAGAAAGGAATATTTGGTGATTCCCATTTTTCTCTGCTTCCCACAGCTAACCATGCCCTCTGCTTCAGATTTATCATTTCTAATACAATTATACATACAAGGTTACAATTGAGTAAGCAAAGACCACACTCTGTCTCTTCCGAGCTACTCTGCCCATCTTACCTCGACCCCATCAGCACTTCTTTAATGGAACTCTTTTTTATTCTGTGCCTTCATTCTAGCACAAGGAGTACCAGACCTCTCCCAAACCAAACACACTTGACTATCGTGTGGAGAACACAAGCCTATTTGTAATGCAGCTTCAGAAGCAGTCCTTGGTTTGACTTTGAGGTCCTAAATCTCTTCTAATTGAATCTATTCTCAGATAAACAGACTTTATATTTTTCTTTTTAAGTTTATCAAAAAATAGTATCGTTTTTTTCTCATTCGCCAGAATTCATGGTTTTGTAAAAAGGATTTTGCTCCTGAACATTAACATTGTTCAGGTTCAATAAACCTGTATTAAAATAGACCTTAATGACTTACAATTTAGATCTGTATTCACTTACAACTTCACTGTAACCCCACCTACTTTTTCAATCTCCCATCTTTGAGCTTCTTAAAGTAAAACAATATTCAAATTTAAAGCAATGGTGGGCTATGTAGAATCACTGAAAAATCACCAGAAGTCAAGTGAAAATGGCAGAGTGAAGATCTGGATACATTCTCATCCCTTGGCCTCCAAAACAAACAAACAAACAACAAAAAAAACCCAACAACATATACTGTGTGCTGGTGGCCCTCACTGTAATTAACCCTATCTACTCAGGAGGCTGATCTCTGAGGTTGGGGTTCAAAGTCAGCCTAGACCTGAAGTCTATGAAACTCTCATCTCCAATTAGTCACTAGAAAACCAGAATTGGCTCTGTGGCTCAAAGTGGCAGAGTGTTAGCCTTGAGCAAAAGAGCTCAAGGACAGTGCCCAGGCCTGAAGTTCAAGTCCTATGACCAATCTGCCCCTCCCCCCCCCAAAAAAAGGCAAAACTCGGACAAAAGAAATTGCCTGGAGCTCAGTGCTGATGGCTAACACATATAGTCTCAGCTACTTGGGAGGCTGAAGTTGTTGGAATCACAGTTCAAGGCTAGTCCAGGCAGAAAAATGTTTGTTAAGACCTCTTTTCTAGGAAGAGGGAATATGACAAGACATGTATCATTCTAGCTACCCAAAAGTCTAAGGTAGGTGAATTATGTCCAGGCAGGAAGTTAGACCCTATCACAAAACAAATAAAAAAATTAGGGCTGGAGACCTTAAAGCACGAGGGACCAAGTTCAAGCCCCAGCACAGAGGAAAGTATACATACATACATATATACATACATACATACATACATGCATACATGCATACATGCATGGCAACAACCAAATACACAAAGGATCATAATTTAATAAGCTTTAAAACAATACATTTTGGCTTACTGAGATCCCATCGTAGCAAGTCAGGGTGGTGCCTGTCATCTCAGTTATAACAAAGTCATAGGTAGGAGAATTACAGTCCAAGGTTGGCCCTAGGTCAAGACACAAGATCTACCTGAAAAATAACTAAAGCAAAACAGGACTTGATTATGGTTCAACACATAGAGTACCTGCCTTATAAGCAGAAGGCCCTGAGTTCAAATCCCAGTGCCAACTACCCCCCATCCTCAAAAAGAGATACTTAGGAATTAACCAAAGATGTAAAGGAATTATTTAATGAAAACTATAAAAGCCTAATGAAAGAAATTAAAGAGGACACCAGGAAATGGAAAGACATCCCATGCTCATGGTTAGGGAGAACCAATATAGTGAAAATGGCCATATTGCCAAAATTGATATACAAATTCAATGCAATCCCCATGAAAATCCCAAAGACATTCTTTACTGAAATAGAATATACAATCCAAAGGTTCATATGGAACAAGAAAAAACCTAGAACTGCCAAAACAATTCTAGGCAAAAAGAGCAATACAGACTTCAAACTCTACTACAGAGCCTTAATAACAAAAACAGCATGGTACTGGCACAAAAATAGACCAGAAGATAAATGGAACAGAATAGAAGATCCAGAAATAGAACCACATACCTATAGTCAACTTGTATTTGACTCAGGAGCCAAAGATATACAGTGTAACAAACACAGCCTATTCAATTATTGGTGCTGGCAAAACTGGGCAGCCACATGTAGAAAACTAAAAATTGACCCTAGCCTTTCGCCATGCACATGTATTAACTGAAAATGGATCAAAGACCTCAATGTCAGACCGGAAACTGTGAAACTGCTACATGATAGAGTAGGAGACACAGGAACTCATAGGCATAGGAAAAAGATTCCTGAACAGAATCCCAGGATCACAACAGATTGAAGAGATACTCAATAAATGAGACTATCTAAAAATAAAAAGTTTCTGCATAGATAAAAGCATAGCCACAAAAGTAGAGAAATAGCCAACCAACTGGGAAAAGATATTTACCAATAATGCATCAGACAAAAATGCTTAATATCCAGTGTCTACAGGGAACTCAAGAAACGAATCCCCCCCCCCAAACAAAACAAACCATTCACTAACTGGGCAAGGAAACTAAAGAGAGACTTATCAAAAGAAGAGATTAAAATGGCAGATAAGTATATGAGAAAATGTTCATCATCCATGGTCATAAAGGAAATGCAAATAAAAACAACTCTAAGATACTACCTTACCCCAACAAGAATGGCCAAGATTCTGAACTCAGACAATGACAGATGCTGGCAGGGTTATGGAGAAAAAGGAACCCTGCTGCACTGCTGGTGGGATTGTAAACTAGTTCAGTCACTCTGGAAAGCAGTGTGGAGGTTTCTTAAAGAACTGAAAATAAACCTTTCCTACAATCCGGCCATACCACTTCTGGGCATCTATCCTGAACATCATAACCCACGATATGATAAGGACACCTGCTCAGCTATGTTGATCTCCACACTATTCACAATAGCCAGGCGATGGAAACAATTCAGATGCCCTACTGCAGATGAATGGATACAGAAAGTGTGGTATATATATATATATATATATATATATATATATATATATATATATATACACAATGGAATTCTACATAGCCAACAGACAAGATAAAATAATGGCATTTGCAGGGAAGTGGATGCATCTAGAGTGAATCATGTTGAGTGAGACAAGTCAAGACCAATGGAACAATGGTATCCTTAATATGTGGCTATTAGATCCAAACAGTGCAAGAACGAGGACTCAATAGTTGCATACCCAATGCTATGGACATGGTACTGGAAATATAAACACAACTACATAGACATACATATCTATGACTGTATAGACATAATGTTTTATTACATAGATTAATATGTATTTATGACATACAAACTCTCAGCCTAATTTTAATTATGTTCTAAAATCTAAGTGCCAGTGATTGTATATAGAGATTCCCTTCTTCAATACTTAACACGTCATTTGAAATATGATATAAAAATTAATGTTAATAAATTCTTTAATGAAACAGTGTGACACTGTTAAAGCAGTGAAACCTTTACAAGACTGAACACAGTGCAAGGTCATTAGGTCAAGAGGTCACAGTCCCTAGAAAGGATCAAAAGTGAATGGTTTCTCTCTATAGCAAGTTGTCACAAAGCAACTCTCCCCCCATGTGTTTCCTCCTGCTGGACACAGCTCTTTTATTTTCCTATTTCTCTGACATGTGGTGATACAGCATAGGAGCCCTGGTCAGAGGTTAAAGAGGGCTGATCAAACTCGATCCTTCACCCTTCTTTTCTTTATGAAGTGTCTAGCCTTCAGAATTTCTTCCAGTAACAGTCAGGTCAGGAGAGATGCACAGTGAATGGTTATCATTAGCTTTCCCCTCTCTTGACAGAAACTATGGCCAGGAGAAACATAGAAAACAGAATATTAAAAGTGCAGACTTGAACCAAAGCCAAGTTTTCAGAACCACCACTTCTACTGCTAAGATATTACCCACAGCCCCAGTGGCATTCAGTGAATCTGCTGGAGAACACATAGCAAAGATCACAGAAGAGAGTTAAGAGCATGCAACAAAGATAGCACAACCCTGACAGAAGCTCTCTCCTTTGATTTCCAACCCAAGATTCTGCCACTTTATCACATTATACAAAAGGAGAAACTCAGCCTCATACTGCAGCTTACAGAGAAAAAAAAACAAAATTGCTATAAAGATACTATGTAAAGAAAGTTATAAAGTCATCGAAACTACCAGAGCCAGTCACCTGTGGCTCAAATCTGCCAGCTACTCAAGAGATTGAAATCTGAGAATGTAGTTTAAAGCCAGTCCAGGCAGAGAAGTTTGTGAAATTCAATCTCCAAATTCAAACTGGGCTGAGGTATAGCTAAAGTGACACAGGGCCAGCTGGGCCAGCGAAGGAGGAGAAGGAGGAGGAGGACTAGCAAATACTGAGAGGTATAGAAGAAGAGATGAAGAGTTTACACAAAGCCTCTTTTTCTATGGTAGATGTTACCTACAATGGAATTCAAGTTTAAAGGCCAGGATTCCCACAACTGAGTAGTCATCTGAATCATATTTAAGCCTTTGAAGGATCTAAGCCTTTTAGAAATGAATGTCTCTAGTAGCAAAAAAAAAAGTTTTATTTGTATGTTTTTCTTCTATGAAGAAATGAATTATTCATTTAAAAGGATCCTCTCAAATCCTGCTGAGGATCATGGTTTGAAGCTAGCCCAGGCAGGAAAGTCTGTGAGATTCTTATCTCCTATAAACTACTGAAAAAGCCACAAGTAGCACTGTGGCTCAAGTGGTAGAACACTAACCTTAAATCACACATACACATACACAGAGTGAGCTCAGGGACAGTGTACAGGTCTTGAGTTCAAACCCCAGGACTGGCAAAGAAGGAAGGGAAGGGAAGGGAAGGAAAGGGAAGAGAAGGGAAGGGAAGGAGGGAGGGAAAGAAGGAAGGAAGGAAGGAAGGAAGGAAGGAAGAAAGGAAGGAAGGAAGGAAGGAAGGAAGGAAAGAAGGGAATTCATTATGTGTATAGAATACATCACAGTGTCCAGGTGTTTTTTTCCATATATTTTTATTGTAAATAGAAGGGTTACATTATATTCACCAGATAGAAGGTGCATTATTTCACATACATTGATACCCTTTCTCATGTCTTAGTCCCCATTTCCCTCCCCCCACCCCTACCCCTCATCTTGTTTTCCCCCCTACCCTATCCAATTTCAAATAACCAAATACTCACATATAAATATATCCGATAACAAGGTGAAATACTGTAACAATATGAGATAACCAAGGGACAGCAAAAGAGATGAGAGAAAACCTAGTACATTAAGGACAGCAATCACTCATTATATGGCTTTTGTTTCTATATCCTGGAGGTCCTTTCATTTAGCATCATACTATATGGCCCAAGATGTTGGGCTGTCTCCACACGATCATAGTCCCATTGGATGTTGAGATGCACATGATTTTTGAGTGGGCAGAAGATGTACCATCTTCATCTCTGGATTTGGATTTTGACCTGCAAAGCAGAGCCACCTTCACAGCTTGGAAGTTTTCTAGAAGGCAAAGTGTGCCATCCCCAAAATTCTTCCAGAGCCAGGGGTGTGGTATCTCTGTGTTGTCCCTCTGGAATTCCAGCTAAGGATTGTGACCCAGACTGAGGGTCATAAATAGAAAGCCAGCCTGGGCTACCTAGTGAGACCTATCTCAAAAATACAGAAATAAGAACTCTTCTGAACTGATGGATGAAGCCCAGGGAAAACTACGCTCAAGATATCTAAGCAAGCAAAAGTTCTCTGTCATCCCTGTTAGAGCTCCGCTCCCCAGCCAGCACACCATGACTGGTGTTCAAGATGCCTGGACATTCCTCATTAGCGCCAATGGCATCCAGTCTAGAATACCAGTTTACTGCTGCATTCCTCACCCCACCACCACATATTTACGATCAACTATTCTCCCCTATTGTATGAAGAAGTGGGCACTCATTTTACAGGAATCAAGGGTCACAGATGTGAGGGCTGAGGGTTTGGTTCAACAGAACAGCACTTGCCTAGCATGCTCACAGCCCTGAGTCTATCTTCATACTGCTAAAAGCAGAGACAAACAGATACAGAGGTTCAGAGAGACTGACACAGAAAGGTAAGACAGAGATAGCCAGCTAGAGACAGAAAGAGATCAAGACGGGGCAAAGGGGGGCGGGGGGAGAGAGAAACAGACTGAGATTGTGAATCCCAGTTGCTAACCCATCAGTTAAAGTTTGAGTATAAACCAACGCGGTAATACACAGTGCTGGCCTTCCAACTTGATCTATCAGAAAACATCTGCTACCCTTCAAGACTGTGATAGTGAAACAGACTCCTAATTAGCCATACAACATTATGCAGCTTCTTCCCCCAAACATAGGCTTTATATATAATGGTGACCCCAACTTCTTTGCTAACCCAAGTTTGTACTCTGATCAAAAGCCTCCCACAAAGCTGACAATGATCTCCAGACACCACAGTGTTTTGCAAACACACCCAAGTGAAAAGTGTACCCATCAGATTTGTCATATTTGGCTGGAAAAAAAAACATTCTGTGGCATCTAGTAAGTACACAGAGCCTGACCAAGTAATGACTTTTATTTCTCCTCCCCCTACATACCAATCTCAAATATACTACCATACTACTGTCTGTAGATACACAGTCACATCTGCATTCTTAAGACTCTTCGGTCCTTGACTCAGAAATACAAATGGCCGGCCAGGCCCAGTGTACCTCACTCTTGCTGAAATGGTTTATGACAGATGATTGGTGTATGATGAGAATACAAGGCCCAGATGATAATAGCTTTATTTATCGATTGCAAATAAAATTCACCAAGTGTGAAGCTGAAAATGACACTGCAGGGAATTGGGCAAAGCAGGCCATCGGAATCCTGTGTGTGGCACAGACACCACACTCAGAGGGATGTAAAGGCTGGACTGGAGTGGAAGCTGGCTGGTGTTGCTGATGTCTCTGGACAAAGCACCCATCCCCTCCTGTTCCTGCCACCGCCTCCTCAGATGCATGCTGCCTTTTATACAGACCAGGTAGAGGGCAACACAGCAATTCAGAAAACTGGCCTTCTCCAAGCATTAACAAGTTACACCGCTTGGAACAGGAGTTTGAATTCCAACCAGCCTCCAGGATTATCTTCTGTAAAATCAGAGATCTTATGTTTTAGTAAGTACTTATAAGCTAGGTGCCAGTGGCTCATACCTATAATCCTAGATACTCAGGAGGCTGAGATTTGGGGATCATAGTTTGAATCCACCTTGGACAGAAAAGTCCATGAAACTTCGATCTCTAATGAACCACCAAAATAGCCGGAAGTTGAACTATGGCTCAAATGGTAGAGCGCCAGCCTTGTAAGAAAAAAGTTCAGAAACAGTAACCCAGCCCTGAGTTTAAGACCTAGTACCACTCAAAAAAAAATAAGTAAAAAATAAAAATCATAAAAACAAAAGAAATCAGCATTCATAATGCTTACATGGACAGATACCCAAGGAAGAGCATGTATGTCCGTATGTAGAGACAGCCTGCAGTCAACCCAGAATATCTTTTGAGTCTTACTATACAGACCATCCACAAACTACATTTTCCAGACTCTTACAACAAATATGGATTTAAAAGCAGCAAAATATAAGAGAGTTTTAAATTCCCAGGTGAAGATTACAAAGGCATGGAGCAAAGAAAATAGACTTGAGCATACTGTTGGGATCAGGCTGTCCCAGAACTGCCTTCCCAAAGTAGTCTTGCTCACCAATGCCATCTCCGCTGTGGCTCAGCAGTCTACAAATAGGTTGTGCATGCCATCCACGGAAATGGAACAGCATAATTTTGCAAAACAAAGTTAGAAGACAAAGACCTTTATTTAATTTCTCCTCCTCAAAGCCCCCAACAGCAAGCTCATAGGAAACCCTTGATGACAGAATAGAGCTTCCTACAAAGAGATTTCCAGTAATGGCAGGTAGTGATTGAAGAAGAGAGTAATTGTGACCTCAATTTACACCTGTGACGAAGTATTGAAGTCATTATCATCTAGAAGACTGTTTGAGATGTCATAAAATCTACATTTCCTGTCTAATAAATTACTGCCCCTTTAGCATAAGCAAATAAATCCATCTCAGTTTCCATGCACCCAGACACCATATATAGGTTAGCTGGGTCCTCTCTCCAGGGTCTAAAAATCTGGATGTGAGCTAGGGTTGAGATTTAGATCTCGCTGACAGTGGGCAGAATTCAGGTCTATACAGTTACAGGACTGAAAAGCTCAGCTCAAGCAATCTATCCAGTTTCCCGCTGTGTAGTCCTCTACATTACACAGAGCCCCCTTTTTCAAAGCTAGAAGACAGACAATATCTTTCTGACCACTGGACCCTCTTGTAAAGAGGTAAGATCAGGCCCTCCTCACTCACTTTCATTTTAACTAAAATCAACTGGCTAATGACCTTAATAGCACCTGTAGACTTCCAGGCCAAGGGGTATGACAATCCCAGAAACAATAGCTCACCATGCTCTTTGTGTAGAAGCAAAGGGGCTCAGATCTGAGGATTGCAGTTTGAAGCTAGCCCAGGCAAGAATCTATGAGATTCTTGTCTCCAATTAATCATAGGGAAAGAAAAAACAAAAATAAAAATAAAAACAAAACAAATACAAAAAGAATGGAGCTGGAGCTCAAGTGGTAGAGCACTAGTCTTGAACATAATAAGCTCAAGGACAGTGTCCAAGCCCCAGAACAAGCACACAAAAGAAATTAAAAGCTGAATCTTCTGCCTGACACTGAATGTAACTTTGTGTGGGGAAAGATCAGGACCTAACACTTGCAATTAAAATGAGATACAATGGTATTCACGGGAAACCATCATTGAGAGAAAATTTGCACATGCTCAGATGCATGTCATTTAGTGCAGTAATGCCACGCAATGTTGCTAAAGATATGAGCCTAAATAAATCCCAAAGTTTCTCTATCACTTCAGCTCAAAAGATTCATTTTTATCTGAATTTTGGGATACCATTTGCTTTTGGAGAGGTAGATTTGTATAAAATTAAGGGAGGGGAAAATATTCAACAGGATGGAGAGTTTGGGGCACATTAACTGACCTTTTTAATGCATGCAGGAAAAGTGGTGTGCATTTGAGAGGGGGGTGGGGGAGGGAAGGAGGGAGAGAGAGGGACACAGTAGTGCTGGGGCTTAAATTCAGGGCCTCTTGCTTAACTTTTTCTCTTAAGGCTGGGACTCTACCACTTAAGCCAAATGAATCTCCAGTTCCAGATTTTTTTAATCTTTGTTTTAGAGATTGCTTTTAGTATATTT
This sequence comes from Megascapheus bottae, assembly GCF_031878675.1. NCBI lineage: Eukaryota > Metazoa > Chordata > Mammalia > Rodentia > Geomyidae > Megascapheus > Megascapheus bottae. Next base: position 49,181,498 of record NC_143522.1, on the reverse strand, counting down.
TCTTCTGCTCTTGATCCAAAGGTATAAGACGAGCTTACTTTACTGATGGTAGGATGAAGGCAACATCACAGAAGCAGCAGGATCATAGCCCCCTTGTTAGCAACTGTTGCCACATCACTCTCTCTCCAGACTATGAATGAGAAAAAGGAGTCCATAAACAACAGCCTAGGTGGTGGAGATAGGAAGTTATGGCTCAAGGGTTCGAGTGCTTGTTTAGCAAAGTCCAGTAACCCCAAGAAAAGAAGGAGGGAGGAAAAAAGGGGAGAAGGGAGAATTCAAGTGTTAGAGTGCTTGCTGAACAATCACCAATAAGACCAAGAAAAGAAGGAAGGAGGAAGAGGGAAGGGAGGAGGAGAGGAAGTAGGGACAAGGGCAGAGAGATGAGGTGAAAGGAAGGAGGTAAAGAGAGAGGGAGCAAAGTAGTAGTAGAGGGGAAGGGAAGGGAAAGTGGCTCAAACAAGTATGAGTTTAGATTCTAATTTTATCCAGATACTTATCTGCTAATGAGCCTCAGTTTCTCCCTTGTGAAATGGGGGTAAATTAGCATTATAGTCACAATGCCGTTATCTAGATGATCATATCAGATGTGTAGTCTAGGATGTAATTAGCACAACCCATGGCATACAATAAATGCTCAAAACATATCACTGCTATTGACACCATGGCTCACAGAACAATGCTACTCAACTTTACCATTTCACATGTTATAACCACTCGGTTGTAGTTATTTTGGGGTGTGTGTATGGGTGTGTATTTCTATATTGGGGTTGGAATTCAAAGCTTGGATGCTCTCCCTAACCATTTTTGCTCAAGACTTGCACTCTACTACTTGAGTCACACCTCCACTTCTGGCTTTTTTTTGGGGGGGGGAGGCAGTTAATTAAAGACAAAAGTCTCACAACCTTTCTTGCCCTAGCTGGCTTCGAACTTCTATTCTCAGATCTGTCTCCTGTGTGGCCAGGATTAAAAATGTGAGCCACCACCAGTACCTGGCTTCAGATTGAGGTTTTTTTTTTCAGTTCCAAGTGAAGAGTTTCAGAAACAGAATCACTAAAATGTCACTTGAGGAGGAAGGGGGAGATATTGCTCACCAACTGTCACATTTGAGTGTGACAGAACAAAGCTCTGCAAGCACGACACGTGACAGTGGTCAGTCAAAATATATGGGATCCCTGGAAATTGCTAAGGGAGATCTTACATGTTCTCAGCACAGGAAAAAAATCCTGCTAAGTATGAGGTGGTGGGTAGGTTCATTAACTTGATTGTGGTAATCATCTCACAAAGTAGACACATATTACTACATCAGCTTATATACTAGCTACACAATTTGTCCATTATGTACCTCAATAAAGCTGGGAGAAAAAAGCTTGAGTCACTTGAGGCAGAGACTATGGAAATGTTCAACTATTCTCACATTGGGATTGCACCAATTTTTTTTTTGTGGGGGGAGGGTGGGGACACAGTTCTGTTACGTGTTGTTGACAACTCAGCCCCAAGACAAGGCCTGGGCTTTTGCTCTTCATTTGTGCAAGTGATGTGTAAAGATCAGAAGAAACAATTAGAAATCTCCTAAGATCAGCCTCCTTGAACTACACAAGACAGAAGGAACATTTCTCCCCTTCCTTCCTTCTCTTCCATCCCTCCTCTTTCTCTCCTCCCTTCCCTTTTCTTTCCTTCCTTCCTATTGTAGCACTAGAGTTTGAACTCAGGGCCTCCTGCACTCACTTGGCTTTTGTTCCTAAAGGCTGGCATTCTACCACTTCAGCCGCACCTCCATTTCTGGCTTCTGGCTGGTTAATAGAAGATAATAGTCTACCCAGGCTGGCTTCAAACCATGATCCTCAGATCTCAGCATCCTGAGTCGCTAGGGTTATAGGCATAAACTATCAGCACCTGGCAATACAGGAACCATTTCTTTTTTATTTCTCAGTCCAGTAAGTGTTTATTTTAATCTTCTGGTGCTGCTCCTGAGGCTTAGGGCCTAGGTACTGTTTCTAAGATTTTCCACTCAAGGCTAGTGCATTATCACTTGAGCCACAGCTCCATTTCTGGCTTTTTGATCATTAGAGATAAGAGCCTCACAAACTTCCCTTTCTGGGCTGGCTTCACACCTCAAACTCATTTCAAGTCCTTTAAAATAACAAAAGCAAGTTGAGTGCTAGTGGCTCACATTTACAATCCTAGTTACCTAGAAGGCTGAAATCTGAAGACCACAGTTTGAAGCCAGCCCAGACAGAAAAGTCCTCATGAGACTTATCCCCAACTAACCACTCAAAAACTGTTAGTGGCACTGTGGCACATGTGGTAGAGTGCTAGCCTTGAGCACAAAGAGATTCAGGGACAGCACCTAGGCCCTGAGTTCAAGCCCTACTACTGATTAAAAAAATCTCTAAATTAGACATATGAGTATGATACTATTCACCCAATGAAACTTGTGGCAGATCAGGACCCCCAGAAAAGTATAGAGAAAATAATGAGGCTCAACTTATTATCTACCCATGGCCTGACTCCTATAAAATTCTAAGGAATTTCTCTAAATTTAGTGTGCCTGAGAAATCTGAGTTGCTTGGATTGTTGAATAAATAACAACTAAATGTGCTGCCCCAAAAGCCTCGTGCATATATTGGGCAACCTCCAAGAAGACCTCTATCCTCACTGAAGCTTTTGTGCATCAGGGGCCAAGAACAGAAACAGCTTATACTTATTCTTCAAAGATCTCCAGAAATCAGAAAGCTAAGCCAAATACAGGTGAGAGCTAGCCATTTATTAACCAATCACAAGGGACCGGATCCTCTGCATGTACTTGCTCATTTAATCCTCAAGCAAGTATCATTATCTCACTCCCAAGAGAAACACAGAGTTTTATTCAGGCAGATTCCTTCAGTGGCTTCTACCTTCATGCCCACTCTGTCTTCCTTGTTGCTCACCCTATGCAAAGCTTCATGTTGATGACAGCACAAGTGGGGTCAACTGAATTTCTCACTTGGTCACTACATTATTGTAGGGCATGGAGACAGAACCACTGAATGAAAAGAGCACAAATCCATGTTGGAAAAAATAAGCTGTGGACAGATTGTAAAGTGCATGACCACACCCATGGGGGGACGGGGCAGGGAGAGGTGTTCCATGGCTGTCTCTTGGAGTGTGTGAGACCTTAGCCACTAGAGGGCACAGTGTGCATTGAATGAACAGACACACACAGACACACACAGACACACACAGACACACACACACAGACACACACACACAGACACACACACACAGACACACACACACAGACACACACACACACACACACACACACACACACACACACAGACACACACACACAGACACACACACACACACACACACACACACACACACACACACACACAAACACACACAGTCCTTTCTGAGAAAGGCCAAAGGCTAGCCCTTCTTGTTAACCATTCCCATGCCAATGAGTACTTGCTACACTCTGGAGCAGATGAAGATATAAAACAGGTAAGAGCTCTGCCACCTGATTGTTGAATCTTAGAACACAGTAGGGGAGGGAGGGAAGCCTCCCCTCTGATTGCCTCCACTTATTTCCAGCGTTCTTAGAATTTCAAAGCTGTGTGCAGCACAGTTAACCTTTGTAAAGAATAAGGGTTCTTTAGTATACGATGCACTTAGTACGAAGTACCCTGCAGTCTTAGGGTGCAAGAGTTAGCTCTTAAGTGTTATAATAACAACCACCACCACCTAAGAGTCAAATCCTGGCTCTGTTACTTACTCGATCTGACTTTGTTAAAATCATTTGAATCTCTATAAACCCAGTTTCCTCATCTATGAGCTAGAACCTACCTGATTGGTTATACAGATGAAATAAGTTACTAAATTTAAATACAGCGTAACCAGCAGTCATTACCAGCATAGGAGATCCCACATGCTGCTAATTGTTATTAATAGCAACGGAGTTTTTGCTATAAATGAATGCCACAGAGAAACTAAAGCTTTTCTAAAGGTCACCTTGCCTTCCTGTTGTCACATACTCTCTGCCATGCGGATCATCTCCTCTTTCCTCCTGTTATAAATGAAGAGGGTTCCTGCCTCAGACAAAAGGCCAGCCCTCTAATCTGCAGCCTGGAGTTCTCATTCCCACTTCCTCTCGAACTTGATGACATTACTCATCATTTTTCATGCCTGGCTTATAATTCTTCCCCTCCCTTCTCCCTGACCTCTGCCACCCTTGCTTTTAAACATGTTCAAGTATCTGTCTTACAAGCAAAGACAAGTAAACAAAGCACAACTCTTCCACACAACTTATACTTTTGAACCACAGACTCCAGCTTGGGTGTGTGTGCATACACATGCATATGCACTAGTAGTAAGTCTTGAACTCAGAGCCTCAAGCTCTTGCTTAGCCTTTCTGCTCAAGGCTACCACTCTACTACTTAATGCACTTCTTCAGTTCCAGCTTTTGGCTGGAACAGAATTAGAAGTCTCTCAGATTAATTTGCCCCAACTGGCTTTGAACCTCAGTTCCCAGATCTCAGCTTGCTGAGTAGCTACAATTACAAGCCTGAGCCACTGGTATCCTGCTTTCACAGGCCTCATCTCTTTTCTCTGGACACTGGACACCAGTAGCTCATGTCTGAAATCTAAGCTACTCAGGAGGCTGAGATCTGAGGATCACAGTTCCAAGCCAGCCCGGGCAGAAAGTCTAAGACTTATTTTCAACGAACTACTAAAAAGTGGGAAGTGGCCATTTGTTAGGAAATGGAAAGACTTAGAAAAAATCATATTAAGTGAAGTAAGCCAGACTCAAAGGAACTTAGGCTCAATGGTTTCCCTCATTCGTCATAATCAGTAGAAACCTTGGGCTCTACTAGCAGAGATTTGCAATAGAGCAAAATCTTGATACATAAGGACATATAATGTGAAGCTAATTAAAAGGACCTCCAGGATAGTGAAACAAAAGCCATATAATGAATGATTGTTGTCCTTAATGTACTATGTTGTCTCTCATCTCCTTTGCTGTCCCTTGTTATCTCATATTGGTATAGTATCTCACTTTGTTATCTAATATATTGAATTTATTTGTATTTGGATATTTGAAATTTGATAGGGAAGGGGGGAAAACCAAGACGGGTGGGGGGTGTGGGGGGGGAGGGAAATGGGTACCAAGACATGTGAAAGGGTATCAATGTATGTGAATTAACGCACCTTCTATCTGGCAAATATCATGTAACCCTTTTACTAATTACAATAAAAAATATATATATATCTAGAGCTCAAAAAATGAATCTCTCCAAAACAAATCTTCAAAGAAACAACCATCCCATTAAAAGATGGGCCAAAGACTTTAAGAGAGTCTTCTCTGAAGAAGAAATAAGAATGGTCTATGGATACATGAAGAAATGCTCGACATCTCTGGCCATAAAGAAATGCAAATCAAAAAAACTCTGATTTCACCTCACTCCAGTTAGAATGGTCATGATCAAGAAATCTAATAACAACAGATGCTGGCGGGGATGTGGCCAGGAGAGATCACTACTACACTTTTGGTGGGAATGCATAGTCGTTCAACCACTATGGAAAGCACTATGGAAAGCAGTAAACATGACCCAGCAATTCCACTCCTTGGCATTTACCCAATGGTCCCGAAATAAGAACATACTAAAGCTACTAGCACAGCAGTGTTCATTGCAGCACTATTTACCAAAGCAAAGATATAGAACCAACGCAGATGCCCCTCAGTAGATGATTGGATCAACAAGATGTGGTATTTATACACAATGGAATTCTATGCTGCCATCAGAAAGAATGACATTGCCCCATTTGTAAGGAAATGGAAAGAGTTGGAAAAAAATCATTGTAAGTGAAGTAAGCCAGACCCAAAGGAACATAGGCTCAAAGGTTTCCCTCATTTATAATTAGTACACATCTAGGACTCTCCTAGCAGAGGATTACAATAGCTCAAAACCTAGATACAAAAAGGTCATATGGGATGAGATTAAATGAAAAGATCTCTAGGATATGGAAACAAGAATTTTATATCGTGTGATTGTTGTTCTTCATGTTCTATGTTATTTCTCTTCTCCTTTGTTGCCCTTTGGTTACTCTCATATTGTTACTGTATCTGACTTTGTTACCTGGTATATTGTATATAGGTTTATTTGTTTATTTGAAATGGGAAAGGGAAGGGTGGAAAACAAGATGATTGGGAGGGGTGAGGGGAAGGAAATGGGGACAAAAAACCTGAGAAGGGGTATCAATGTGTAAAAGTAATACACCTAGTACATGGTGAATATAACTGTAACCCATCTATTCATTACCCCAACAATAAAAAATAAAAAATAAATTAAAGAAAAAAAAAGTGGGAAGTGGGACTGTGGCTTAAGTGGTAGAGCACTACTCTTGAGTAAAAGAAGCTCAGGGAAAATGCCCAAGCCCTGAGTTCAAGCCCTAGGACTGGCACAAAAACCACCTCGATGATGATGAAGAAGAACAATAACACCTCAGAGCTTCCTGACATCCAGTCTCCCTTTCCTGTTCCTGGTAAATCCCAGCCTTCTGGCCTATATCCTATTGCATCCCACATCACCTACTGTCATGAGTGCTGCAGACAGGGCAGTCCTAGCTAGTCCTCTTACCTCACTTCTTAGCAGCTTTGACACATGTGACTGCCGTGGGTCCGAGCATTTGACATATTCCTCAGTTTCTGTGACAGATTACTTTCTCTGCCAGCCTGGAATCCATCAGGCTCTGTCTCATACCTTCCTCTTTCCTTATTTAACTCCTTTCTGAGGTGTCTTGTATCCAAGTATCCAGTGTTCATACTCATTCACTTCTCCATCTGAACATGTCAGAGGCATCCAGATCCATGTCTCCGACTCGTTACCTTCTGTCTTCCCCAGCCTTCTCCCTACCACCACACAAATGAGGACCTGCTTCCTCAACACTGCAACCTTTTAGCCTTGATAGCCAGGGAGTTAAGTCAAAAATTTCATAAGCACTCATCACATATGTTCAATTCGCTGTCAAAAGACGACTGGCAAATCTCTCCCTTTGTTTTCTTTACCAACCCAAGAGTCTCAGATACCATCATCTTTTGACTACTTCTTTTCATTCCAGTCTTCATACCAGCCAATGAAACGTGGTAAATACAGTAAGCATTTAACAGTATTTCCCACACTTGAAATGAGGTGCTGTTCATAGTTCTTGGGAGGAAAATCAAAATCCTTGGTCAAGAATGATAGTACCTGCCTGTAATCCTAGCACACGGTAGGATGAGGCAGGAAGCTCTCAAATTCAAGGCCAGTGTGGACTACACAGGAAGACCCTGTCTCCAAAAGAAAATCCAGAAGCCTCAAAGAAGTCTAAACTTTTCCTCTTCATCTGTCCCTTTACTATCACCCAGCCCCTTCTCACACTATTCTCTTTCCTTCCATCTCAAAAACCACATTTGAAAATAAATTAGAAGTTAGATGTGCAGCTTGGCTCAGCAGTAGAGCACATGTATGAGGCCCTAGGTTGGACTCCCCAGTCCCATCTTAAATGAAGAGAAGTGTTTGTGTACCAGTCAGTGAGGCAAGTTCAGAGCTGTACCAATCACAGTCCCTCAAGGAGTTTCTCAGTCACAGAGATTGGAATACTTATGACCATGACCATAAAGTAAAATATGATAAACAGCCCAAGATGTATACACAGGAGCTCAGGAGGAAGTAAATGAGATAGCTTGCATGGGGAGGCTGTCGAGATAGAGTCTGCCATTGCACAGTCTGTGCCTGGTCACTGCGTGCACAGGCTGAATGGGTCCCTGAGGAGACAGAGGACCTGGCTGTCCCCACAGCTGCATAGGACCAGCCTGGAGAGGATAAAGGAAAGCAGGAGACATAAGAGCTCAGTGAGGTCAATCGGGAGAAATGGCATCAAGACAGAAATATGTTCAGTGTCAACTCCTGCAGACAACCACAAACCACAGGGGCTTCAAATTGACAGCCGAGGCCAGCAGACATGTTTATGAAGGCAGTGGCAGTGAGCCTGTGAGAGCTGAAGCCACGGTGACAAAGGAAAAAATCAGGTGATGAGGGCTTGAAGACTATCAAAGTCTGTGTATTCAAGAACTGCCTTAACAACGGGGAGACTGCAATAGGAAGAAGCTGGAGAATTCAGCAGCGATTGTCACAGCTAAACTCAGACAGGTAAATTCCTAGATGGGGTAATGCTCAAGTTGTATCTTGCTTGCCTCACACCATAGACTTCCCCTGGCGGGAAGCCAGGAAAAACCAGCCATGAAGGAAAGGGCTGTTTACATTCTAGAAGACACTGTGAACCCTAGCCCAGAACCTTGGGGCAGCCCAGGGCTTACAGGAGGTGGAGCCTCTAGCCTGGCTGACAGCAGGTTGTCTGGAAAAGCCCATAGAACAATAGAAACTGGCTGTAGAATTTAAACAGATCAGACACTATAAAATACTTTGTAATGCACCATTGAGGCGACCAAATAAGAGGCTTGAATAAATTTATATTCCAATTGCTAAGCATTAGAGTCAATTTAAAAACCCACAAAAGTTTTGCTGAACAACTGTATAAATTAGATCGGATCTGTCGCATTGTACAGTACCTAATAGACTGAGACATAAAACAAATCGCAGCCGACTCCCTTTCACCTGTTAAATCATCTTGAAATAGATATGCTTGCTTAACACTCCATTTTTTTTGTCCTTTCAGAAAACACCTGAAGGTAATTCTCAGGTTAATGTGAATTGTATTTATTATTTATTCACATCCCCCCCCCCACACACACACTTTTTTTTTTCTCTAGACAGAAAGTACTAAAAGCTGCCAAGGCAAAAAATTTATATTTGAACCCGCCTTCTTCCAGTGGAAGTTCTTTACCTAAGAGTTGGGTTATTTCTCTCCCATTGCACTATGGTAGCATTATCAGCTGCTGAGATTGAAAGCAGCACACACTGATTTGTATATGTGCACACTTGAGTAAATACAAACAGAAGCACTGCAGGGTAAAGGATATGGCCAAGAGTTAAAGATACTCTAGAGCCTGAGATCTGAAGCTCCCAAGCAACGTAGTCAGTGAAACTCATCTCCAATTAACCACTAAAAAGGTTCAAGTGGTAGGGTGATAGCCTTGTGCACAAAAGCGCAGGGATATCACTCAGGCCCTGAGTTCAAGCCCCAGTACCACACACACAAAGAAAAGGTACCCAGGTGCATCTATCTACAACGCATCAGTATGAAAGCGGGTTAAGCTTCCACCCACCAGCTTTAAGTTACAAACCTTGGGAGGTAGTAGGAGAGGGAGGGAAGGAAGGCAAAGCCTGAGTACATATGCTAGTGGTAGGGTCAGGACTCACACAAGTGGTTGGGATGGGAGTAACTACCAAGCCCAAAATAACTGTAAAAATAACTTGTTCAATTTATAGTCCAACACTTTACTGATATCACTTTGAAAAAATAAAAATAAAAATGCACTACCTCTGGGAAGCCTTCGAGGGCCCCTTAATAAAAAATGATAGTTGGAATCTAATCTCCTTTGTGCCACTTGGGGGCAACACCTTCATGTTTGATTTATTGAGACTTCCTGCCTCTGTTTGCTTTAGAAAGCTGAGAGAAATTGCTAATCTGAAGCCTATCTTCTCTTCTTTAAATGGCTGCAGCAAACTCTCAACCTGCCCGACCACTGGGAGTTCTGGATTCTTCTTTTTTTTAAGTAGTTATTTATTTATTTCAAATCAAATTGCTTCCCAGTGACCTGAGGACAGGAAACATCAGCTACAAAGGTTGGCTTATGGGGAAAGAGTTTCCCATAGAAAGATGAGAAGGAATTCTCAACACAGGCAGATCACGGAGTGCAAAAATAAATAATGTCTCCATAGACAAAAGGAAACAGAGGCTAGAAGGCCTATCAATAGCCTGAAGGCTGTGGGGAAGAAAGTAGATTGGATTCGGTACCAGCAACATGGGAGCAAGTGGCCGTCAGTGGCAGTCACGACAGATGGCAAAGCTCAGGACAGAACTCCAGGTAGGAAAGCAAATTAGAGCCACTCATGCAGTTATTCCAGGGTCAAATCCAAGAAACAAGTCCTCTTTCTACCCATGTGGCCTGGTTCCAGGCTTAGACCCTCCAAGGAAAGGTAAGTCAACTATCTCTCCTGACTTCCAGATCCCCAAACACCCACAGACTTCCCGGCTGGATGGATCACAGCCCCCACAATGCAATGTGATAGCATTCCTCCTTAACAAACCTCACTTTGAGTCCTTCATCAGACAGTGGCTTCATCCACTCAGACCAATGAGAATCCTCTCAACAGCAGCACGAGTTCTCCCCCTCACTATATATGCCTAATTGGCCTCCGCCTTCCTATTCAGATTCAGCCAATCCCCGACTGCTCAAGACAGGCCCTCCCCATCTTTCACCAACAACTGCAGAAAGAGTTTCCTAATTGGCCCCTGGTTCTGGTGATCTCCCTCTAACCATGGTCCAACTTGGCCAACACAAAGTTCTCTCTGGTCACCTCCCCCTCCTGCTATTTCATAAACTGAAGCAGCAAAGCAGATACCATACAGCACAGATCTGAAGTATGTGGTGTTCTTGCTTGTATTGTTTTCTACTTGTCAGCCCAGGAACACTACTCAGCTTACACCTGAGTCAAATGCCATCTCCTTCCCCCAACCCCCACTGATCTTGGATCACGCTCCCTCCACTACCATTTGTGGTACAAATAATTCTATTCTCTTCTGCATACCCTTCATACTTGTACAAGTGACAGGCTTCTTCTGCAACATTCACAACGTGAGACCGAAGGTATTATTAGTCTATATGTCTCCTCTATGAGGAGCAAGCAGGTTTTGTGTTGAATACCTAGGAGATAATACATAACCAGTGCTTAGTAAAGGTTGAATTGATTCACTAAATGTGATAGAAGATATTGATTTCTGAGTTGGACATCATTGAATACATCTTATCTAATATTGCAAACAAAATACATCTTCCATAATAGTGTCAATGGCCCAAAAAAGCAAGGGAGTATTTAACTAAATTAGACTCAGCTTCTCCTTCTCAGAGAAGCACACCTTTTCTGTAGCTCCAGCTGGACAAAGAGACTGGAAGTCAACTTCGTACCACTTGACCACTCTTTTGACAATAGCTGACTGGACCAGAACTTATGTCTGAGAGACCATTTCTCAATCAATCAAATAAAATGAATATACAAATCAGATGAGTATATAAAAATCAAGATCAACAGTGGGTTTTATATCAAACCAAAGCTACAGGAAACAAGGACAAGGCCCAGTGATAATAAAATGATAATGATATAGTAACAGCTGACATTTCTACCACATAACCTGCTGATTTTATTTATTAAAAATTTCATCCTTACAGGCCGGGAGTTTGGCCTAGTGGTAGCATGCTTGCCTAGCATGCACGAAGACCCGGGTTCGATTCCTCGAGCTGAGGCTCAAGTGATAGAGCTCTAGCCTTGAGAAAGTCTAAGGACAGTGCTCAGACCCTGAGCTTAAGCCCAGGACTGGCCAAAAAAAAATTTCATCCTTACAAAAAAAATCTGTGGAATAACTACCCTGATATCCCATTAGTTTACCCCCTCTTCTCCCCTCAGTTTTACCCTGAACCATAGCTAGTTTATATGTTTTGCAATCAAGAACCTTAGCCAATTACATCTTCTTCTTACAGCTAGGACAGCAAACTTAAAGAAGGGAATAGAAGTTATGGACATTGTGGCGAGCCTTAGTTACAAATCCACAGTGCTATGTCCCTGTCCCAATGCTTCTCTAGAAACATCAGGGCTCTGAATCTGGACCACACAGTTTCTCCCGCCCTCCCAAATAAAGCTGCTGAATGAAAAGTGAACACACTTTGGAAATTGTGCCGCTGGAGAGGTCTCTATTAGTACCAAAACGGTGAAAACCTTAAGACCACCACTAAGAAGTGTTATCAATTTTTTTTTTGTTGTTGTTGTTGTTGTTTTGCCAGTCACGGGCTTGAGCTCAGGGCCTGAGCATTATCCTTGGACTTTCTCAAGGTTAGAACTCTACCACTTGAGTCTCAGCACCATTTCTGGCTTTTTTCTATGTATATGGTACCGAGGAATCGAACCCGGGTCTTCATGCATACTAGGCAAGCACTCTACCACTAGGTCAAACTCCCAGCTTGTTTTCTTTGTTTGTTTGTTTTTTTGGTGTTTTTTTTTTTTTTTTGCCAGTCCTAGGCTTGAACTCAGGGTCTGAGCACTGTCCTTGGATTTTCTCAAGGGCAGAGCTCTATCACTTGAACCTCAGCACCACTTCCGGCTTTTTTTCCCCCTATGTATGTGGTACTGAGGAATCGAACCCAGGTCTTTGTGCATGTTAGGCAAGCACTCTTACCACTAGGCCAAACTCCAGTGTTTTCAGTTTTTTATCTACAGACCCTATTTTGCATTTCATCTGAGGTTCTTAGAAGTGATATTTATATGAACTTCCTCTAAACCTCAAGAACAGGGAGCTGCTGTGACAGATTTTTGCTCTGCCAGCAAAGCCTGCTTTTCTCTGTACTCCCAGCATTGTGTTCTTATCAAATAGAAAGTCTCCAAGGTTCTCAACCAGCTTCTGAAACACATCTCTGGGCAGCCTCTTGAGAAAAGTTCTATTGCTTTGGGGCATTGGACAAAGCCACCACTAGAGGGCTTCACTGAGCCCCTTCCTAGCAAGAGGAGGGTCATAAGAACATGTGGCTTTAGGAATTCAGCCATGTAGGAACACAAAAGAGATAGGGCTAGGAAGGCAGTCCTGAATTTTTCTACAAACAAGCCTTAGAGACATTCCCAGTCTTTCTCCACTGGTAGAATCCTGCATCATTCCACAGTGAGCCCATACTCAGTGTTGATCTAAATCGCTTATACGCACCCTTCATAGTGAGGAAATAGGAAATGTGATGATTTCCATAAATGATTTCATTTCACACACACACAAAAAAAAAACTGGGGGATGGGGGAAAGGGAATGACATAGCACCATCTTTGAGTCAGGGCCAATGTCTCCCAAAGAGGCCATAGTGCAATGAGACTGAAAGCAGCAATATGCAGGAAGAACAGGAATGAAGTGTACTCAGAGGGCCAGGAGAGGTCAATTTGTCTACTAACTCTGTCTGAGAGTCTCTACGGGGAGATCTACTGAGCTTCCGGAGGAGATAAGAGGGAGGGAGCCACAGACTGAAGGAGATGCAAGGACTAGAACCTGCAGGGCTGGGACTCCATGTGGGGAAGTAAGAACCGTGGAAGGGCGATGAGCAAGAGTGCCTTGGCCAGCTCTGTACTTTGAAAAAGGGCCCTGGCTTTTATGAAACGAGTAGATTGGAAGAGCACAAGGAGAGATGTGGGAAAATCAGTTCTAGAAGGAACTGTAATAGGCTAGGTAAGAGGGGAGCCATATACAGGAGCAGATGGTTACAACCAGAGTCCAAGGACAAGATTTAATGAGGGACTGCATGAGAGGAAGCCAGGATGATTCCTTGGTTCAGATTTGAATAGCTGAACTAGGATTACAAGAGTGTGCAACAGCTCCTGACTAGACAACTGTGAGAAAACCATCTAGAAATACAGACATCTTCTGTTTCCTGGGAAGTTTGGAAAATGATTGACTCCAGACTTTAAAGATGAAAATTTACCAGTCATTGGTGGCTCATCCCTATAATCCTAGCTACTGGGGAGGCTGAGATCTGAAGATTGTGATTCAAAACCAGCCTGAGCAAGAAAGTCCACGAGAGTCTTAATGTCCAATTAACCCCGCTCCCCCCGCCAAAAAAAAAAAGCCAGAAGTGGAGGTGTGGCTCAAGTGGTATGGCACTAGCCTTGAGCAAAAAAAAGCCCAGGAATAGCACCTGGGCCCTGAGTTCAAGCCCCAGATAAAAAAGAGGAGGAGGAAGAAGAGGAAGAGGAGGAGGAAGAGGAAGAGGTGGGGGGAAGAAAGCACGGAACAGGTAGATGGTGATGAACTTCAATACAATCCAGGTGAAATATTAGGAGACATTTAAAAAAAAAAACCTGTTTTAAAACAGTACTAAGAAAGAGTGAAGAGACCTCGTGATGGGTGAAGTGTTGAAGTGGCACTGTTGTACAGCAAGAATATATTTCCCTTGCATATTTACTGAAAATGTGTCAGTCAGAACAAAGCAAGATCACTGGCAATAATAGAAACAGATAATTTAAATAGAGTAGTTAGCAGAGCTGAGATAGTCTGCCTGAGTGCCTGCGGCACACCAGACGCCCCCTGAAGCTTCACTTGCCTGTCACACACTAACTCCCTGAAGGATTCTTCTAGCATGTCTCCACTCTTCAGATTTTTTTTTGTTTGGATTGTCTCTAAAGCTTAGTTTCTAACTGCTGGTAATATATTCATTCTACTTTTCTACAGAAACTTTGAAACGTGGTAGAGAAAAGCTGTAGAAAGTTCCAGAGAAATAGTTCAGGGAAGACATGGGACCATGAGAAGTGTACCATTTTAATGACACTGAAGGGAAAACTTCTAAAGTTTGCTCTAGAAGGTGGCTGAACACAAGAGCAGGGAAAGGGACACTCCAAGTTAAGTAAATCTTTATTCCCTGCTTTTTTGCCAGAGCAGGGGTGGGGGGAGAGATTGTGGAGCTCGAACTCAGAGCATGGGCACTGTCTCTGAGCTTTTTGCTCATGGCTAGTCCTCTACCACTTTGAATCACAGTGCCACTTCTGGTTTCTAGGTGGTAGCTGGAGATGAGTCTTATAGCCTTTCCTGCCTGGGCAGGATTGAACTGAGGATTGAATCCTCAGATCTCAGTCTCCTGAGTAGCTAGGATTCTAGGCATAAACGACCCGCACCTGGCTTCTCTCTTTTTAACAAAGGGGAAATTAAGAGTCCAAAGATATAAATGCATTCTTAATTTTAAAATCCCTTCCAAAGGTCCTTAGTGTTTATTGGATAAGATCTTCATGGAACCCTATGTACTCTCTTCCTTGCCTCATGATCTGCTTCCCATATATCTTGTCCTACCTAGTAGTAAATTACACTTTTGTGGGGGGTGAGGAGTCATTTTGGAGATTGTATGGGCTTTTTAAAAATTTGGCAGCTTAAAACAGCCCACAGTGACCTATCAAAACTTCTAAGGGTTAGGAATAACTGCTGTATTCTCACAAGAGTACAAGGTGCTGGCTAGGTGGAGATTCCACTGGGAAGAAGCATGACTTCCTCACATTCACAAGTGTCAGGGGCTTTAATGCCTTGTGGCCACAAAGGTGCATAGCAGCTTATTTAAAGCCAGCAATAGAGACTCCAGCCAGATGGATAGTACATCCTTACATAATCATATAAATGTGCTCAGACACATTGAAATACTTTTCCCATTTTCCACTGGGTAAAATCAAAACTCAGCTGCTGCTCATACTGAAGAGGAAGCCTTTACAAGGATACCTTTAAGATAAAGGTAGGAATCTGAAGAGCTATTTTAAAGTCTGACCACCAACAGCCTGCAGTCTACTCATGCACTAAAGCTCTTCTTACCAATGAGGCTTTGACTAGAGAGGCAAGATGGATAATGTCATCTTGCAACACAAACATAAATCACAATGCTTTTAAGATTGTGTTTCCCACTAGATCTGAAAGTGTTTGGGAAGAGACATGCTATTTTTATATCAAATCTAGCATCACGCCTAGAACACAGAATTCTTTCAGTGTAAATGTGTGAACAAAATGAATGGACAGATTGGTTTCCCAAGGGACATTTATTAACAAAACCTGTGCTGGTTTCCTGAATCCCAGTATTTGGTTCTGTATCCTTGTTTTTGATGTAGTGCTTCTCTTTTGCAAAAATCTGGGAATGTTTTGTCCATCTTTGCCCTTGCATGTATGCATAATGTCAGAATATACACCCAGATGTCCTACCTTCTGTCACACAGTCCTAGATATGGAGTGATATTCTAGTAATTGCTCCTTTTGTTTTGTTTTCTTTTTTACAAATAAAGTTGGCTGTCAAATTTAGCAAACATCAAAAGGCTACAGGAAAGGCATTAGTTTAGCTAGTAATGTTACCCAAAGGCCCTGTGTCACTCAGGAGATGGTAGAATTTCCAGGTGGCGAGACCTAGGGGGAGGAAGTTAGGTAATTGGGGACATGTAAAAAGGATACTGGACCTTCCCCTCTTCTATTTTCTGGCTGTCATGAAGCAAGCAGCTTTCTCTGCCATGTGGTCCCACAACTATGACCTACTGCCTCACATAGGCCTAAGAGAGACAAAGCCACCCAGAAACTAGAGTCTTTCCTCCTGTAGGCTGTCTAGCCCAGGTCTTTTATCACAGTATCAGAAAGCTGACCAAGGGAGATGGTTTGCACAGATACTGTTCCACAAAATCTGGTCAAAGGGTACATCAGTAGAGGAAGGGAGAGAGTGTGGGAGTTTCACTCTCACTTGGGTTCTCGCTTCCACTTTGCTTGGGGCTTTCTCTCACTACAGACCAGCAGCTAGTGTGTCTTCATAAGGAGACATATGTGAAAGTTCTGACAGTATGAGCCTTTGCAACGGGAATGAAAAGCTATAGCCACATGTCAAATATGTGAAATAATAAGTAGAAGCCAGACATGGTGGCATGAACCTTTACACGCAGCTGCTTAAGGGGCTGAGGCAAGATCACTTAAGCCTAGGAGTTGAGAACAAAGCAAGACCCATCTTGGAACACAAAAGTAGAGAGAAAAAAAAAACTATTAGCTTTACCTTCCAGCTTAGATGTTCAATACATTAAATATTCAACTCAAATGTTGTGGGCTTTTTTGCTTCTTCTGAGCATGTGCTCAGTAGCAGTACCCACGTAGAACCAAGTAGTTCAAGTTTATTGGAGTGTAATATACAAATAGCATATGCAATTGCATAATGAGTCTTACAATTTTTTAAAGGCTTATAAACAATTATACTCTAACTCCTGGGAAATCAAGCAAATAGAAAAGTCACATTCATATGTGGCAAAAATATTCCTTGTGTGTACCAAGTTCCATCTGAAAACCAAAAGACTTTCAGTTCACTTCCCCCATCCCAGAGTTCTAGCACATGAAGTGAAAAACATTTCTTCACATTTTAAAGGTAAGCAAAACAAAAGGCCCATTGGGGACTGTGGTCCAGTCTAGCATCCTAGCAAGGAGGCTGAAATCTGAGTATTACAGTTCAAAGCCAGTCAGGGAAAGAAAGGCTATGAGACCTTTATCTTCAATAAACTACTCAAGAAAAGCCACAAGTGGTGCTGTGGCTCAAGTGATAGAGCACTAGCTTGAGATGGGAGATTAATTTAGGTTATCCTGCGGGACTTGGATGAGAGAGCACGAATCCTTTCCAGAGGGAGGTGGTAAATAATTTGACACAGCCTCTCACAGAAAGGAAGGAAGGCACTGTGTCACAGAGACAGAGATTGAGGCAATACATCCAAGGACAGCCTGTACCACAGCATGAGATGAAAGGCAGTCTGGAGAATTTGGTCATGGACCTTTGACACCCAGAACAGTGAGGAGAAACCCGTTGTCTTCGACTGCCAAATAATGGCAGTCTTTTATTGCAAGCTCGGGAGCCTAATACATGTGCCATGAAGAAATGAATGCAGCAGAGGGAGAAAAGAGGGGTTCTGGGCTGAAATGCTGGGAGAGTGAGGTGACACATGAGAACTGAGAGTTGATGGGGAGATGTCACTGGAAAGACAGAACTAAGCACTGAGCAGAGGGTTGTGTAGGAAAGCCTCTTGATAGAAAGCCACACCACCAGCTGTCTTTGGGCCACAACAGACACATTCTCAAGCCAGTAGCTTCATCTTTAAATATAGGCTCAGAGAATGGTTGACTGTTCTCACAAACAGCACAAAAACTCCAACGATTCTCAGTGAAGTGAATTATTGTTAGCTATAAAGAAAATATTTTGATTAGATGTGTTAACTGATGAGACAGAATAGACAAGGGAAAGATGCACATTCTGGTGTTAAATGAGTGTATGTGCTTAGGAGATGATCAGTGAAACCCAACTGAAGAGAGAAGGAAAGTAGTAATTTTAACAATGAAGTCAGTCATATAAACCCAGGGTTCTAGACAGTGTGAGTGTGAGTGTGTGTGTGTGAATTTACCTCCTGTTTTTCTTCAGTGTTTATAGGTGTATGCAAGGTGTGTCGGCCTGGAACTTAGGGTCCAGGCACTGTCCTGGAATCTTGTGTGTTCAAGGCCAGTGTTCTATCACTTGAGCCACAGCTCTACTTCTGGATTTTTGCTGGCTAATGGGAATGTTAAGGGTCTCACAGGCTTCTCTGCCCAGGCTGGCTTCTAAACTATGATCCTCAGATTACAGCCAAATTCAGCTTTTTAAATTTAAGTTTACTGTGAAGTTGATGTACAGAGGGGTTACTGTTACAATAGTAAGGCACTGAGTTCATTTCTTGTCGAACAGTTCTTGTTCTCCCCGACTTTGTTTTCCTGAGGTCCCCCTTGCAGACATAAGGGAAAGAAATGAGATGGCGGGTTCATATCTCACAATTGGTCTTTGCAACGTGTTGACAGAAGTCCCTTCTTCCAAGACTTGTTGGACTGAATATGTGCAAACCTCTAAAACCTGCCATGGAATCCTGCCTGCGCACGGCATCCTCCTCTTCCCACTCATCACCCCGAAGCCCCACCCCTCAGACCCAGCTCCACCCACCCCAGGACCTAGCTCCTGGTCTGATCCTTCAAGGACCTTTCTGTATCTTGATCAACTCAGTTACCTCTACCTGGAAGCCTCTGTGGAGAAAGATGTGCCATGAAGGGTCCCTGCTCCCTATCCAAGTCTCATTTCACATGTCCTCTCCTTAAGGGGACATTGCACACCACCCGTGGCTCTCCCTCAGTCACTGTACTTTACGGACTTTGCTTTGCAACAGTTATTGTCTGGATTTACCCTGATCTGTGTCCTGAATCCCCCTCAGAAAATAAAGACATAGTCTTCCATAGTTCCAGCTTCTCCTCTGATCCCCAGGACTGGTAAAGATGAATAGCTTGTCAATAAATATTTGGTGGTGCCATCATATATGGAGAATATCCCTACAGTGACTCCAGGTACATGTTGCTGATTTTGCATATGATTATTGTAAACCAATCAACAACAACATAAGCTCCAAATCACATGTCACTGGTTTCAACCTAGCTCTGTCACTTGAGCTGCGGGATCATGGGCATGTTTCTTAAAGTTTTAAGCCCTAGTCCCAAATTTCTGGGTTCTAAAGGTACGTCTGGCCACTCATGTCACAAAGACAATGGTGGATGTCAGAAAAAGAGGATTTCATTAACTTTGCTCTGGGAAGAGCAAAGGCACACATGTCGACCCCGCTTCCCTCCTACGGACATATTTGCTTTAGGTTTAAATAGAAGAACCATGGTCAAGGGGACCATAGGCAGACATCATTTTCTCACTGGCTTAGGACTGGCCATGTGGGGCTTTGTTACAATAAGAGTCATGTTCAGATTACAAGTGTGTACCACCATGCCTGGCTGGAAACTGAGTCTTAATCCATTTATGATCCCCTGGCTTAGTGGTTGAGAGGTCAGGAAATTCTCCTTCCTTTGGCCTCAGCCTCAACAGAACCAGTCTATTGGATAGCTCTGTGCAAACTTGACTAGGAACCAAGAAAGCACAATGCTTCCTTTAAACTAGGTGCTACTACTGAGCTGTGATTCAGACTTGGTAATTAGTGGGATTTCTTTGACCTTGCTATCTCATGGATGGGCCAAGGAGGTATCACCAAAGCTTTCCATCCGCAATGTCTATCACAAAGACATGAGCATCTTTGATGAGGCTAGAAACTCTCACACCTGAAGATCCAATGTCCTAATCTGTCAGCACAGGCCCTCCGAGTTCCCTGGGGTAGGGCCACCAAGAGCTGTCCCTGTCCTTGGTATTCATCAACCACAGCCTTCTGGTACTAACCCAGCCTTGGAGCAGCCCTCCTCCCCTACCCTCCCCTGTTCCCCACACCCCCTCCCCAGCATCATCTCTTTGAGAAAGTTGGCATGCTACAGGGTTAAAAAAAAAAAAAAAAAAACAGCAGCACTGACTTCAAGCAGCTTCTGCTTTTTTGGTTCTGAAAAAAAAAAATCCCTCAGGCAGTGAATACTAGGGGTCTGGATACCTACTTAGAATTCAGGAAAGGAGTAAAATATTCCACAAACAACATTCTAATGTGTGTTTCAAAACCTACTCTGCCTTCCCGGCACAGGCCCTGCTCCTCTGGCTCCCTTGTGCTATCATATTTTGTTTTAAATGAATAATAGTTGGAAATAGTTCACTGCTTCAGCAGTGAACACACTTCCTTTTGGAATATTTATGTTATATATACAGTTTAAGATCTCTCTATTCTTAGAACTCTTTGCAACTTATTTTCCAAAGCAAAAGGTAATATAGAATTACTTTGATGGGAGAAGGAGTTACTGGAGCTTGCACTCCAGGTCTGGATGCTATTCCTTTGCTCAAGGTACTCCTCAGATCTCAGCTTCCTGAACAGCTAGGGTTACAAGGGTGAGCAGCCACTGGTACTCACCTCCAAGGCATAGTCTTTGTATACTAGATATGAACTGGGAGACGTGTAGTGATCCACAATGATATCTAAATTTATCAGCCAGATATAGGGAACCTTACAGAAATGACCTATGGTGAATCCTGCTGATTTGGAAATGGGTTGCAGGAGAGTAGCTGACCTTGTAATCTTGAGGTCAGTATGATTTGGGAAAGAAAAGGCCTAGCTATTTGAGCTTTCCAGCCCCATGTTGTCCCCACAGCTGAATATAATTGCATGAGGTGTAATTGCACAAGTAAGTGCTAGTGAGAGCCACAAGCGACCTTCCCAGAAGAACAAGTAAATGTTGAGTTTTAGGGGTGATTTGTTGTGCAGCAATATAAATGGAAAGTAATCACCTAATTAGGAAGACACATGTTCCCTGATCTGCAGCCATATATATCCTTTTTCTACACACCATCAAAACTGGCATTCAGACTGGGCCCCGGTGGCTCATGCCCGTAATCCTAGCTAGCTGAGACACACGGATCAAGGTTCAAAGCCAGCCTGGGCCCTAAAGTCTGTGAGACTCTTATCTCCAATTAATCACCAGAAAACCAGAAGTGGGATTGTGGCTCAAGTGACAGAGCTGAAGAGCTCATAAGACAGCACATAGGCCCAGAGTTCAAGCCCCATACCTGACAAAAAAGATATGTCTGTTGTTGGTGGTGGTTTTTAGTCTTACATTATAGATAACAGTGATTTATTCCTCATTGTTTTGAAGGCTGGGAAGTCCCAGACCAAGCCACTAGCAGAGTCTGTGTGTAGTGAAGCCTGTTCTGGGCTTCACCCATGACAGAAGAGGCAAACAAACACCGCCTTCCCCAGCCTCTTTTATCTGGGCACTAATCCATTTGTGGGATTGGAACCCAAAGGCCCTGCCCTCCTCATACTAGCACATTGGGAATTAAATTCAGACATGAATTTCATTCACAGCAAAGTACACAAGCAACTACACAATTTTGGCATAGATGATATCTGACATGACAGAATCGAGACATTTGCTATGTGATCTAGCAGGGAGAGACACCCAGAGTAAGCTAATACATTTTGTGGGACCATTGTCCTCAAAATAGATGCAGGAAGTTGGCAATTCCAGGTGGCAATTCCTACTTCATGATCTGAAGGAAAAGCGCAATGGGTAGAGTTGAGGATTTTCTTTTTTATAGTACTAAGGTTTGAACTCTGTCGGGCCTTGTGTTTATGAGAAGTATTCTACCAATTGAGCCATGCACCCAAGACCATGGGACTACCTCAGACAAACCCCCAATTTCTATTCCCATGTAGCTGGGATGACAGGAGTAAAATTCCACCCCTGACTTAAGGATTGAGATGGAGTCTTACTTTTTTTTGTCTAGCTGGCTTGAACCACAACCCTTCCAATTTCTCCCTGTCAAGTAGTGGGAGCCACAGCGGCTGGCCAAGGCAGAGATGTGCTCAACAGGACCAATGTTCTCATAAGCAGCAACACGGATGCTATGTCATGGCCCCTTCTCACCCTGCCCATGGTTGGAGCAGTAGAGTCAGCTACACCAACCAGCTGAGGTCAGAGGTTACATTCCAGAAGTGAAGATTTTCATAGAGACTCAAGAGACTTCACAGTCCCTTCTTGCTTGTCTCAGATAACTGGCATGGCAATGTATATGTGTAAACAGAAGATTAATGATTCCCCCCCCCATAAAGTAAATGTAAAAGTTATTCAATTAAAAATAAATGAACAGAAAAACAATGTCATAAAGATCAATGACAACAGCCAGCATATAAAAAGCTCTGGTTGGCTTCAAAAGACCTTACAAAATAAAAAGGAAGAAAGAATATTTGTGTGGTACTGAGAATCACATTCAAAGCTTAGGTTCTCTTTAGGCATCCGTAGCTCATGAATAGCATCTGAACTATTCAATTTCTAGCATAAAGGACAATCAAACCAAGACTTGGAAGGAAAAAATTCAAAGAACTACAGCATGTCTAAAATAGTATAATTAATATCCTCAGAGTAGCTTAGAAAAGATTTCACATCTATTATGCCGTAAACAAGATGCTGTTTAAAAAGAAACATAATAAAGAATACTCAGAGGAAGAGGAAATTAAAATAGTAGGATACTTTTAAAGTCTAATAGAAGGTTTGGAAGACCAAGTGGAAACAATGTCCTGGAAAACAGAGCAGAAGTAAATGAGGTGGAAAATGAGAAAAATGAAACTTGAAATTAGTTTCTAAGGTCAATCATCCACATAAAAGAAGTTACAGAAAAGACCAGGGGAGGGGAATAATGACAAGAATAAGAAAATGTTCAATAAATAAAGAACAGAAGTTTCCAGACTGCAAGAGTATACCACATTGCAACAGAACAAATTGGAATTAAAAAAAAAATACCATATAAGTGGCAGTGTGTTTAGCTCAAGTTCTCAAGTGCTCAATCTCCAGTACTTAAAAAAAAGATCCAATTCCTTTTTAAAGTACCAGACTTTGAACCTAGGACTTCATGCTTGCTTCAAGGCTTGCTTATTTGACTGGCACTCTGCCATTTTAGTCATACATCTAGTCCTGCTTTTTGCTGGTTATTTTGGAGATGAACTCTTATGGACTTTTCTGCCTGGACTGGCCTTCCACCTCAATTCTCTGGATCTCAGCCTAAAGTAGAATTATAGATGTGAGCTACCAGTGTTCAGCTACTATGTGCAATTTTAGAAAAATTGTACACAGCAATCATCTTCGAAGGTTCTCAGAGGTAAATGGTAAAGGTCAGGCAAAGAGTCCAAAATTAAAAAGGTATCTAATTTTTTCATAACACAGAAAGTTTAAGTAAAAATGACTTTAAACATTCTTAGAAGAAGTGACTCGCAGCCTAGAATTCTATAGCCAGGCCAATACTCTATTGAGTCTGAGAGTAGAATAAAAGCTATTTCCTGATAAGGGAGGTCACAAAGTGTTGACCTCAACACTTTGTGACCTCCCTTATCATTTTCCTCAGGAAGTTCCTAGAGTACGTGCATTTACAAAACCAGGAGTGAAGCTAGAACAGTGTGAAAGAGAGAAGCAAAGGAATGTAGTTCAGAAGAGAAGCCCAGGGAATCCCCCTGTCCATGCAAGAGGAAATGAGTCACCTAAGGAAACCTTCAGAGCTCAATGGCTCTCAGCTGACTGGAGCCAAAGGACAATGGCATTCAGAAGCACATTTCCAACAGAGGAAAAAAAAGAACGGGGGAGGGAAGAAACAGATTTTTTTTTAAGTCTGTTCATCCATATCAAGTGTAAATGTGTTGTTCTACGAGAGTATTTAGAAATTATAGAGAATGAAAGTAATCAATAGCTTAAGGGAAAACAAGGTGGTATATGCAAACAGGAAAATCCCCTCACATAATATTCCAAGGCTCAGTGCAAACAACATTTTACAGTCTTTAAAAAAAATCTATTGGACAAGTCAAAAGGCCTAATGGTAATTTTTGGGGAAGAGGGGTGGAAGAGGGTAGTGATGGTTGAAATGAAGCAGTGTGAAATAAGCATCTGTGTATGTGTGCTGGCACTAGGGCTTAAACTTAGGCTTGGGCATTGCCCCTTAGCTTCTTCAAGGCTGGTGCTCTACCACTTGAACCACATCCCCACTTCTTGCTTTTTGGTGGTTAATTAGTAGTAAGAGTGCTATAGATTTTCCCTATCCCAGTTGGCTTTGAACTTCAGATCCTCAGATCTCAGGTTGCCGAGTACTTAGATTTACAGGCATGAGCCACTAATGACCAGCTAAATCTTCATTTTTAAAGTCTGAAGTTAATCATACTACAAATTTCACTTGAACGGAAACTAACACTGTAAGCAAATCATCTAGAAACATGGAGGTCTAGCCAAAAGCCAATACTCATTCCTGAAATCCTAGCTACTCAAGAGGCTGAAATTTGAGGATCATATTCAAAGTCCATGAGTCTCTCATCTCCAACTCAACAGGATAAAGCTGAAAATGGAGCTGTGGTAGAGACCAGCCTTGAGCGTGTCGGGGGCCGGGGAGGGAGGGTGGGACACTAACCTCAGAACCTGTGTACCTATGCTCACACGCATGCGTGTACACACCCATACCCCCTCCCCGCCATGCACACAGAAAGAAAAAAAAAAGAAAGAAGGAAGGAAGGAGATAAAGGTAAGGTCATATCTAAAGAAATCACCAAAAATACAAAAAGCGTGAGTGAGGATGGGGTCAGGGACTAAATGACTAAAAGAACATAGCCATAAAATCAAATACAATTGCATTAGAAACCCAGTTAGAAAAGCTAGAGCCAGCAAGCTGGGATCTGGCTAGGTCACATTTAAGGCAAGATACTTAACCACCAAACTACTAGGAGAGGGAGGGAGGGAGGGAGGGAGAGAGGGAGAGAGGGAGAGGAGGAGGGGAGAGGGGAGAGAGGGAGAGAGGGAGAGGGAGGGAGGGAGAGAGAGAGAGGGAGGGAGGGAGGGAAGGAGGGAGAGAAGGAGGGAGGGAGGGAGAGAGAGAGAGAGAGAGAGAGAGAGAGAGAGAGAGAGAGAGAGAGAGAGAGAGAGAGAGAGAGAGAGAGAGAGAGAGAGATCTTCCAGTCTACCATGTTGCTTGGGTGAGTGACAGAAGTACAGGCCTATTCATTCAGCCTTCTGAAAGCGATTGGATTTCGGAGGGTGGACAGGGAAAAGCGAAAGCAATTTTGCAGAAAGGAGCAACAGGAAGAAAAGAAAGACTCAGTGATGACCACGGTGCATGGCCTGACCCTCAGCTGTTCAGTCTGGCCAGAACACTGGGGCTCAGAGGAAGAATTCTAGGACGAGGACAAAGAAACACAGGAGCTCACAACTCGTCAGGGCTGTGGGGTCTGAGCCACACACTAACCAGAAGTTCATCACCAGGCCCCTGAGAAACAGCAGCGCAGACATCCTTCTCATCTTCATCACTGTGTTATCCAGGTCTCTCTCTCTATAATTTGAATGTCTGTGCCGTTGACTTTGGAAAAAGCATCCCAGTTGACTTGTACAGAAATTAAGTAGCCATATTGGTATAGAAATGTTAAAATTAATTTTTCTATTTGTATAGGGGTAAGGGATAAATGAACTTTATTAAATATATAAGGTCTTATCTATGTGGGTTTGATTACAGAAATAAAGTATTCTCTAAATAATGAGCAAAGAACTCACCACTGTGTATGCTGATAATCCTAGCACTTAGAAGACAGAAACAGAATCATTTGAGTGCAAAGCCAGCCTTGGCCACATTGCAAATTTAAAGCCACCCTTGGCTACAGAGAAAGACCCTGTCTTCTAAAATAAGACCCTGTCTTCTGAAAAGAAAAAAAAAAAAGAAACAACCAATAAACAAACAAACAAACCTTTCCACAAAGGAAACAATGGCAGGAAGAAAGCTGGCTAGGAAACTTCAGTACCCTTTCCCCACAGAGATCTAAGTAAACAATAATATATGTATCACTTTACGTCTGTGAAAACTCTACAAACCATGTGAGAAGCTACATTCTCACACACTCACACACAAAATACCTACATAACAAAGAACAAGTTTGCAATTGTGGGACTGTTTGAGGGATTAGAGTGGGGAAGAGGTGCCTGCCAGAGGCTGAGCAATTAGCATCTGTGCAGGCTGTTGAAAAATAGGGATTCTTAAAGTGTGCATTTGTGAAAATCCATAGTGAGAAATCCCTTTGAACAATTAACACACACTTAAAAAAAATGAGTGTTCCTTGGGGCCCGGAGTTTGGCCTAGTGGTAGAGTGCTTGCCTAGCATGCACGAAGACCTGGGTTCAATTCTTCGGTACCACATACATAGAAAAAAGCCGGAAGTGGTGCTGAGGCTCAAGTGGTAGAGCTCTAGCCTTGAGAAAGTCCAAGGACAGTGTTCATGCCCTGAGCTCAAGCCCAGGACTGGCAAAAAAAAAAAATGAGTGTTCCTCTAGTATTTTTTTAATATTAAAAAAGAAAACTGAAGGAAGGAGCACTGTGGCTCAAAGTGGTAGAGCACTACCCATGAGCTGAAGAGCTCAAACTTCACACAACTGGCCAAAGTAATAAATAAATAGAGTAATGTTAATTGTAAATAAACCTGTAATTTCTGGACGTTCTATAGAACAACACATTGAGCTGCTATATTGATGATATCATGTTGATCACAACTGATGAGCCAGAAGTGGCAAAGATTCTCCATGGAAGACATATAGGAGGGTAGGAGATAAACTTTAAAAACATCAGAATTCTGCTGCTTCCAAGGGTTTTGTTTTTTTTTTAATCCAATGCTCTGGGGCTTTCCAAAATACCACCTTTGAAATAAAAGTTACCTTAATATACCTTAGACATCCTGCCACTAAGGGGGACAAATGCAATGCTTGACAGAGTCCATTAGATTTTGTGAGCAATATAGTTCCTATTTGGGTATGCTATTCTGACTTGTGACCTTGAAGAATTCTGGTTTTGAATGGTACAAATAACTGCCACTTGTATCCCACTTGTGAGGTCTCAACCCAAAATAGAAGAGTCCTACGATTCTTCAGGTCAAGAACTATACATTTCTCGGTACCATATACACAGAAAAAGCTGTAAGTGGTGCTGTGGTTTAAGTGGTAGAGTGCTAGCCTTGAGAAAGGCCAAGGACAGTGCTCAGGCCCTGATTTTAAGACCCAGGACTGGCAAAAAATAAAATAAAAAATAAATTTTAAAAAATCTCATGGACTTTTCTTGCCCGGGCTGGCTTTTAACCGTGATCCCTAGATCTCAGCCTTCTGACTAGCTAGGATTACAGGTGTGAGCCACTGGTGTGAAGCTAATTTTAATCTCTTTATTGCTATTATAAAGGTGCATACAGAGGGAACATCTTGTCTTTATTAAATACTCAGCCCCTACCATTTTGTTATAAAAGAAATCTATGAACTCGATTCTTAATCCCAAACCCTTCCAGAAAACAAAGTATGGGCCATCCCAGCAGGCAGGCCAGCTGCAGAAGTGACAACAGAAGCCAAGAAGAATCTAGAATGGATGGCGAAGGATGAAGATGAGGATTAGTGGAGATTACAGGACCAGCTGTGCCAGCGGGCCTATGTTATTCCCACCACCTCTCCATTTTCCCAGGAACTACTGACCAACCAGAATTATAGTTGGTAGAATGTATAGAGCACAGGTTATGCAAGAAGTATTGAATCTGAATAGGATGAACTGGAGACAATGTTGTTTGTGTTAACAGGTCTCTGTCTTTACTCCTTGCTTAGCCTCTTTCTTATTCCACTCCACAGCTGTCCTACAGGCGTTTCTCCTAGGCACAGACCACAGATAAAACATCCACTTGAATGTCTGTCTCATGATGTGCTTCGCAGGGAAATTGACCAGGGTCTAGGGCATAGGACGATGGCTCAAATTTTGTGAATTTGTGCACAGGAAGCTTTTCCTCCCAATCTCCTACCTTTTGCCTAGTTGCCGGAGACCTAATTGCTAAACTACAGTTTCTTAATTTCTCCCAGTGCTAGGCGGAAAAGTGGGTTGGTCTCCACAGACTTGACACACATTTCCTTTATATAAATCTTTCTCTTCCCTTAAGCAACTGCTATTCAGTGATTATTTTCCAGTTTTCCCCAAAGATACATACCAACCCTCCCCCCCCCAAAAAAAACAAGCTGGTTGGGAGCTACAATAGCAGTTTGTGGGGTATTCCTTGAAATACACACCACAGTGTAATGGGAAATTAATAAAAGGATTGAAAACAAAAATGATGTTTAAATTTGTCTTCAAAAGGCAAGATTCTGGCAGGTGACAAAACAGGATTATTGCCAGACAGCGGTCATTTCTGCCAAATCTGAAGATGATGGTTTGAAGCCAGGCTAGTCAGGAAAGTTCATGAGACTCTTGTTTCCAATTAATTAGCAAAGAAGCTGCAAGTAGGGGTGTGGCTCAAGTGGTACAGTTGAAGAGTTGGGCAGAAAAAGCTAAGGGACAGTGCCCAGCCCATAAATTCTTATAAGCCCCATTCCTAGCACATGTGTGTGTGCACGTGCACACATATTCCTCTTAAATTAACTAATGGTCTTTTCAGACATACCCTAAGGATTGGTAGATAAAGAGTAAGTAAGTAAAAGCAAAACTATCACCACTACCCAAGAAAACAGTTCAAAAGATAAATCCAGCTGACGGTGGGCCAATGGTGTCTACAAAGCACAGAATCTATGTTTGAACAACAGGGTCCAAGAAGAGAGTCTGGCAGCAAGTCCTCTCCTCCAGCCCAGTACCAAAGTGCACCCAGCAACCTCCAAAGTCTTCCAATGGCACAGGCAGGCATTGAAGGCAGGAGGTGAGACACTGCCATTAAATGTTGATTTGCACCAGGCCACTCCATTACTACTAAGAATGTGGGCAGAACAGCCAAGCAGACAAGACTGCTGTGCTTTTTGAAGACAAATCCCCATAGGAAAACTGCCCCTGTTCTATGCAGGCAGATAGAGAGTTGCAAGAACATAGTCACATCCTGGAAAGCTTTCATCTCCTTGCTGCCTAGCAACTTATAAGTAGGGTGTGGGGAGGTGGATTCTCATAGAAGCTTGAGAATAGCTGCCATCCTAAGTGCAATGTCAGCTCGTGATCACCAGTAACACAGCCTCCGGAGAGAGCGAGGGCTGCCCTGGGGGACAGCAGACTGTCCTGGACTGTAGGGCATGAGAAGGAGCCCTCACCTCTTCCCAGGGAGTCTGATTCCAGGTTACTTCTGTGGGATGTTAGGTTGATTTGGGGTGGCTGCCTCAGGCTGCCCACAGTTACAGGGAAAGTAGCATTCCTTAAAGACAAAGGAATATTATGGTTTCAAAATAAGCCAGGGTCATTAGCATCCATCTACCAGTTTCCCACTTCAGTGTCTCAATATGGAGACTCTTGCTGATGCCAAGAATGGATAGAAACTCAGCTTGCTCCCTCTTTCATTGGCCCTTGCATCTCTGACAAAGACATTTCTAATTAGAAACCAAAACGTGACTATCTTGGATACTTAGAGAAAACAGTAGTAGGAAAGAACAGGAAGTAGTATCCTCAGTACAAAGCAGAAAAATCGACTAATTTTTTGGTAACAAAATTATAGCAACTATACATCATTCCTTTATTAACAAACTATGCCACACAAATCCAATTACTTTAATTACAGAGTTAACAGAAATTGCATCTGTAGAGACAGCAGCAGAAAATCCTAGTAGGAAGAAATAAGGTATTTTTTTTTTTGCCAGTCCTGGGGCTTGAGCACTGTCCTTGGGCATTCTCAAGGATAGTACTCTATCACTTGAACCATAGCACCACTTCTGGTTTTTTCTATGTATGTGGGGTACTGAGGTCTTGATGCATGCTAGGCAAGCACTTTTAACCACTAGGCAAAACTCCCAGCCCAAAATATGGTATTTTGACAAAGACTGTCACCTGGGTTGGAATCTGCTGACTAAGGTGGCAAAGCTGGTGACTGTGGTACAAGTATTGCTGTAAAAATCAAGTCTGGCTTTTTTATTGCACACTTAATGAAATGCAAATATCAAGATGAGATGATATGGAAAATCACACATTACATCAGACACAAGAAGAGCACACAAAAGCCATGCAAACTGAGAAAATAAAAAAACGGCCCCATAGAGATGACTTGTCTCCCTCTTGAAATAGCTATATTCCTATTATAAATAACTAGAAATGGCATTTCACCTGCATTTCTGCGCAAGAAATCAATTAGCCACTAAAAAAGGATTCTCTTAGAATGGATAAAGCTTAGAGACAAAAGAAAGGGGTAGAGAAAGCACTAAATCCAAGAGAACTCAAAATGACTTAGGAAATCAAATGGAGCAATCTATAAAAGCTGGATGAAAATGTTTCTCTACAAGCCAAACTCAGTTTTCTGAGGGATTAAAAATCTAACATCACAGAAAACGGGTTTTCAAAGTACAGCCAGTACAGCCACGAATGCAGAGTTTCAGGGAGATGTGAACGCTTTCTCACTTAAATCCAAATACTTCTGTCTTTTGTGACTTGGGGGAGAAGATCAGATGCTGTACCTAATCCCTTGCCATTTTCTTTCCCTGAAATTGAAAATCACAGTTGGACAAAAATCTGAAGTTTCAGTTCTAGTGTTCTCTTCTATAAAATAAGTGAGCAAATTAAGCTCATAGAAAGAAACTGAACCTTGATATCCTCATCTCCCACAAAACCATTCCGTTGCCCCCAAACTACCAGTATCTCTGGACATTATGAATGTTCTAACAAATATTCCAGCCACATTTTACCTCAAAAATACTTTAAAGGCTACACAGAATTTTTTTTCTTAAGAAGGCAAGCCCCACTTCTATAGAAAACTCTCACGTGAGAAGGGACAGTTACCAAAAATTACTCATTATGTCAGGGCAGAATCTGGATAGCATTGTTCTTAAACATCTTCACCAATAAAGACCAGCAAAGTCCCAGCAATTCACTCTGCATACGTTAGCAGTGTCAAAAGTGTAAATGACAACCAGGAAAAATTCACAATACAGTTTTCTTTGATGTGAGCATGAAGTGTTGACCGTTGACAAGAAAAGTCCACCCCATCTCTAGACACTTATCAAAACTCCTCTGTGTCAATCAAATAGAGTAAATCTCTGCAGAGACTTCTTTCCTATTTTTCTCCTTCACATTGGATTAAACAGAAGTTGCTGTCATTCTAGAATCAGTGATGACATCTTGAATTAAAAAGTTTAAAACTGTATGTACATAAAGTTTTGCTGTTTATCCTAACAAAAAAAAGTTTAAGCCAATTTGTAGAACCCATTCAGTCATGTATGAAGCTGAAATCCACTGCTCAAGAAGACATCATCATGGCTGAATGCATCTGAAGCTCAGCTTATGAATAAGAAAAATCATTGGAAGTCATTGCTTCTTGCTGGGGTCATCTATGTTCCTCTCTCAGAAAGTCAAAGAATCCATCAGATGTGTCAATAAATATCAAGCTGCCAAAACAAACAAAAGGTAGGTTCTATGGACCAAAGATCCAAAAAAGAGCAGTATGGTGAATGATTCCCAGAATCAAGTATTTCCTCCTTTAATCCACTGAGATGATGTCAGGAACAATACCTCGACTGCTGGTTGAGCCCCATCTCACTCCTGCTGTTGGATGGACTCACATGAGCACTGCTTTCATGGTTGGCTCATGGTGGTGACAGATGTACTGCTTTGATGCTAACGGGGTGGTGAGACTACCTAAAAACATAGGACAGTCTTGGGGATCAATTGGAATTAAAGGAAAGAAAATCCAACTTGACAATATGGCCCTAGCAATAAGAAGGAAGTCATAATTTTTCCTCAAAACAAGCAAGCTATTTTCCATTCCATACATACAAATGATTTCTTTTGTATTCACTGTTGATGGTGCAGTATCAGAAGATGTTCCAAACTGCAGTTCATGATCACTGTCCTTTCTTCGTTCTCCCGGCAGGTCTGATGGCAGCTTGATACTGGTGTGTGTGGGATGGGCACAGAGTCATCTGTCAGTGAAGGTGGAATTGCAGCAGGATCTACAGAAACCATACGAGGCACACTTACAGAAGGTGAATGGTACACAATAACCCCTCCGGTGTTTCTGACGTAAGGGTGCATTTCTTTTTGACAGGAGGGTCTTCCTCTTTATCAGAAGAGCTTTCCATGGTTAAATCAATAACCCCCACTCTCTTCCAGCTCACTTTATTAGCTGAAAGCCCTGAACAAGGTATGCTGAGGACACTTGAACTTTCTATTTTTGCCCATGGTGGGTTGGATACTTCTGTAGCTTCTTTCTTCCATCTCATTGGACACCAAAAGCCATCTTTGTGGAATTCGATCTCATCCGTATCGGCGCAGTCCCTGAGAATTTCTGTGAAAAGACCTTCTATTATCAGACTTTCATAGGCAGCTTTTTGGTCGCACATAGGACAAAT
Organism: Megascapheus bottae; assembly: GCF_031878675.1. Lineage (NCBI taxonomy): Eukaryota > Metazoa > Chordata > Mammalia > Rodentia > Geomyidae > Megascapheus > Megascapheus bottae. Next base: position 49,149,030 of record NC_143522.1, on the reverse strand, counting down.
TCAGGTGGGCTTCTTCTCATTCATTTGAGGTAAAAAACAGCATTGAAACACTGCAGGTTTGTACACCTCACTGCACACGGCACAGTGCAGTCAGCCTCAGTTTTCCTAAAGGGCACACCATGACACCTGAAGACTGGTTGTAGCAACTTCACTATCAGGATCTGCAGTACATTTGTCTTTAATTAGTGCTCTGGAATGATCAGGAGTCCTAACAGCTTTCATGTTTAATCTCCCTACTAATGTGCCTGAGGTGAGCTTCTTTATAAGATAGCCAGACACAGAGTAATTCTTCCCAATCTCAGATGCCTAAGAAATAGAAATCTGATTGGGAAAGCAGAGTACTTGTCGGGCCGGGAGTTTGGCCTACTGGTTAAAGTGCTTGCCTAGAATGCATGAAGACCCGGGTTCGATTCCTTGGTACCACATACATAGAAAAAGCTGGAAGTGGTGCTGTGGCTCAAGTGGTAGAGCTCTAGCCTTGAGAAAGTCCAAGGACATTGCTCAGGCCCTGAGCTCAAGCCCAGGACTGGCAAAAAAAAAAAAAAAGAAAAAAAAAAAGAAAAAAAGAAAGCAGAGTACTTGTACTTGTGTTCAATCCCACTTCTTTTAGGTGAGGATGTACAGCCAGGCAAAGGGAACAGCTTTCCATTTACTGTTATACTAAGCCAGTTAGGGTAGTTACCTTCTTGAGGGCAGCTTGTCTCTGCCAGGTGAAGTCTCAGCTGCACTTGGACTCTAATCTGTTCTGCAACGTGGCAAAGAGCCCTTTGAAATGCATCTCTCCGTAACTTCTTGAGGTGTCAGAGCAAAACTAAAAATATTCTCTTGAAATGGCTGAGTGCTGCTTTTCACTAAACTGGTGGGTTTCATGAGAACATTTAGGACATCATAAAAGGGCAGGGTTGCGAATTTCACCTCAGGATGGATGGGAGGAATAGGAGGAGACTGTTGCCGCATCTCGAAAGTTGGGCTTTGAATCTTGAAGGAGCACAGAACCAACGGGAGATGATGGTGAGCGAGGTGTAACCGATGTGGAAGGCAACTCGTGGATTCCAGCCTCAGGCAATTCAGTCCATTCAAACTGGAAATAGGTAACTGGATTGTGGAGAGTCTGTGCATATTGGCATCTAGGCAATTCTTAGAATTTAATCTGCACCTCAGAGCTGCAGCCGCTCCTCAGTAAACACAGCACCCGCTTCAGGAGGTCAGGCTTTCGTCCACTTTTATTTCATCTAGAAAAGCCAAACACTTGTAGTTCTGAAACCCTAAAACTAGAAACCACATTTGACTCCATGAAGTCTGCTGTTTTATACCACCTGTGGATCCCGTCCCACTGCCTCCAACACCACCACCTCTGCCCCATCCTGTACCTGGTCAACCTTTTTTTTTTTTTTGCCAGTCCTGGGCTTGAGCTCAGGGCCTGAGCACTGTCCTTGGACTTTCTCAAGGATAGAGCTCTACCACTTGAGCCTCAGCACCACTTCCGGCTTTTTTCTATATGTGGTACCGAGGAATCAAACCCGGGTCTTCGTGCATGCTAGGCAAGCACTTTAACCACTAGGCCAAACTCCCAGCTCGATTTTATTTTTCTTTTGTTGGTTGTGGGGCTTGAACTCAAGGCCTGGGTGCTATCTCTGAGCTTTTCCAGTCAAGGCTAACATTCTACCACTTGGAGCCAAAGTGCCATTTCTGGTTTTCTGATAGTTAATTTGGAAGTAAGTCCTACCCTGGCTGGCTTTGAACTGTCAGCCTCAGTAGCTAGCCACCAGTGCCCAGCTGAGGAATTTTTGTCATTAATATTTTGGAAAAATACTTTAAGAAGGAATTTCTTCATTAGCAAAACAGTAGAAAATCCAAATAAAATTTACATAGGACTTTTCTTTTAAAAAAAAAAAAGTTCCATATCTTTGCTATGGTGAATAGTGCTGCAATGAACATTGCTGTGCTAGTGGATTTAGTATGCCCTAAATTTTGGATGGTTGGGTAAATGCCAAGTAGTAGAATTGCTGGGTCATAGGGGAGTTCTATGTTTACCCTTTTGAGGCACTGCCATACTGCTTTCCATAGTGGTTGAACGAGTTTGCACTCCCACCAACAGTGTAGCAGTGATCCCTCCTGGCCACATCCCCTCCAGCAACTGTTATTATTCGTTTTCCTGATCCTGGCCATTCTAAATGGAGTGAGGTGGAATCTTAGAGTTGTTTTGATTTGCATTTCTTTTATGACCAGAGATGTTGAGCATTTCTTCATGTGTCTATAGGCCATTTTTGTTTCTTCTTCAGAGAAGACTCTCTTTAAGTCTTTGGCCCATTTTTTAATGGGATGGTTGTTACTTTTAGTTTTGGTTGATGAGTGGATCAACAAGTTGTGGTATTTGTACACAATGGAATTCTATGCTGCTGTCAGAAAAAATGACATCAACCCATTTGTTAGGAAATGGAAAGACTTAGAAAAAATCATATTAAGTGAAGTAAGCCAGACTCAAAGGAACTTAGGCTCAATGGTTTCCCTCATTTGTCATAACCAGTAGAAACCTTGGGCTCTACTAGCAGAGATCTGCAATAGAGCAAAACCTTGATATATAAGGCCATATAGTATGAAGCTAATTGAAAGGACCTCCAGGATACTGAAACAAAAGCCATATAATGAATGAGTGTTGTCCTTAATGTACTATGTTATCTTTCATCTCCTTTGCTGTCTCTTGGGTATCTCATATTGTTACAGTATCTCACTTTGTTATCTGATATATTGAATTTATTTGTATTTGGTTATTTGAAATTTGATAGGGAAGGGGGGAAAACCAAGACGGGGGGTGGGTGGTGGGTGGGGTGGAGGGTAATGGGTACCAAGACATGTGAAAGGGTATCAATGTATGTGAATTAATGCACCTTCTATCTGGCAAATATCATGTAACCCTTTTATTAATTACAATAAAAAATTATGAAAAAAAGTTTCCTTTAAAGATGTGAATCCAAACCAGGTATCCACGGCTCATGCTTGAAATTCTAGATACTCAGGAGGCTGAGATATGAGGATCAGAGTTTGATGCTACCTGGGCAAGAAAGTCTTATGAGACTCTGATCTTCAATTAACTACTAAAAAGCCAGAAGTGAAGATGTGTTCAAGTGGTAATCCATTCGCCTTCAAAAAGAGAAAGCCTTGGGGGGCCGGGAGTGTGGCCTAGTGGTTAAAGTGCTTGCGTAGCATGCACCAAGACCCAGGTTCGATTCCTCGGTACCACATACATAGAAAAAAGCCAGAAGTGGTGCTGAGGCTCCAGTGGTAGAGCTCTAGCCTTGAGAAAGTCCAGGGACAGTGCTCAGGCCCTGAGCTCAAGCCCAGGACTGGCAAAAAAAGAAAAAAGAAATCCTTGGGGCAGCAGCCCTGAGGCCCTGAGTTCAACAAGAAAGCAAGCAAGCAAATGGGGACAGAGAGAGAGGGGAGGCAGGGTGTGGTCTAGTGGTAGAGTGCTTGCCTAGCATGTAGGAAGCAAAAGCCAGAAGTGGTGCTGTAACTCTGGTGGTAGAATGCCAGCCTTGAGAAAGCCCAAAGACAGTGTTCAGGCTCTGAGTTCAAGACCCAGGACTGGCCAAAAAAAAAAAAGAAAGGAAAAGAAAGAAGGGGGAAGGGAGAGGGAAGGAGGGAGGGAAGAAGGGAAAGACTTGAATCTAAAATTCATGTATAAGGAATTATGGAGAATTTCTTAGTTTTCGATCTAGTAGATTAATAGATTAGTGCTAGAAAATTCACATTAACAAGGATGATAGATTTATATGTTTGTAATACATTCTCTATTCTTTCAAATACATTCTTAAATGTTTCATAAAGCTGCTTAGATTACTAGACATGGAAATCCTTTGTTTAAATATTTTAACCAAAAATATGTACAAGTGGAAATAAGCAAAAACAAACAAATGTTAACAACAAAAAATTCTTGGCTCAGAAGAAATAAGCCTAAAGTCAGACTATTCAGAAGTAATTTAAATACTAATTACTAAGATTAGGCACTGCCTGCCAAAAGTTGAACGGAGTCTCACAGGATCCTTATAACAATGCTGTAAGATGAATTCATCTCCCTTTGTGTTTTCAGATGTTTTGCCCGAGTATAGAGCTAGTTGACCGACAGTTGAACCTAGGCATCCTGGTTCCGAAGCCCACACGCTTGGATGGGGGTTTGGGTAGTGGCTGGGATTTCAGTTCAAGACCTCATACTTGCTTAGCTGGCACTTTACCTCCTCAGCCAAACTTCCAGCCTTGCTTTTGGGGAGATGGAGTCTGGTGGGCTTTCTTCTGTCTCAGCTAGCCTTGAAATAGGATCCTCCAGTTCTCAGCCTTGAGTAGTTGGGATTATAGGCATGAGCCACTAGTGTCCAGCCTCATCCATAGCTACTAGAACATAAAAGTTCATACAAACCCCACAGGAATGACCAAAGACTCAAAAAAACCGATAATGAATTTTCTTTAATTTTAAAAACGGATTGCAGTATTCAGCCCACAATTGCTAACAAAATTTGTCAGTGAGACTACTACAGCTTCCTTCTACATACACTGACTCCACAGCAAAGGGGAAACAAAGGGAACGCAACTGCCAGGGTGTTCCCTGGCTGAGGATTTATCAGTCTTTGTGATATAGAGGGGAGAAGAGTGGAGCTGTGTACACACACATACATACACATACACGTACGTACATACGTACGTATGTACACGTATGTACACGTACACGTACACATACACACACACACACACACACACACACACACACACACACAGATGGTTAGATTTTAGATTGCCGGAATTGTGCCTTTGACACGCAATGCCATGAGTATTATAGCATCTGGGCAAATTGAGTCAAAATGATCATTTCTGTGCATATTGAATCAAAATTGAGTTCTGATTGCATCTCTAATGATTTTAATTATAATCACTTGCTACATCTCTATACATTCAGATTGCTGAGATAGAGCATTTAGATCCAAGGCCTGGTGTCAGAGCCTGGCTTGGAGCTATGACTTGGCCACCTGCTGATTTTATGACCTGGTAAAGTTACTTAACCTCATTTTCCTCTAACATAAAATGGGAGAAACAATAGCCACCACCAACTACTATTTCCTGAGGTTGTTATAAAGATAAATTATAACACTTAGTATATTGCCTTCTGCAAAATAACTTCCTTCTCTGATTTTATACACATTACATATACAAACTGTACTGCCAAGTAAGAAATTGCTATTAGCAGACTAAAAGTAGAAGAAAACAAACCCTCCAAAATCAGAAAGCAGGAAAAAATAACTTGCCAGAGGAAAACATAAAACATTAGATTCTCTATTAATTAGTTTAAGGATATGAACAAGCCCTGCGAACATAAACAAAAAAGTAACCGGATGCCAGTGGCCTAGACCTATAACCCTAGCTGCATAAATGCTAAAATTGGGAGGGTCATGGCTTGAAACTGGCTGAGGCAGAAAAGTTCAGGAGACCCCCATCTCAATGAAAAATGAGATGGTAGCATGTACCAGATATCCTAGCTACATGGGAAGCTGAACATAGGCACATCAAACCCAGATGTGAATTAGGGCAGAAGCATGATGCTACCTAAAAGATAACCAGCAAAAATCAGAGCTGAAGGCATGGCTAGTGGTAGGACAACTGCCTAGCAAATGTGAGGCCCCGAGTTCAAATCCCAGTATCACAAGAGTGATATAAAACAAAACAAGCCTCAAATCTCAAAATACTTGGCCTCTGTGGGTTGCAGTTGTCTTATCTGAAAAGACAAAGGTAGTGGCATTAATGGGTTATAAAACAAAGACATTCCCACTTAAAAACAAGAGGAGCTAAAAACATAGAAGTTACCAAAGCAAGGGATAGGCTAAAGGCGAATGATTATAGAAACCACTGTTGTCTAATTTGAGTTGTAGTCTTCCATTTGAGTTGTAAAGAGTCATATCAAAGCCTAGACCCATCCAAGGCAGATCTAACTGGCTACTCTCGCCTCAGGAAAAGGGGGGCCCAAAGATGACAAAGACCAGGCAAACCTCCTGTGAGAGCCTACATCCTAGGTGGTCAAAGAACTCAAGCATTGAACCAGGATTAGGGTAATCTTATACTAGCTTTGGCCTCAGGCACCTAATAGACTCAAAAACTCTCCTGGGCTCTATTATTTATTCCTTGTAATATTTCTAAGACAACAATCAGTAACCAAAATGTATTAAAAACAAATCAGCAGGTAGACACCAGACGCCTATAGCTGTAATCCTAGCTACTCAGGAGGCCAAGACCTGAAAATCCTGGTTCAAAATCAGCCCAAGAAGAAAATTCCAAGAGATTCTTATCAATGAACCAGCAAAAAAGCCAAAAGTGGAGGTGTGAATTAAGTGGTAGAGGGCCAACCTTGAGTGAAAAAATAAACAGAGCACAAGTCCCTGAGTTTAGACCCCAGTATACCAGTACTAAAAGAAAGAAAGTTGTTTTAGGAAAGGAGTAAGGGAGAATGATGGAGGGGGTGAGATTGAGTGGAATGTACACATGTGGAAATGTTACAATAAAATCTCCCTATCATATAACTAATGTCTACTAATTTTAAAAACATCCTCTAAAGGTGTATGTGCACATAGGCACAAACCTCAGATTCTGATTGACTATGAGATCTCTGAGTAAGTTTAAAGAAATAGAAAAGATATGTTTGAAAACATCTTATATCTTCTAATATATTTGAACATGTAAAGAACAAGAAACAAAGTGACTTAAGGATGCCCACTATCTCCACTCCTCTTTAACATAGTATTAGAATTCCTAGCCAGTGCAATAAGGCAAGAAGCAAGCATAAAGGGGATCCAAGTAGGGAAAGAGGAAGTAAAACTATCCCTCTTTGCAGATGACATAATTCTGTATTTAAAGAATCCTATAGACTCCACTCCCAAGCTCCTTGAGCTGATTCATAACTTTGGAAGGGTAGCAGGCTATAAAATTAACCCTCAAAAATCAACTGCCTTCCTCTACGCCAACAGTGAGAGGAATGAGGAAACAATCAGGAAAGCAACTCCTTTTACAATAGCCTCAAAGAAAATAAAGTACCTAGGAATTAGCTTAACTAAGAATGTAAAGGACCTTTTTGATGAAAACTTTAAAACCCTGAAAAAGGAAATTAAAGCAGAACTAAGGAAATGGAAAAACCTCCCATGACAATCTTGCCAAGGGCTATCTACAAATTCAACGCAATACCCATCAATATCCCAATGTCATTCTTTAAAGAAATAGAAGAGGCAATCCAAAATTTCATATGGAATAATAAAAGACCCCGGATAGCAAAAACACTTCTTAGCAGAAAGAACAGCACAGGAGGAATTTCAATACCAAACTTTAGACTCTATTACAGAGCTATAATTATCAAAACAGCTTGGTACTGGCACAAGAACAGGCCTGAAGACCAATGGAATAGAACTGAGGACCCAGATATTAAACCACAGACCTATGGCCACCTAATCTTTGACAAGGGAGCCAAAAAAATAGAATGGAAGAAAGACAGCCTCTTCAACAAGTTGTGCTGGCAGAACTGGTTAAGCACATGCAGAAAACTAAAGCTGGATCCTTCTTTGTCATCCTGCACTAGAATTAACTCCAAATGGATCAAAGACCTGGAGGTAAAAGCTGACACACTGAAAACTTTACAAGAAGGAATAAGAGATACACTAGACCTCCTTGGCACAAGTAGAAACTTTCTTAATAAGGACCAAGAATCACAACAAATCAGAGAAAGGCTGGATAAGTGGGACTGCATTAAACTGCAGAGCTTTTGTATGGCAAAGGACATAGCTAGTAAACTAATCAGGAAGCCTACAGAATGGGAGAAGATCTTCATCAACCATACAACGGACAAAGGCCTCATATCTAAAATATATCAACAACTCAAAAAATTGAATCACTCCAAAACTAATCTCCAAAGTAACAACCATCCCATTAAAAAATGGGCCAGACTTAGAGTCTTCTCTGAAGAAGAAACAAAAATGACCTATAGACACATGAAGAAATGCTCAACATCTCTGGTCATAAAAGAATTGCAAATCAAAACAACGCTAAGATTCCACCTCACTCCAGTTAGAATGGCCAAGATCAAGAAAACTAATAACAACAGATGCTGAAAGGGATGTGGCCAGGAGGGATCCCTACTACACTGTTGGTGGGAGTGCAAACTCGTTCAACCACTGTGGAAAGCAGTATGGCAGTGCCTCAAAAGACTAAACATAGAACTCCCCTATGACCCAGCAATTCCACTACTTGGCATTTACCCAACCATCCAGAAACAAGGACGTACTAAATCCACTAGCACAACCATGTTCGTTGCAGCACTATTTACCATAGCAAAGATATGGAACCAACCTAGATGTGCCTCAGTTGATGAATGGATCAACAAGATGTGGTATTTGTACACAATGGAATTCTGTGCTGCTGTTAGAAAAAACGACATCGCCCCATTTGTTAGGAAATGGAAAGACTTAGAAAAAATCATATTAAGTGAAGTAAGCCAGACTCAAAGGAACTTAGGCTCAATGGTTTCCCTCATTTGTCATAATAAGTAGAAACCTTGGGCTCTACTAGCAAAGATTTGCAATAGAGCAAAACCTAGATACATAAGGCCATATAGTATGACACTAAATGAAAGGACCTCTAGGATATTGAAACAAAAGCCATATAATGAATGATTGTTGTCCTTAAGGTACTATGTTATCTCTCATCTCTTTTGCTGTCCCTTGGTTATCTCATATTGTTATAGTATCTCACTTTGTTATCTGATATATTGGATATATTTGTATTTGGTTATTTGAAATTGGACAGGGAAGGGGGGAAAACCAGATGGGGGTTGGGGAAGGGTAATAGGGACCAAGACATGTTAAAGTGTATCAATGTATGTGAATTAATGCACCTTCTATCTGGCAAATATCATGTAACCCTTTTATTAATTACAATAATAAATATCAAAAACAACAAAAAAACAAAGTGACTTAGCAAATGAGGAAGAGAACCCAATGGAACTAGATTCAATAATGTGATAACTCACTCACTGGCAATTGGCAGCAGCATCAGGCACAATATAAGAACTTTAAAAAAAATTGAAAATGCAGCCCAAAGAGACATACAAAAAATAAGTGCAGAACAGCCAGTAACAGGTAGAAGGAAAAGCAAGGACAAAGATATCCAGTTCCTAAAGAAGAGAACAAGAGAGGCAGCAGCATAAAGTTTTGTATAGTTGTGCATCTGTGCCTCACACTTGTAATCCTACTCAAGAAGCTGAGATCTGAGGATCACAGTTCAAGACCAGCTTGGGCAGAAAAATTTGTGAAACTCTGATCTCCAATTAAAGCCAGAAAAGGAGCTGTGTCTCAAATGGGAGACCAGACTTGATCAGCACCTAATTGAACAGCACCTAGGCCCTGCAGTATCATAAAACTTTTAAAAGTAACAAAGGCACAGAGAATGAATTAATGGAATGAAATTAGTGGAAAAAAATCAACAGACCTCTGAGTGCCAGAATTGATATAAAAAGCCCAGTGTGATTTTCTTTCAATATATGTCATCAACCTTGAATTCTAATCCCTGTGAAAACATTATTGAACCAAGATAAAATGAAGACATTTTCCTTACCAAGTAAAGGAAATATTAACACATGCCCCTTGGGCAGAAATAAAAATGGAAGAGTTGTGAGGATTTGTGAGTTCACCTAAATAAGCATTGAGTACATGAAACAGGTCTTCTTGATTTGAAATACACAAGTAAAATACATGATAGTGGCACATAACTCAGAAAAGGAAGATGTAGGGTTCACTATTTTTTCAGAAGAATGGTAAATTACCAATTTACTTTCAACTGTGATACATGTTGTACTGTCTAGAAAAATGCCTAAAAATATGAGAAAAAAATAGAATGCCTAAACTAAAAACAACAACAAAACTAATCAACAGCTAAGTACCAATGGCCTGTAATCCTTGCTACTTAGGATGTTGAGACCTGGAGAGTCGTTTGAAATCAGCTTGCGCAGAAAGGTCCTGGAGACTCTTAAATAGCAAAATTCCAGCCTGGAGATAATGACTCAAGTAGAAGAGCACTAACTCTAGGCCCTGAATGCAAGCCCCATAGGTCAGTGTTGTGCAACACTTGCTTGGTATAGTGGAGGTCCTATATTTCTTCCTTACCACCAAACAATTAATTAAAAATAAATAGTAAAGCTGGATACTGTGGCTCACACTTGTAATCCTAGCTACTCAGGAGGCTGAGATCTGAGGACTGAGGTTTGAAACTAGCCTAAGCAGGAAAGTCAGCAAGACTCTTATTTCTAACTAATCACAAAAAAGCTACACCACTTATGAAGTGATAACCCCTATGCACAACACTTTAATAGCAATGTGTATATGTGTATGTGTGTGTGTATGCATGTGTGTGTGTGTGTGTGTGTATGTGTATTAAAACTACACTAAAGAATAGAACCTAAGTGGTAGAACAGCTTTAAGCAAAACTAAAACTAAAATAAATCTCAAAGATAATATCCAGGCCTTGAATTCAAGAAGGAGCACAAAAAAACATAGTTGGGCTGGGAGTTTGGCCTAGTGGTAAGAGTGCTTGCCTAGCATGCACAAAGACCCCAGTTCCATTCCTTGGTACCACAGACATAGAAAAAGACAGAAGTGGTGCTGTGGTTCAAATAGTAGAGTGCTAGCCTTGGGGGGGGGGGGGGGGAAGGACAGTGCTCAGGCCCTGAATTCAAGTCCCAGGACTGGCAAAATAATAATAATAAACAAATGGCAGTCAAGAAAAAGTACCCTTACAGAGAAATGACAAGAGAAATGGGGAAAGAGAATTCAGTCACAATATTCAATACATACTGCATGAAACTAGGGATATTGAGAGAAGGGTAGGGGTGGGGTGGGAGGGATGAGCGAGAATGAGGAAAGGGATGATATTGTTCTAAATGTATTATACTCATAAACTGATTTGTTACATGGAAATTCTTCTGTACAACTCCTTAAAGAAAAAAATTTTAAGGGTAAAAAAGAAAAATGACCCCAGAACTGAGGTGGAGAGTGTTTAAATGTAGAGATTATGTGACATGACATTCCTTGTGAGGAGTGAGTAAAGTACAAGAATAAAGTTAAGGCGGCAAATGTTCTTGTGTCATGAGAGAAGCAGCTACACAGCTCTGATTAAATCTAGAAGAAATGTTTGTACCCAAATATTTGCAATTAAGACATGTTAAATTGTAACCCCCTTGTATAACCTTTTGAAGTTCAGAAAATTTTTAAAAAAAGATTAAGTGCCAAAGATTAAGTACTAGCTGATGGCAGGTCATCTGCCTGCAACATCCACCATCACCCACATCACTGGCTTAACCTATCTGGCTGGCTACTCAAGTGTCCCCTTACTCCCTCTATGTGAATCCATCTCAAATCTGAGCTGTGCTCAGTCTAAGAGGGGGGTGATCTTGACCCAGAAAACCACGCTTCAGTTAAGTATATATGAGTCCCTGTTAGACTCTCCAAATGAGCTTTTGTGATTAACTGCTAAGAAAACACAGGGTATCGTCTCTAAAACCATTAGAGTTGAAAACCCAGAGCAAGAATAAATGCAGCTGAGCATGATGGCACATGCCTGTAATCCCAACATTTGGGGTGCTGAGATAGAAGAATCTTAAGGTCAAGGCCAACCTGAACTGCATGGTGAAATATTGGCTTTTTTTTTTAAAATGAGAAAAACAAAAATGGTCAAAGATAAGAAGGGGGAAACATGACCTGATACCTCACTGACTACAACAGAAGGCTCACACAAGGGGTATAAAACTTTATTTATAAGAGGTACCCCTAAAATACTATGTAAATATCCCAAAGAATAGCATGTAAATGTTAAAAATAGGCCTAAAAATCAAAGCAGAAGTTGAATAATATTAATAGTTGCTGATACTATTTTGTCTGAGGCCACTAAAGCAAATAAGGTACTTTTTAGTTAAAACCTGAAATGCATTATCCAAAGAACTTTAAAGCACATAAAGCATAAAGCCTTGTACGAATTTAAGGAGAAAAGCCATAGCCTAAACCTGCCTACTTTGTTGCAACACTGGGATCTGAACTCATGACCTCATGCTTGCTTGTCAGGCATTCTACTACTTTAGTAACACCTCCAGCTCATTTTGCTTTAAGTATTTTTCAAGTAGGCCCTTGTTTTTTTTGTGGGGACCAGTCTAGACCATGACAGGACAACTGTGGTAGGCAGGAGAGTGAGCTTTCTTCCCTTTGGAGACATCTGCCCCTATTGGGTTAATAAAGACTTTGCATGGACATGTAAAACAGTCTGTCCAGACATCAGAGGCAAGGACTTCTCTAGCAAAGGAAGCTTGAGGTGACGAGGGATTTTTGAGGTCAGCAGCTTTAAAGCAGCAAGCTGGTGGGCCACATATGTAATCCTAACTCCTCAGGAAGCTGAACTCTGAGGATTGAAGGTCAAAGCCAGCACAGGCAGGAAAAAAAAGTCCAGGAGACTCTTACCTCCAATGAACCAGCAAAAAGCCAGAAGCAGAGCTGTGGCTCAAGTTCTTTTTTCACCTTGAGTGAAAAAGCTAAGGGACAGTGCCCAGTCCTTAAGTTCAAGCCCCAGTACAAGCACTAGATAGTCCATTTGCCCAGGCTTTGAGTTTAAGGCCCAATACTAGCACTAAATAAACATCAATTTTATCAGCATCTAAGCAGATATTTTAATTCAAAAAATTTAGGACACTGAATTTTAATAATTGCAACTTAATTTACCCAATAATTAGTTCCTCCCTGCCTTTTTTTTGCGGGGGGGGGTGGACCTCAAAGCCTAGGCACTGTCTCTGAGCTCTTTTGCTCAAGGCTAGGACCTTTCTACTTTGTACCACAGCTCCACTTCTGGTTTTCTGGTGGTTAATTGGAGATGACTCTCACAGCCTTGCCTGCGTTGGCTGGCTTCAAACCATGATCCTCAGATTTTAGCCTCCTGAATATCTAGGTTTACAGGTGTGAGCCACCAGTTTCCAACTATATATTTATTTTTCCCTCTTAGAATTTCAGCTATATGGTCACAACAAAAATTCTTTTTAAAACTGAAATGCAAGCCCTTTGCTTATCTGAGCATGACTTGATGACTTAAGCTGAGAAAGAATCTGATCATGTCATTTTTACTCTGTAAATACTCCAATAAGCTCACCCCTCATCACAGTCCATGTATTCATCTGAATAGCCAGGGAAATCAAACAGCTGCTTGGAGTTTGTAGTCCCACTTTAAGCTTCCTTTGCCAGAGAAGTCCTTGCCTCTGATGTCTGGATAGACTGGCTTTCATGTGCATGCAAAGTCCTTAGTGACCCAATAAGAGTCAATGTCTCTAAAGGAACGCTAGCTCACCCTCCTAGGGCCCACAACTGTCCCGCTCCTTTCCTCTAAACCGGGGACAGTTCCTGGCATGCTCCAGAGACAGACAGATATACAACATGATTTGGGAAGAAGTAACTTAAACGCTACATGAATCCCAAGAATTTGTATTCATTGACATCTCATCACAATTAACCATGTGATGCCATGCTGTGGACAACCCAGCCTCCAAAATACCTCTCCCCCATTAGCAAGCAGAGAGCCCTGTCATTCCACACCCTTCTGTGTGTGCATGTGTGCATGTGTACTGGGGTGGGACAGGGCTATCTTCCTGGATGCTTCCTCATCCCAGTTCTGTTTCAGGAAGGAGCTAGAAACCAACAAATTATTTGAACTGGGATGGTTTAGCACAAAGAACTATTTCTAAAAAGATAAGTATACTGGTAAATAAGAACACCCTAGGGGTCAGAGGCCAGTGGCTTACATACGTAACCCTACCTACACAGGAAGCTGAGAGCCAGCTAGTCAAAGCCAGCCCAGGCAAACACATCTCAGATTCTTCTCTCAGCCAGCACAAAGCTGAAGGGGGATATTGTTCAAGTGGAGAATGCTAGATTCAAGCTGAAAAGCCAAGCAAGAGTACAAGGTCTTGAGTTCAATTCGCATTACAGGTATACATGCGTGCGTGCACACATGTGTGTGTAGACACTCTAGGACTCAAGAGGAATTAGCTAAGAAAGGAACAGCCTTGGGAGGGCAGCTTCTTCCCCCAGATGCCATCCATACCACCCTGGAGAAGCTGAAGCTACAGCCCACTGCATGCTGGCCCAGCCCTACCCCAAACCAGGGCACTAAGACTGATGGGTGACCAGAAGGCCTCACCCTGGGTGCAGCAAGTAAAACACACAGCATGGGGGCAGTGGCAAAAACAAACCTGATAAGAGGTTAGTGGCCACATAGTAGGTGCCCACTGCAAACAAGACCAGGCCCTTTCCCCTGCAATAGCCCACAACCACATCCACAAAGTTCCACCCTGAGCCAATGGCTAGCTCTGTAGTAAACAACTCATTCTGGAGGGAGGGAGGAGTAGGTTTGGAGCTGAGAAGCTGTATCCCATCATCTATTTAATTACTTATTCTCTACCACCACATTCCCCTTTCCGTCAACAAACAGCTTCTCGCCAAAGTAGTTTATGTGGGACAGCAATTTCCCTTGTGTCTACTGTCCAGAGTGTCACTAGAGCTGTCTGTTCACCTTGATTATAGGGTGTGGTCGTCTAAGGTTGGAGCCCCAACAGAACTTGGCTAAGGGCCACCTACATTTCCCTGAATTGGCCTTGATCCTCTAACAGACTCATCAACTGTTCCAACCACCTCTGGGTTTGTTTTGTTGTCCTTCCTATTTCTCATTTACCTGAGAGTAATTTCTGAAGCTGTGCATGGATGTTGATTCTCTTGACATCCCAATTCAACCAAAGCTCCACTGTGCTTCTTGGTAGAAGTATTTGTTTTTTGGCATTAAAACCCTAAAGCGAGCCAAGTGCCAGTGCCTCCCACTTATAATCCTAGCTACTCAGAGCCTGATATCTGAGGATTCCAGTTCAAAGCCAGCCTGGGCAGACAAAAATTTGAGAGACTCTTTCCTCCAACTAATCAGCATAAAGCTGAAAGTGGAAGTAGCTCAAGTGGTAGGAGTGCAAGTCTTGAGTGAAAAAGCAATCAAGAGTGCAAAGCCCTGAGCTCAACACAAAACCAAAACAAGTTTTGAAGCTAGCAGAACCCAGACTGATGAAGACAAGAAACAACACGTAGCCCTGTTAGTATATAGTCCTTAGAGGGCATGAAGGCAAAATTACAGAGGAAGAAACTGAGACACATAGTGGTAAGATAACTTTCACAGGTTGCAGTTAGAAACTGAGCTAGATTGCTTTGACTCCAAAGTCCACACAGCTTCCAATACCACATGTCTAAAACAATTCAGATCCAAGCACTCCATGCTGTCTCTTGACACCTAAGCAAATTCTCTGCATGTCACACACACAACACCTGCCTGTGAAAACCCTGTCCAAGTGTGTTTTCTACTCCCAAAGGGCACATTTTGCCAAGGAGGCCCAAACCAAGTGTGTCACCTTCATGAGTAACTCCTTACCTTCTGTTGGAGCTGAACCTATTCCAGGCTTGAAAACACAGCTTCCAGAGCGAGCTCTTGGCTTCAGGCTCTGAGCAGTCGAATGACCTCACTTCCTGTCCCGTGAACCATGGGGAACACAGCCAGTCCAGCTTAAAGGATGAGCATGATTTTGCATAAAAAGATTCACCTGAGATGGGGAGGGTCGCAGGAGCGGAGTTCAGAGGAACCCTGAAGACCAGGTGAAGCCTGGCTGTTTGTTTGGCCTAGTTGCTATGAAGGAGCTAGCCCAGTGCCTACAGAAGGCCAAATGTCACCAATGCCCTCCAGATCCCAACATGATTGTTTTGGGATTATCTTTGCTTCCGTGGTACACTAATGTGTGTGTATGGGGGGGAGGGGAGCAGCTGTCAAAGATAAGCACACAAAACATTCACTCAAACCTACAATAAATGCCTCTTCTTCCCAAGAGGCAGCTGGCTGTAATTTAATACTTAAGGGAATAGCTATGATGTAATTATTCCCCTGGAAGATGAAACTTCATAAGGACATTACTTTCATTTGGATAGGTCATCACCCAAAGCCAGGCTCTGACAAAGATTCTGGAGACACAATTGAATTTACATGGCTGAGTGCTAGAGCAGCAGTTATGACTCACCCCTCAATCCACCATGGCACATCCAGGAGGTGTGGGTGCAAAGAAAGGAGGAAAAGTGTCAGCCAGTGATCTCTACCCAGGATCGAGGAACAAGGCCTAGGCCTTGTTTGGGTTTTTGGCACAAGTGACACCCGTCTCCTGTATCTTACACTCTCAGCACCCAGGTGTCATGAGAACACATCTACAAGCAAGCTGGACTACACAGGCCATGGGCACCAGCTCCCACTTCAGCCTTTAGAGATCACACACTATGCTCACCTGATTCAAAGATCTACTACAGGTGTTGTTTTTTTAAGCACCGTCCAAAAAAACAATACATTAAGAAAATAATTTCCCAGTTTGTTTTTTTAAACTCCCACGCATGCATGACACAGTTCATTGACAGGAAGACGCTTTCAGAGTTCTGAATTATCATCCGTGGTATTTCAAGTGTGTGATCTGCTGTTGCCCTTCATTTTGTGAATCCAAACCACAGGACTCCCTCAAAGCAAGGTTAAATCTGTACTAGCCCTCCCAAGCCAAAAATGGCCCAAATATATGTTTAATTGCAGTGACATTTGCGAAAGGTCTTTACTAGAAGCTGGGTGGTGTGATGGGAAAATTCAGTCAACACTGGGACTGTGGTGCAGCACTGACAGCCACTAATCTTGAGCAAGTGCAGTGCTTCTTCAGAGGGGCTTTTCTAGAATCCACAGCCCCATGTGTGCCAAGGTTTACTTCTGTTTTTGTTTTTGTTCTTTTTGCATGCATTTGTCCTGGGGCTTGAACTCAGGGATTCAGCCCTGTTCCTGAGCTTGGGACTCAAGGCCTAGCTCTCTAACACTTGGACCCAGAAGTCCACTCCAAAGCCAAGTACCGTGGCTCACACCTGTAATCCTAGCTACTCAGGAGGCTGAGATCTGAGGATTGTGGTTCAAAACCAGCCGGGGCACTAAAAACCATGAGACTCTTATCTCCAATTAATCACTAGAAAATGGAAACTGGCACTCTGGCTCAAGGGGTAGGGCGGTAGCCTTCAAATGAAGAGCGTAGAGTTCAAGCCCCATGACCAACAACAACAACAACAAAAAAAAAAACCTAAAGTCCACTTCCCCTTTTAGGTGGTTAAATAGACATCAAGGCTGGCTTTGAACCAGGATCCTCAGATCTCAGCTAGGATTACAGGTCACATCCCTTGCCCCTAAGGTTTCCTTATTTATTTGTTTGTTTGTTTATTTATTTATTTATGCCAGTCCTGGGGCTTGAACTCAGGGCCTGTGCACTGTCCTTGGGCTTTCTCAAGGTTAGAGCTCTACCACTTGAGCCACAGCACCCCTTCGACTTTTTCTACGTATGTGGTACCAAGGAATCCAACTGGGCCTTTGTGCTTGCTAGGCTAATACTCTACCACAAGGCCAAACTCCCAGCCCCAAGGCTTCCTTTTTTATAGCACGGTAGTAGTACTTTCAGTGTTCTATGTACTTAACAAATTTGAATGTGGGACCTATTGACCTGGTAATATAACAGGCACAGTTGCAAATATTCTGCAAATAGTGTCTGAATTAGCCTTCGAGGATAGTCTATGATTTGCCTCATTTTATATGGAAGAAAACAGAGGCACAGAGAAGGTAAGAAATCTACCCAAGGTCACAGAGCCAGGAAGCTAAAGCCTGTTTCCAAAGCTCAGTACTCTTGTTTATGATAAGCACACACATTCAGCTTCCATTATTCAAAATGCTCAGTATGTCAAGTCTTCTCTGTATTTACGGTCTCAAGAGACACAGCCATGAATTGTTTTCCTTGGAAGCCAGACTTTTTTTTTTTTCCCCAAACTAGCAATGCCATTCAGCAACCTCGGACTCTCCGGGTCATCTGAAGTCAGATGGTCTCTGACGTCACCATCTCCCCTTGCTTCCTAATAAGCAAAGTAGAAGTGACAACACTTAAGATTGCTATCCTTCCAGCTGTCCTCTCAAACTAGAAGCTTGACCTGAGGGATGTTGGGACCTGAGGGACACAGGGTCAGGATTGCAGGCCTGATCTGGCCCTTCAACCCCAACCCTAAACCCTGGGCCCTTATCTCTCTATGCATTCTGCAGTCAGAGTTCAGCTGGCTCCAGAAGCCTCCTTGCAGACCAGAAGAGCAAAGAAGATGAGGCTACAAGGATGAAGAAGAGAATAATAAAGCTGTTGTCCTCTTAGGAAATAATTCATAATAAATGAGGTACTGGTGGAGCTTAGCTACTTGGGAGGCTGAGATCTGAGGATCATGATTCAAGGCTAGCCCAGGTGGAAAAGTCAGTGAGATTCCAGCTCCACAGTTATCAGTTAAAAGCCAAGCTCCAGGCTCTGAGTTCAAGCCTCAGTACTAAAGCAGTCCAGGGTGGAGAAGAAAGAGGGTAGAGAAGAAATGAAAGAGGAAGAGAAGAAATTGTAATTCACTTCTGCTTTTAGCAAAGCCTGAAAGTGATAAGGTCTGGCTTTGTCTTCCGAGGGTCTGTGTGTTTTAAGGTTGGGCATTCTGTGTTAAACTGTGGCAAGTGGTAGAAAGTTCAGAGGCCATGTCCTGGAAGGGGAAACTGGTCCTTAGAGTGAGTTCTTGACAGACTGCAAGGTTATCAAAGAGGAAGCTGACCCCAAGACGCAATATGATCTGTCTCTCTCAGGAGCATGGCTGCTATGATACTACTTACCATTAGGCCCTCACTAGAGACTGAGCCAGTGGGGCTCAGCCTCCAGACTCCAAAACTGAGTTAAAAGGCAACCTGCTTCCGAGCTGGCCAAATATTTGAAGAGCAGAGAAAATCCTTGAAACTTCTCCCTCCCTTGGGGAGGGAGTACTGGAGATTGAACCCAGGGTCTTGGACATGCTAGACAAGTGCTCTAAGCTACAGCCCCTGACTTCAAAAGTTCTTGTAAATGTGTCAAGCACATAATAGCACACTTTTTCTACCACTGTCTAGCACTGGAAAAAGCATACCTTCAGTGGTCTGGTCCACACATGTGTTCTACTGAGAAAAACAGCCTTGTAGCTCCACCCATCCATTCAGAGGTTAGTTACTCGTAAAAGCTAAATACATTTCATTTATAGTATTCTTTTGCATTTTGTTTTATTTAGTGCTTGTAGTGAGGTTTGAACTCAGAACCTCACACTCTGGCTTGACATTTTTGCTTAAGGCTGATGTTCAACCAGCTGAGTCACATCTCTACTTCTGGCTTTTTGCTGGCAAACTGGAGGATGAGTCTCTTGGATTTGGTTTTCCCCAAACTGGCTGTAAGTATAAATCCTCAGATCTCCTGAGTAGCTAGAATTACAGGTGTAAGCCACAAGCACTTGGGTATTTGTAATATTCATAGGTCATTTGCTAAGCAACCTTCATCTTTTGAGGCTGTATAACAGATCTCCATGCTTTTAAGTGTGGTTTTCACGTGCCTATTAGCATTAGAGAAAATGCTTAGTGGCCATATTTAGGATGTTTAACAAAGCTGAGACGTGACAGACAACTGGTCCATGGAGAAGAACATTCCCATGCACACCCATCTCTGGGGAAAGCCTCCAGGCATGGAGAGCCCCATCCCCTGCTCCAGGTTAAAAGCTTCCTCTACTCTAGTGTGTGTCAGAAAAGATTCAGTCATAACCATAGTTAGTCATATTGGGGGGGAGGGGAGTGGCAAGTCAAAGGCTAGAAACAAAGGGGGGGAAAAGAAAAGAATGTATATACACTGAAGTAGCTAAGTTTATTCCCAACATATTTGTCTGGGACACGTGACAACAAAATAAAACATGGTCCCAAACCCTTTCCCTGCATTTGAGTGAGCCACTGACTACTTTCATGAAGTCCTATGACAAATATCTTCGTGTAAGCTCCTAGCAAAGTTGTTCCTGTGCGAGTCTTACTGGCCACAAGCGAGTCATTCCAAGTCCCAACTGACTTGTGTTCTGTTAAGTGGGTGTTCTTCATCAAGATAATATAAATTTACTGACCAAAAGAAAGTTACAGCTAGTCCTGAGGGGAAGCATGAGATAAGAGAAAGTAGCTAAAAGCAGTAACAGACACACACAGAAGAAAGTTTCACTGAGCCTGACATTGTGACTCATGCCTGTAATCCTAGCTACTCAGGAGGCTGAGATCTGAGAATGGAGGTTCTTTGTCAGGCAGGAAAGCCTATGGTATTACCTCCAGTTAGCACTAAAAGAAAAAGCCAGGAGTGGAGATATAGCTCAACTGGTAGAGCACCAACCTTGAATGAAAGGCTAAGGGACAATGTCCAGGTCCTGAGTTCAATCACCAGTACTGGCAAAGAAAGAGAAGGAGGAGGAGGAGGAGGAGGAGGAGGAGGAGGAGGAGGAGGAGGAGGAGGAGGAATGAAAGAAAATATCTTTGGCCTTGGAAACCAAGCATGCTTCCCAGCTCCCTGATCAGCTGCTCCAGCTGGAAAAACCCTAGCCCAAGAGATCATAATTCCATTCTGTGCCACCTTCAGAGAAAGGCTGAGAAGCCTGTGAGCCTCTGAAAATAAGAAGCCAAGAGAAAAAGGATGTCGAGGTTGGTTAAAAATAAAACTTATCAGATGAGAATTAAGTCTTGAGAATGTTATCTCTCTCCACAGGAGTGTGGAAAAAAAAATAGGCCTGTCAAAGAGACCACAGGGCCACAGGATGAATAAGCAGAAAAATAGGAGGAAATGACCAAGGAAACGTGCCAAGCATGAGGCAGGAGTGTGCCAGGTGCAGCTCTTCCAGGATCACTCCACCCTACCCAGGCAGGGAGGGTCACCTGCCCCAAGGGAGAGGATTCATGGACAGAGAAAGTTCTGGAGAGCAAAAGAAGAAAGTGGTGGCTATTGTTCCTGGGAGGAGAAGAATGTTTCCATTTGCGGGTTTTTAATTCCTTGTGCGTCATCCCCTGGGCATACATTACCTTTTCAAAGCAAGAAATGTTCCTAGAAAAGGGTCTTGGGTAGCAGAGCACTGGTGTCTTATCGCCTGTAATCTAACTACTCAGGAGGTGAGATCTGAGGATCGAGGTTTGAAACCAGCTCAAGCAAAAAATTCCCCAGGAGACTCTTACCTCCAATTAACTACAAAAGGGAAAGGGGCAGGGGGAAAGGTTTAAAAATAAATAAATAAATGTTTTTTTAAAAAATCTGAAAGTGGAGCAGTAGCTCAAGGGGTAGAGTACAAAAAGCTCAGGGACAGTGCCCAGACCCCTGAGTTCAAGCCTTAGACCTAGCACCAGCTTCCCTCCAAAAAAGGGGGATGGAGGGATGGGACTGGGAGTTTGGCCTAGTGGTTAAAGTGCTTGCCTAGCATGCACGGAGACCCAGGTTCTATTCCTCCGTACCACATGCATAGAAAAAAGCCGGAAGTGGTGCTGAGGCTCAAATGGTAGAGCTCTAGCCTTGAGAAAGCCCAAGGACAGTGCTCAGGTCCTGAGCTCAAGCCCAGGACTGGCCAAAAAAAAAAAAAAAAAAAAAAGGAGGGGGCGGTTCTTGGCTAATGTCTATTTGCCAGCATTTTCTGGCAGGTAACCTGACCCAGGTTCTTGGTACATTTTTCAAAATGCAGATAGTTGGCGACTCTGTCCTACACTAGCTGTGTGCCCTGATGCCTCATCCTGCTGGGCTCTGAAGGGAAGCAGCTGGCCAAAAACAATGTCTTGACACTGAGACCACAAACTGTGAACTTGAGTGCTGAAGCCATGGACTTGAGCTACCTCCGAGTTCTCCCCAACATGGTAAATCGTTCCCACACTCATTCTTTCTCAAGTTTCACTTCCTCAGAATCCCCTAAATGATAAGTGTTCCTTCTACTCCTTATTGCAAATCGTCTTTTTACTTTTACATATGTAAAGGGAAAACACAAGTGAGAACATCTGTTAAAATTAACTCTGTGTGTGCGAGCATGTGCATGCCAACCCTGGGGCTTGAACCCAAGGCCTAGGCGGTGTTCTTTAGCTTTTCCACTCAAGGCTGGCATTCTACTGCTTGAACCACAGCTCCACTTTTGGTATTTTGGTGGTTTATTAGAGATAAGAGCCTTATGGACTTCCCTGCCTAAGCTGGCTTCAAACTATCATCTTCAGATCTCTGCCTCCTGAGCATGTAGAATTACAAGCATGAGCCATTGGCACCCAGCTAAAATTAATTTTTAATGGTGTGGTATGTATTTACTCTTAAAATAATTCCACTCAATTGCTTTTAACTCTGAAAATGGTGCCAATGACGGACAGCAGCCAGTCTCTGAGATGTCTAACTTTTAATACAGATCCCAGAGTGATCGCCAGAAACCTTCTGAAAATTTTAGCACTGAGGTATATCAAGCAGCACTTCTTTCCAAAAAATACTAACTTTGCTAAGTAAGTTTTTCAAAACGAACACAAGCAAGCTCAAGGAAAGAAATTTGGTCCATTTCAGCACTTATAGTCTTTCATACTATTTAAATAAGCTGAAGAAAGCCAGATGCCGTGGCTCATTTCTGTCATCCTAGCTACTCAAGGAGGCTGAGATCTAAGGAACCAGGTTCAAATCCAGCTCTGGCACAAAAGGACCTGAGACGTTTATCTCAATTAACCTCTAGAAAATGGGGTAGGGCCTTAGTCTTGAGCTGAAGAGCTCAAGGACAGCGCCCAGGCTGAGTTCAAACCCCATTACAAAAAAAAAAAAAAAAGCGGAAGAGATATACGTTATAAAGAAATTAAGATGCCAAATTAAGTGAAGTAAGCCAGACCCAAAGGAATATACAATGGTTTCCCTCGTTTGTAAAAATTAGTACACATCTAGGACTCTCCTAGCAGAGGATTACAATAGCTCAAAACCTGGGTACATAAGGTCACATAGGATGAGACTAAATGAAAGGATTTCTAGGATATGGAAACGAGCTTTATCTTGTGTGATTGTGGTTCTTAATGTACTATGCTATTTCTCTTCTTTTTGTTGCCCGTTGGTTAATCTCATATTGTTACTGTATCTGACTTTGTTACCTGGTATATTGTATATACATTTATTTGTTTATTTGAAATAGGAGAGGGAAGGGGGAAAACCAAGATGACTGAAAGGGAGTGAGGGGAGGGAAATGGAAACAAAACCATGAGAAGGGGTATCAATGTGCGAGAAGTAATGCACCTACTACCTGGCAAATGTAACTGAAACCACTCTATACATAACCCCAATAAAAATTTAAAAAATTAAGATGCCATCCTTCTATAAGCCCCTTTAAGATTAGCGAGGCGTGTACTGGAGGATCGTGTTTATCATCCTTGGCATTCAGAAGGCTGAGATCCAGAGGATTATCGTTATAAATCTGCCCAGGCTTAAAGAAAACGTTCAAGAGTCTCTATCTTCAAAATAACCAAAAAAGGCCAGATTGAAAGTATGACTCAAGTAATAGAGTGTCAGCTAAGCAAGCTGAGCAAACATGAGACCCCCGAGTTCAGGAGGAGAGTGGATTATCTAGACCCATCTGAGACTTAGGAGGAGGTGGAGGAGATTGGATTATCCAGACTCATCTGAGCAGGGCTCAACATAATTGTAATTACAACACTTCAGAGGCTAAGATGAGAAGATCTCAGGCTCACATCCAGCCTTGGCTACACAGTGAGATCCTGTCTCAAAAAGAAAGACAAGGGCCTGGAGTTTAGTCTAGTGGTAGAGTGCTTGCCTAGCATGCCTGAGGACCCGGGTTCAATTCCTCAGTACCACATATATAGGAAAAAGCCAGAAGTGGTGCTAAGGCTCAAGTGGTAGAGCTCTAGCCTTGAGAAAGTCCAAGGGCAGTGCTCAGGCCCTGAGTTCATGGCCCAGGACTGGCAAAAAAAAAAAAAAAAAAAAAGAAAGAAAGTCAAGGACCGGGAGTTTAGCCTAGTAGTAGAGTGCTTGCCTAGCATGCTCGAAGACCAGGGTTCGATTCCTCAGTACCACATACATAGAAAAAAAGGCGGAAGTGGTGCTGTGGCTCAAGTGGTAGAGCACTAGCCTTGAGAAAAGCCCAGGGACAGTGCTCAGGCCCTGACTTCAAGCCCCAGGACTGGCAAAAAAAAAAAAAAAAAAAAGACAAAAGTAGCTAGCAATGGTTCCAGGGCCTTTGAAATGATTTACAAATGATATTTGTAAATCAGAGCTGATTTAAAAAAAATATTCCACGCAAAAAAGAAAAAAAAAGTATTCCACTTATTTTACCAGAACAGAACTCTGAAATCTTAATTCCTCTTCAGCCTAAGGCAGGAAGTAAGGAGTACCAAAAGGGAAAGGCAAGAGTCTTCCCCCCACACTGCCCCGGTATAGATCATTTGACCTGGGAACGTAAGGGCAGAACATGGTGCACTGCTACCCAGATGAGTGGTTTCCTTACTGTACCCCCAAAAGCCCACTGTTTCTTATTCTAACTGGCTCACACTACCTAAATCTGATGTAAGGACAAGGGCACATCACAAAATAGCTGGCATTAGTCCCAAAGTCCAGTGTTGAATAAACATCCAAAGTTCTTCCACCATCTGACCAGGCACGCATGTAGGAAAAAAATCCCATTCAAAGAACAGAGAGAATTTGACCACAAAGTTGCTGTTTTGTGCCTGTGTAATTTTTACTGAAAAACTGATACTCCTTGAAAAGACTGGATATGGCGTCTGTTAATAATCGTTGCACAGTAGAACTACAAATTAGCAAGTATCTAACACTATGCCTCTCCCAACTCTACTCTAAATCCATCCAATCTTGATTTTGTATCAGTCCTGGGTCTTGAACTCAGGGTCTGGGCACTGTCCTTCAGCTTTCTTGTTCAAGGTTGGCACCTTACCACTTGAGCCATAGTACCATCTCTGACTTTTTGCTAATTAATTAGCGATGAGGCTCATAGACTTTTCTGCCTGAGCTAGCTGTGAATCACCATCCTCAGATGTGTGTCTTCTGGGTAGCTTGAGCTTTTGTTTGACATCTGCTCTGCAGAAAGCAGATTCCAAAGACAACAAACACCAGGGTGCTGGAAGTCCTGAGTCAAGTCCTGGAGAGCTGCTCCATCCCCTAGGTAAGCGTGAACAGCCCTATGTAAGCTGCTCGGAGTACACTTCCTCCACCGTGAAAGAGGAAAGGCTGTCTCACCGCGCTAGCAAAGAACAAACATGGGTGAGCACGTAGCACAGGCCCTGATGATAGAGATCACGTGCTCAGCTCCAGACAGACTCTAGCTTCTAATCCTGGCCCTGCAAAGGTAAAGAAAATGGACAACGGGAAAGTCAGTCACCCAAAGGCCCTACCCTATGAACACAAGTGCCAAGCAATGTTGAAAATCACATTTGGATGTGAGTAATTAGGTATACTGTTTGGGGTTTTGTTGTTGTTTTTGTGCCAGTCCTGGGGCTTGAACTCAGAGCCTGGACACTGACACACTCTCTCTCTCTCTCTCTCTCTCTCTCTCTCTCTCTCTCTCTCTCTCTCTCTCTCTTTGCTTAAGGCTGTCACTCTACCATTCGAGCCACAGCACCATTTCTGGCTTTTTAGTGGTTAACTGGAAATGAGTGTCACAAACTTTCCTGCCCAGGCTGGATCCTCAGATCTCAGCCTCCTGAGTAGCTAAGATTATACCCATGAGCCACCAGTACCCAGCTGGATTTTTACTATAAACCAGCAGATAGCTAGGTGCTGGTGGCTTAAGCCTATAATCCTAGCTACTGGGGAGGCTGAGATTTAAGGATCACTCTTAAAACCTAGCCTGGGCAGGAAAGTCCATAGGCTCTTATCTTTACTTAACTAGCAAAAGAGCTGGGAGTGGCTCAAGTGGCAGAGTGCCAGTTTTGATTGAAAAACCAAGGGAGAGCATGAGGCCCTGAGTTCAAGAGTCAGGACCAGCACAAAAACCAAATAAGCAAACAAACAAACAAACAACAACAACAACAACAAAAACCCAGCATATATTACCCCATAGAGTAAATGTGGATAGTTCATCTCAAAAAGAACTGTTAATTTTGATTGTGATTGTCCTGCCATTTAGAATTTGAGACAGAAACAAAGTCAGTTTTATATTATTTTTTAATTTAAAATAAATTTATTAAGAATATCCCTGGTGCTTGTCCTCACAATAGAGCAAATGTCAAGGTATCTGACATTTCACCTCCTGTCTTACACAAACTGTTGACCCAGAGTGACATTTCCCATCACCACTTTCTAAAAGAACACAGGAAATTTCAAGAGTGAAGGATCAAAAGAAATTAGGAATGACTGAGCCTCTAAAACAACTTTAGTTAAAAGAAGCAAAACAAAATCATGTCTGAATGAAAAATTCATGATTCAGACGGCCCCCAAATTTAATTGGTATTAACTACGCTACTAAAGATTTTTTTTAATGCACTTAGGTAAGAGTTTTTATTTCCACGAAATTGGATCTTTGGTTCAAAATTGAATCTCCTACTAAAAACTCTGCTCTATAAAGATGAGGTAATAGTGAGGTATGCTCTTAACATTTCATTGCTGGGAATATAAATGAAATTGATCTGATTATTTGCCAAATAATGTTTCTCTAGCCAGGCTCTGTCCTGCCCTAACTGGGCTGTCAAAACAAGAATAAAAAGCAGACACTCGGTATTAAAGTTGCATTTTCTAACTGAATCTTGCAAGATTCATATTCAGCTATGGAAAGTCAGAGTGCATGGAAAATCAATTTGTCGTATAGTTTATTAGTTAAGAGGACCTTTGTCTGGAAAAAAAAAAAGCAAAGCCTAAGGGGTCAGACCTTTTGGCAAGTTGAGATATAGACTAAAATGAGAGACAGAAAACACAAACTGAATAGAACTACATGATGTTCCTTCAGAATATTGCCACTATCATTCTGATGACCTTAGTAATCTTTTTTTAAAGTGGCTATAATTCTACAGAATCTAAAACGTATTTCCTTTCTCTCTTTTCTTTTTTCTCTTACTTTCTCCCACTCTCCCTCCCTCCCTTCTTCCTTCCTTTCCCTTTCTTCTGTCTCTCTGTCTGTCTGTCTGTCTCTCTGTCTGTCTGTCTGTCTCTCTCTCTCTCTCTCTCTCTCTCTCTCTCTCTATATATATATATATATATATATATATATATATATATATATTCTTTCTTCTTTTCTGTCCTTTTCCGGTATTGGGGCTTGAACTCAGGGCCTCACACTCCCATCTGGCTCTTTTCCAATCAAGGCTGGTGCTCTACCACTTGAGACACAACCTCCATTTTTCAGATTTCTGCTGGTTAATTGGAGATCATTCTGAATTGAGGGTCCCATACAGACTTTCCTGGCTAGACTGGCTTTTTTTTCTTTTTTATTAAATAATTTATTAACATTTATTTTTACAACATATTTCAAATGTCATGTTTAACAAACAGGTATTCAAGAAGGGAATCTCTATATACAATCACTGACACATAGATTTTAGAACATAATTAAAATTAAGCTGAGGGTTTGTTTGTCATAGATACATATTACTATATTAGACTGGCTTTTAAGCAAGATCTTCTATATCATTTCTTGGATAGCTAGAATTATAGGCATGAGCCATTAGTGCCTGGCTAAGGAATATAAAATTGCTAATAAACAAAGCTTTTTGATCCTCGGTGCTTTTTTAAATTGTTCTGCAGGATGTATGATATACTGCATCCCATTTGAAGCTAGTCTTCTGACTATTACACTACTATACTCCGATAACACTAGTCTTGGAAGAATTTCCAAGTAAGCAAATATGAAATGACACTATGATAAAAAGCTATAAAAAAAAATCTCACCCTGGCTGGGAAGTGCTTGCCTTGCAAGCACAAAGACTGGGATTCGATTCCTCAGTACCACATACAAAGAAAAAACCAGAAGTATTGCTGTGGATCAAATGGTAGAGCTCCAGCCATGAGAAAGCTCAAAGACAGTGTTCAGGCCCAGGACTGACAAAAAAAAAATCTCACCCTAATATAATCACTTCTACAGAGGCTGTAGAAGTGACTTAGTGGTAGAGCACTTGCCAGGCAAGCACAAGACCTTCAATCTATAGCCAAGCACCACACACACACACACACACACACACACACACACACACACACAACCAAATTTTACTCACTGGTGAAATTCAATAGTAGAATGCTTAACTAGTAATGTGCAAAGCCCTGAGTTCAGTCCCCACGACTGTAAAAAATAAAAATAAAAATAAAAAAGTAAACACAGACAACAACAAAGAGAGAGATGTATATCCCAAATCCCAACCTTTCTTGTCAATGACGATGGAGGAAATAAACCAAATCATTACAATAACAACAAAGGAGTCTGAGTTTATTCAAGAAGTATTTACTGAGCTCTTACTATGAGCCAGGTAACATCTTAGGTGCTAGGAATATATTGCATTGATTAAAAACATAGAAAATCCCTGTTTTTCATTGTGCCTCTAGAAGGAAGGATATAAGACAATAAACATAATAAATAAGCAAATGACATAGTAAGTTAGACGGTGGTAAGTACTACAATAAAACAAAATAGAGAAGTTTTGAGAATGAATGACAAATTTTATCTGGAAAAGTTTCCAAACCATACAAGGACTAAGCCTATGTATTTGTACAGGACAAATGACATTATTTCTTGCTCTATAATATTTATGAAATGTGTGTGTGTGTGTGTGTGTGTGTGTGTGTGTGTGTGTGTGTGTGCTAGTACTAAAGCTTGAATTCAGAGCCTGGGTGCTTTAGCTTTTTCATTCCAGGCTGGAACTCTACCACTTGAGCCATGCGCCAATTCTGGCTTTTTGCTGATTCATTGGAGGTAAGAGTCTCACAGACTTTTCTGCCCAGGCTGGGTTCAAATCATGCTCCTCACATCTCAGGTCTCCTGAGTAGCTAAGATTATAGATATGAGCCATAGACACCAGGCTCTTTGTAGAATTTTCCAACCAAAATCTAAAAGGGATTTTAACAATATGAAAGTGGAATTTGAAACCTGTGAAAGGCAACTTTCATAAAAATAGATATTCAATCTAGAGTTCCTGAGGCAGTAAAAACTGTTTACTGCAGCAACAGAACCTTCAAGAGTTCTAGAGAATTCCATAATGCTGGCCACTTTACCAACCAGTCAGTCTCACAGGTCAAGTTGGCTTGAAGAAAGGCTGGTAAGGACAGACAACATGGTAGAACTCAAATAGCTTTGAGATATCTTAAAATTTCTACTTCCTTTAAAATAAAATAAAGCACCCTCTTATTTTGTTGAAGAAGGAAGAGGTCACTGAAAAGGAACACTGGAAAAGCATGAGAACGCCCCCATTCCCAGCTCCATCTTTTCTCCAACTGTTGGCAAAATGAACTCATTTGTCCTGTATCACTAACCCTAGCTCTTTCCACACTTCTCAGATGCTAACATTAAATTAGCAGGTAGATTTTTTTTTAATCCTTTGATCTCACTTCACATTTCTATTTCACCAAGCAATCAAAGCCACTAACATCTAGTGTTAGCCCATGGGTAAATTAGGTTCTCCAAGTAAGAAATGAAACCAGAGAGTAAATGATGTTGCCATCTTCAATCAGAAAGTCATTACTTTTAGCAGACTGGAGCAGAGACAGGAAGGTCTAGAATGAAGGGCCAGGAAACAGGAGTGTCCACCCCCTGGGATAGGTTTAAATAGGTCACTATGACAGCAGCCCTTTCCAGAGGTAATGGCACCATTGGGTCATGGTAATTTTCTAGAGACCCCAGCAGCCCCAGAAGAACATCTGGATATGGTTCAGATGATACATATGTCTGTTTCCTGATGTGAAGGTTCGAATCATGTTGCTCTGTCTCGTTGATTCGCCATTTTTTCTTTTTAGCTTCCTCCTTTCAAGTAAGGAAGTGTAGATAAAGTGCAAGTGGGATTCACTCCGATGTCCCATGTTTTGATAGTTGATATCCCCAAGTCTGTCAATTAAACCGCTGGCCAATGAGGATGGAGTTATTTAGCAAATGAGCTCATGTGGAGAAGAGGGTATCTGAGGTGGGTGCAGTCCTTTGGGAGGAGACGCGAAGTACCACTAACTGGACAGGGGTGGGAAGGAAGCGAACAGTAGCGGAGATTTATGGTCACTTTAAGAGGCCATCTTTGGATCAAACTCTTAAAAGAGAGTTTAAGAACCAATACTAGAATGAATGAGGC
Organism: Megascapheus bottae; assembly: GCF_031878675.1. Classification (NCBI taxonomy): domain Eukaryota; kingdom Metazoa; phylum Chordata; class Mammalia; order Rodentia; family Geomyidae; genus Megascapheus; species Megascapheus bottae. Next base: position 49,118,787 of record NC_143522.1, on the reverse strand, counting down.
CAGCGGATTTCAGAGCAGTCAATCTTTAGCAAGGGCAGATTCTGTCTTCCCTGGATTGGGAAAAGAAAAGAAAAATAAAGCGTCAAATCTGATGAGCTTTATGTCACAAGTGTTACCAAATAAAAAAAGAAAGCCTTCAGGAAACAACTGTGTACGTATGCATGTATTTAGTGCCTGTAGTAGAGTTTGAACTCAGGGCCTCAAGCCATCATTTGGCCTTTCCAAACAAGGCTAGCATTCTACCACTTGAGCTGCAGCTCCACTTCTGGCTTTTTGATGCTTAATTGGAGATATTCTGTCCAGGGTGGCTTTGAACCGCAGATCCTCAGATCTCAGCTAGCTGAGTACTTAGCTTTACAGGCAGAGCTGCAACTTCTCATTTTATAAAGCAACTTAAGCCGCCTGGTAATTTTTCAAAAGGTGTGTTGATAGGTAAACAGTCCGAATGGTTCATAGGTTAGGTAATGTCACATATATTTCTTCCCTGCAAGACTTTTTCTTTCTGGGGCTGGGGATTAAACCTAGAGCCCTTGGCATGGTAGGCAAGCAGTCTATAACTGAGTTACCTCTTAGACCCGTAGTGAATGAAAGTGTTGTACTTCAGGAGAGAGGTAGCACACAGTGTACAGCACTTCCCATATTTGATGGGGACCAGAAAAATACCTTATCATAAACCAGCTTGGAAGGATCAATATTTTAGTGTGATAGTTCTGTTATGTTTCAAGAGACAGTCTTATTATGTAGCCCAATATGAGCTCAAGTTCATGATCTTCCTTTTATTTTTTTTTTAATTGCCAGTCCTGGGGCTTGAACTCAGGGCCTGAGCACTGTCCTTAGACTTTCTCAAGGCTAGATCTCTACCACTTCAGCCACTATGTATATGGTACCAAGGAATCGAACCCAGATCTTCATGCATGGTAGGTAAGCACTCTACCACTAGGCCAAACTCCTGGCCCAATTTCATGATCTTCCTGACTCTGCCTCTTAGTGCTGAGATTACGGATGTGAATTACCATGCCCAGTTTATTGCAACATATTCTGGGAAATGTTGCCTTACAGTATTGGTAAGAGAAGACTGGAATGGTTAAGTCAGACTCATTTCATATTACATAAGCCATTTTAAATAAAGAGTAAATCCTATACCAAAGGAATAAATTGGTCATTGTAGCTGAGTTCCATTACCTTTGTTACATGCCAAAAATCATGATCTAAATTTAATATTGCAGGTGGGTAGCTAACATTAATGATAAAAATTAATTTCTATTATAAACACGGTAAGTAGGCATGCTCAGGGGACATCCTTTACATTCTTTCCCCCCTCCCCTCCCCCATTACACCCATAGTATATGAAGCTAAGCCACAATTGACATTAAGCATAGTATATTACAAAAACCAATAAAATGCAAGTCATAAATTAACTTGATCACAAGTCATAGAAAATGATTACACACGTACTAGTTAAATTCTTGAATTTCTTTTTGGCTTCTGCCCTTTCTTCTGCATCAAAGTACCAAACGGTCATAGCATATCTGTGAACAGTAAACAGGTATAAGAACTGAGATTACAAAACACACACACACACACACACACACACACACACACACACACAGAGTTGTTGTGAATCTCATATTTTTAAACTAATTTGTAAAACCAACACTTGATGTTCTACCTATCATTCCAAGTCCACCCTTATTTTCACTCAATATTAATTTATCTGATTTCAATTGTGTGTCAATGGAAGAAAACACATAAGGACTTATGGGTTGTGTGGCAGGTATTATCCCGACTGACGAGAATTCAAACGGTCCTGTCCAACAGAATCTTCCTAGAGTTGCTCAAGGATGTCAGGCCCATACAGGGAAGACAGATTCAACAGATTATAATAAGGAACTATGACCTCGATAGAAAGGACTGGAAAGAATCCATTCTGCTAAAGATTGAGAGGCTCTAGTGAACATTAGAAAACATAGGAAAGATGTGAACATGAGTGAACCTTTGAAAAATAACTTGGTGACATCACAGAAGAGTAAAAACTCATGGCTTGCTTTGTCTAGTTTGGGACATTAAGACATTCTTATAATTGAATAATGATGACATCAAGCTTCAATTTCCTTCCAATTATTTGCTTTATCAGATCTATGAGAAAGAGTCTAGTGGGAGCTATTTTGTTCATGCTTTCTTTTAAAGATTCCTTTTAAAATTATTATAATTAGTCCGCAATTTTTACAGCACCTGATTCCTCTTTCCTCCCCTTGCAAGGTTCTAGAAAGCCTTTGCCAATGTTTTCTTTGGACTAGGACAAATGCAGAGAATTCTGCCACAAAAGACAGTGTCCAGTTATTGAACCCCATAAACCAGGTCACAAGCAGACTTTGGTGGTAGAAGTAGAGGTGTGTTCTTCTATAGGGCACACACAATTTGGTATTGAATATGTAATTCTGTTTAAGGCTCACTTGAGCTTGGAGATGTCCAGATTAGGACTTTATTGAACTATAGACTTGTTAAGGTGTTCATGCCAAAGCTCATATCCTGTCCTCACTCAGTTGCTATTTATACTATAACTCCTCCTGACTGCATTCCTATCTACTTCACATCTCTGGCCAAAAGATAAAAGGTAAATAAGAGGCAGAACCAAGAATTAAGATTTTTATCAGGAGTTTCGATATTAACATTGAACAATACTAAGTTGTTCAGCCCGAGCACAAAAGTACCTGAGACACTTATCTCCAGTTAACCTCTAGAAATCGGGAAGTGGGGCTTGGCTCAAGGGTAGGGTGGTAGCCTTGAGCTGAAGAACTCAGGGACAGTGCCCAAGCCAAGTTCAAGCCCCATGACCCACAAAAAAGAAAGAAAGAAAAGAGACAAGGAAAAAAGAAAGAAAGAAAGATGTAGCCAGGTGCCAGTGGCTCATACGTTTAATCTGAGCTACTCAAGAGGTTGACACAGGGGGATCAAGGTTCAAGGCTAACCTGGAGAGAAAAGTCCTGAAGACTCCATCTACAATTAACCAGCAAAAAGGCAAGCTGGAGGCATGGTTCAAATAGCAGAACATCAACCATGAGAAAGAAAACTAAGTGTGAGGCCCTGAATTCAAGTCCCAATACCATCAAAAAGATGTAGAAACATCTTCCAGTTTTTGAGATGTGGATATATTTAACCCAGGCCAATTTTAAGCTAAGGAAGGGGTAAAAAGGAATCAAAACACACAATATTCTTCCTTTTCTCAACATTCTTTTTTTGCTTGTAAGTAATGTCTTATAAAATTGCCTAGAGTAACTACACAGAATTCCTGATGTGTGATGGCTAACATTTTTTTTTTTGGTCAGTCATGAAACTTGAACTCTGGGCCTAGGCACTGTCCCTGAGCTCTTCAGCTGAAGGCTACCGCCCTACACCTGGGCCTGGGCATTGTCCCTGAGAATCTTTGGCTCAAGGCTACCGCCCCTACTCCTGGAGCCACAGCCCCACTTCTAGTTTTTTAGTGATTAATTGGAGTTAAGAGTCTCACAGACCTCAGTGCTCAGGCTGGCTGGACACTGAATTGTGATCCTTAGTTCTCAGCCTCCTGAGTAGCTAGGATTACATACAGGTGTAAGCCACCGCCGCCTGGCCCAACATTCTTTATGTTAGATGTTTGTAAAGTGGAGGACAAAGGAGAAGGCAAACAAGGAGAGAAAAACAGAAATCTGAAATCCAATAAGCTCACCTAACTGAAAGTAATCTGATAATCATTATTGCAAAGTTAGATTTGTATACAAAAGACACCCGTTTCCTCTTTAATTCTGCAAACAAGTGAGGCAGTCAGCTTTAGGGGGATAGCCAGTCAATGTGATGAGTTTAGAGTTCTCTGGGAACCGGGGTTTGCATCACAAGCCCTTTACCAGGAAGTCATGGCCTTGGCTCTTACCTGGTTGCATAGGAAGGCTGGACTTCATGTGGATTCCTACGATCTGACCAGAAGAATAGGAGTCTGTCAAAAATGGGCTCCACATCAGCTATGAATGACTTCCCTTCTGGAAATATTCTCAGGACCCCACCGTGCAACTGAGGACAAACCAAAAAAGAAAAAGGACAAGAAGAAGGGATTATTTTCTGGTCTCACAGGCACCCATGGTACTTCAGTCAGGGCTGGAAATCACAGCACCTTCTAAACTCCAAAATCATTGTTGTTGGTGTGCTGATCCTGGTGCTTGAACTCTGGGCCTGGGTGTTGTCCCTGAGTGTTGGTTCTCAGGGTTAGCATCCTACCCCTTGAGCCACAACTCCATTCCAGCTTTTCTATGGTTAACTGGAGATAATAGTCTCACAGATTTTCCTGTCAGAGCTGGCTTTGAACTGTGATCCTCACTCAGGTCTCAATATCCTGAGTAGCTAGGATTATAAGCATGACACACCTTACCAGCTAAACTCCAAAAGTTTGACTTCCACATCCTACTTAGTATGAAATTTTATCTCTAGCTTAGCTAGAGAGACTGTCTTTCTTTCAACCTTTCTTTCTTTCTTTTTTTTTATCGGTCATAGGGCTTGAACTCTGAGTCTGGGCACTGTCCCTGAGCTCTTCAGCTCAAAGCTAGTACTCTACCATGTTGAGCCACAGTGCCATTTCTGGTTTTCTGGTGGTTAATTGGAGGTAACAGTCTCACAGACTTTAGTACCTAGGATGGCTTTGAACTGTGATCCTCAGATCTCAGCCTCCTGAGTAGCTAGGTTTACAGGTACTGGTGCCCAGGCTTAGTCATTTTTTTTTTAATTTGCCATTACTGGGGCTTGAATTTAGGCTCTTTTACTTTGCTAGGCTTGCTTTGTTCATGGCTGGTGCTTTACCATTTGAGCCATATCTCCAGACAAGCTTTTGTTAGTGTTGGAGCTAGAGTTACACAGATTGTTCTGCGCAAGCTGGCCTCGAATCATGATCTTCCCCTGAGGATTACCAGTATGAGCCCCTGATGCCTGACTCACAGTCATAATCTTTACCTCGTGTGAACCTTACTAACTACTTCAATGGGTAAAAAAAGAGAGAGAGATAAAGAGAAACTATAAATCAGAAGTAGAAATGATTCAAAAGTTGGAGACAGGACTAGTTGGAATTCAAATCTCTTCTCAAAGTGACCTGAAGTCCTAGTTGAAAGTGACATGATCTTTATAATGGTCACCTTACATACCCCAGAACAATTTCCCATTATTCCAACATACCTTAGCATCCCAATTCTTGTTTAGGTAGTAGATGCAGGTGATACAGCGCCCATCTCCATTGGGGTTGTCCACATGGCGAACGTAACCTGTGCCATTGCCTGGATAGCAAGCCACCATTGCCTGCAGAGAAATCCCAAATAAGGAGTTAACAAGCTTCTCTTCCTACTAGTGGACAAGCAGTAGCCTTCTTGATGGCCATATGACATTTACAGCAGTCCGCTAGCTTCTTAGTCATACATCCAATATATAAACGTGGATTCTTACCATAACATAAAATCAGCATAAATTAATCTTTAGCACAAAAGCTTAACAAGCAGACTATGACTTATGGCTCAGTCCAGATGTAACAACATCCCCACAGTTCTAGAACAGTTCACACAATCTCTCTTAAGGTAACCTGTCTCCATCATCATTCCGATAGCCTGCCTTTCTTTTATATTCTATTTTAAGAAGTCGGTTCTAGGTTTCTATGGAGCCCTGATAGAGTCATTGGCAATGCAAATTGGGTCTGGCAGCACATCCCTGTAATCCTACCAGTAGGGAAAGCTGAGGCAGGATGATGGAGAGTTTGAGGCCAGCCTGGAATATAGAGGGAAACTGGAACAAAAACTAAACAAAAGCAGGGTGGCTCATGCCTGTAATAGTAGATACTCAAGAGGCTGAGATCTGAGAATTGCAGTCCCTGCCTGGGTAGGAAAGCCTGTAAGACTCTTATCTCCAATTAACCATCAAAAAGTTAAAAGTGGAGTCATGGCTCAAGTAGCAGAGCTCTAGCCTTGAGCAAAAACATGCTTGGGAAGAGAGCTCAAGCCCTGAGACCAGCATTAGAAACAAAACAAAACAAATAAACAAAAAAACAAGAATCATTAAGGATGAGGCTTTCGAGACTGTTTAGATAGCACCTCTGAATTGTGAAAACACGATGTATTATTTATAGAGACACATCCAATGACAAAGGAACCCAAGGCATTATATACTCAATGAAAAATTTAGAACATAAAGAAGAGAGAAGGAAAAGACCGAGGCAAAGAACACGATACTTGTTAGCCACAGACCCAAGGAGATGTTCTTCAGGAAGAAAGATACTTTAAGCAGCCTACATCATGTCTTCCTTTCTGTATTTTTATTGCTTTGTGTCAATACTAGGTGTTGAACTCAGGGCCTCACCTTTTCACTCAGCTTTCATGTTCACATGGCATTCTACCACACGGTCCGTGTCTCCACTCCTGTGTTTTTGCTGGCTAATTGGAGATGAAATCTCAAGGACTTTTCTGCCCAGTCTGGCTTGGGACCTAAATCCTCGGATTTCAGTCTCCTAAAATAGTAGCTAGAAATATAGGCATGAGCTACCAGCACCCCACACATTTCTTAACCATGTTTTTCCTCTTCCTGCCTGATAATTATCAAATCTGGTGATAATCTGAAGTTCTCTTCCTTTGTCTAAGTACTATTTATATCAACCAGGTAGAAAAAAAGCTGACACCTACTTTAAACATGCTACTGTAAATTGCTGTGATAGAGTAATAAACCCCTGTTTCATGAGAAACTTAGAAAATAGATTTTTTTTTAATGTGGGAGCCAGGAGTGTGACCAAGTGGTAGCGTGCTCACCTAGTATGCATGGAGCCCTGGGTTCAATTCCCTGGAGCCATATACACAGAAAATGCCAGAAGTGGTGCTGTGGCTTAAATAGCAGAGTGCTAGCCTTGAGCAAAAAGTGTTCAAACCCCAGGACTGGCAAAAAAAAAAAAATGTGAAGAACAAAGTGCTTTTTCTTTTCAAGACACTGCTATTTAAAAAAATAGGAAAGTTGGGGCCGGGAGTTTGGCCTAGTGGTTAAAGTGCTTGCCTAGCATGCATGAAGAGCCGGGTTCGATTCCTCGGTACCACATACATAGAAAAAAGCCGGAAGTGGTGCTGAGGCTTAAGTGGTAGAGCTCTAGCCTTGAGAAAGTCCAAGGACAGGGCTCAGGCCCTGAGCTCAAGCCCAGGACTGGCAAAAAAAAAAAATAGGAAAGTTTGGGGACATAATAAAAAAATAAAAACATAGAAATATTTTCCTGTTCTTTTCACTGCTGTGATCTTAGACTACGACCGTGTCTAAAACACAGAAAGGTGTTCATTGAAAAGTCAGTAAATAAATCAAGAATTTGTGAATAGTTTTGTCTAAGGGTGTATTCTACCTAGATCAGTGGCTCTCTCAGAGACGTTTCATAGACATACTTTGACTCATACATTTATGTAGACTTTATAACGATCTTAAACCTTAACTCATCATCTCCCAATCCCTTCAGACACACATGCAGCTAGTGATCTCCGTCTCCTGCCTCTGAACCTTGAAAGTATCAGCACAATCTTATCCTTAGAGTCCATGTTTGACTGTTAGCTTGAATATCTTCCTGGAAGTGGAATTTGAGGTTGACTGCCAAAAAGATTTAACAAATGATATCCACCAAGCAGAAGATGGCTGGAAACAGAGGATTGGGAGCAGATGGAAATAATGGCCTTTCTAGAGAGGAAGAGATAAATGAATTAATTCACCTGGGATGGGTGGAGAAGCTCTGTCAGGATTATCAGGGCCAATAATGAAAGTCACGAAGGCCACAATCACTAGCTGGACTTCCTGCCATCTCAGCCTCCCCCCTCCTCCCACTATGTGTGTCTGAAAAGAAAAGTGTGCTGTCAACTTTACATTCTTAAACAGCTCTACTCCGAGACAGAGAAAGGTCAGAAGTCTGGATGCCAGCCATCTGTTTCATTCCACAATTCTACTGGTCTCAGGCTGTTCTCTCCTATACAGAGGGACCTGTGTCAAGTAAACTAGGACTTGATCTAAACATCAAACCTAGGAAAAGCAACAGAGTTTTTCAGGGCATTTTCAAGTGTTTATCAGCACTCAGAACTCAGATTAGAATCCTGAAAACAAACCAAAACAAAACAAGAGTCACAGAAGTACATCCTCTACTGTTGGCTGCAGGTACAAAACACACACATAGAGAAAGAGGGCTTACTGTCAGGATGAAACCCTGAAAAGGAAGCAGAGGACCTGACTGCTTAAGAGAGAGCAGGAGACCAGTTATCTGGCTGCAGTGACTATACATCCTCTCTCATAGTTCCAGAAGCCTTGTTGTGCATCAAGTTGGATACAATGGAAGGAAATCATTGTGGGCCTCTGTGGGCCTTGTTGAGACCCCATTGGCCAATGGGATTTGTGAGTTTTCTGGATTGGTGTCCCGGGAGATAGGTCTTAACTTGGGCACACTCCCCACTATGTGCTGGTCTTAGAGGTAGAATTGAAAATACCAGGCTAAGGATGCGCTGAGAAGCAGATGTTATTAATAAAGACTCATCCCCAGCCATGCCAATTTGTGCACGGGGCAGAAACAAACTCCGGAAACCAATCAGTTCAACTGTGCTGTTATCTAAATCTCATTCAATCTGGAAAGGGATCTAGTCTATATACATGGAGGAAAGCGCTCCAATACTTTATTGTTCCGAGAACAGAGGGCTCCAATGATTATCCAAGCATTGGCAAGCAGTTAGCACTGACACTCAGCGGGAGGATGTCTTATTTATTTATTACAGGCTTTTCATTGACTAAAACTTCCTGAGTGGACTAGCAGCTGAGATTTACACAAGTTTTGCACCTGCATCAGTGCCACCACAGCCCATATCATGGGGTCTGGCTCTGTTCTTAGATGGATGGTTGAATCCACACATCCCCCTTCCATGTCCTTCCCCCTTCCATGTCCTACTCCCTTCCCATGGCCAGCCCTCAGCACGTCCTTCCCTGCTCCATCCCCAGAGGCTGCTCTGAGGCTCTGTAGTAACAGGAAATGAGAGGAATGAACCAGGTGTTGCCGGGCTGGCTCTAGCCCAGAGATATGTGCTCTAGGCACCCTTCACAGTCACGCTCAGGCAGGAAATGTGTGTGTGTTCTTTAAAGACGTACACATAGCTGGGCCTTCCACCGACAATCCTAGCTATGTGGAAGATGGGAAGAATCAAGAATCAAGGAATGGAGACCAGAACATACAAAAAGTTCACAAGACCTTCATCTCCACCAATATAAAAGGGGTGTGGTAGTGTGTACCTGTCACCTCAGCTGCACACAAAATCTGAGGGCCACACAGTTTAGGCTAGCTCAGGCATAAATGTAAGCAGCTTGTTAAAAAAAGATAAATAACAAAAGCAAAAGGGCTAGAGTATGGCTCAAGTGTTAGAGCCCTTGCTTAGCAAGTTCAACGCTTCTCAGCGCAAACTCCAGTGCCACCAAATAAACAAATATAGCAATGAACAGATGAACACAGATCGAACTGTAGCATCCAAATCTAAGTAGACATTCTGCTTCTCACATGCCCCCAGAAGAACACAGTGGCTCTGTGGGTAAGGGTTGCTGGTGGGCTGACTTCATAAAACACTGAATCTCAAAGTCCAAAGGTCAAGTTGAAAAATAAAAGTCCAAGATTTCCATTCCAATGCCTAAACAGGATGCTCACAAATGCAATCAACTGCAACTTGACTGCATGCCCAAAGCATTTTAAATACTGGCATCAATGATCCATTGTCCATTCAGCAAAGGTGTCATTCTTGAAACTCTAATAAAGCACCCCACAAAAAGAGAGTGAAAGCGAGGGAGAGAGAGGGGAGGGAGGGAGAGGGAGATATTTAGCCTCATATCATGTTTGTTCATAGAAATATTTAATATTGTTCCTTTAGTGTCAGAATCACTAGCAAGACTTGATCTTACAAGGTACAGCAAAGAGGCATTTTATCCAAAGTCCAACTGAGCAAATTAAAAGATTCACCATGTCCCTTTACAAAAGTTGCAACAAATGAAAACCTATTGTTGCCTGACATGTAAAACTTTCATTTTGATCTACTCATGAATATGAGATCTCTGTAGCTGCTAAGTAGAAATGCCCACCAACTTTTATAAAACTTGGCTGTGAATTAAAAATGGTTTTCTTGTGAGGTACCAGTGGCTTCTACCTGTAATCTTAGTTACTTAGAAGGCTGAAATCCAGAGGCTCAAGGATTAAAATCAGCCTAGGCCATCTCTAGAATAGCCAGTAAAAATGGTGGAGCATCAGCATAATAATCATGAGGCCTTGAATTCAAACCCCAGGGCTGCCAAAGAAGAATCTGTATCTATCAATAGGTAGATATTCATAGATATAGATATCTATTTATATACATATCTTTATATAAGTAGGTATAGATGGATAAATATCATATATATATATATATATATATATTGGAGCTTGCTAGCAAGACCCTATCTCAAAGATCTTGTGCACAACATGATAGTAAAACACAACCTTAGTAATGCATAGTTCGTATTTAATCTCTCCACATCCCAGTTTGCTTATCTGTAAATTCATGACATAGCATGCTTATCTTTCCCTTTACTGGGGCCTCAACATGTCCTTAAGGAATCAAATGTAGCTTCTGTTTCAGGACTGTCAAACTAGTGTACAATCCTGCTATAACGATAATTGACTGGATTCAATCAGGTACTCCATGTGAGGACTCTGGAAGGTGTGGTGTGAAATGCTACCTACACTACCAGATTGGTTGCCATTTGCAAGAACAACTCTTCACATCTAATGATGCAGACAACCAATCAGATCTTTAGGGAAACTCTCCTAAATGTTGTGGGTCTCAACTTGATAGTCAGGGTCAAAGAAATACATCAGGATATATACTGTGATTACCTATGGTCTTATGTTTCCCAAGAACTCAAGTTACCTTGAGATGGCTCTTGAGCTATGAGCAAGTACCCTCAGCCATTTCTCTCTACTGGGCTCAGCTACTTCCCATCCAAAGTCAGAGCTTCAACCTAAGTACCATCCCATGTCACATGCTTTTCCACACCTCTGTTCCAAGCCTCCTTCCAGTTTATCCACTGGATACAGAGCAGTGGAGACCCACAACCCTTCCTTCCCACCATAACGCATGACTGTAGAGAACTGCACAGAACTACACATGTAAAGAGTTAGTAGGGAAACAAAGGCTTTGTTAGCTTAGGAAAACAACCAAGTTCTGGATGTCTGTGGCTCATGCCTATAATCCTAGCTACTCAGGAGGCAAAGATTCAAGGATCACAATTGGAAGCCAACAGAGGCAAGAAAAAGTCTATGAGATTATCTCCAATTAACAACCAGAAGTGGAGCTGGGGTTCGAGTGATAGAGCAGCAGCCTTGAACAAAAAAAGCTAAGGGACAGTGCCCAGGGCCCGAGTTCAGGTCCCAGGATGGGAAGAAAGAAAGAAAAGAAAGGGAAAGTAGCCAAGCAACTCATCATAGCAGACAGCATTTGACAGTGCATGTTTTCTAGCCAGAAACAGATCTTGTTCACACTCAAGGGACAACAGCCTAGGTGACACATTTTCAATGTTCTCAGTCATCTGGGGACAGAGAAGCTGAGGGCTACACTTCCAGGGAAATTTCTCAGGGTAACCTGTGGTCAGCACAGAGGCATACTGTTTAAGAGGCATATTGAGGTAGACAATGGACAAGGCAGCCTGTGGCTAGATACTTGATACCTTAGCTTTCTTTTTTTTCCTCCTTGTTTTTGTTTCTTTTGTGGATACTAGAGCATGAACTCATACAACCTCACACTTGCTTGGCTTGCTTGCTTACATTCTACTACTTGAGCCATGTCTCCTGTCAGCTGGAGATAGAATATAAACTTGCCTGGCCAGGTTGGGTTCAGACTTTGATCCTCTAGATGTCAGCCTCTTACTAGCTAGGATAGCAGATCTGTAGGGCTCACATCTTTCACTTGATAGGGGCCTGAGATAGGGGTCTCATTTGATGATTTGGTAATTCATAGAGGGGGGAATAGAGAGTAAATAGTCTAGATCTAAAAATGTGCTAAAGACTGAAATATAAATGCTATATACATGTGCCAGCTGCTCTAAATCGAGAGCCTCCTTCTTAAAAAGAAAACAAAAACCCTTGAAGTATCCAAACTGCTATAGGTAGGCATCTCACAGAAAAGAGCTTGGGGTGTTAATGGTGGATATGAGGAGAGGGGGACATGCGTCCACTTGCAGATGCTGGTATTTCAATAAAAAAAAACTCCCAATTTGACCTCTTAAAGTGTGGCTTCTCTGTATCTTGCTGATGGAATGAGTTCTCTTAAGTAACCTTGGAAAGAAAGGGGAAAGGAGGGGAGGGGAAGAGAAGGGGAGAAGTCTAGGCCAAGCATAGTTTCTGCAAGTTTTGTTTTAAAAAATAAGTAAAGACAAATTCAGACAAAATGTCAAATTACATTATTTTCCATCCCAAAGAAATAAAGATAAGACTAAGCCGAGTTTTTATCTTTTATCTACAGATAAAAAGATCTTACTCTGATAAAGATAAAAATTAAACAGCTGAGGATAGGAAAAGATAACTTAATTTCTTGCCCTAGCTTCTGACCATCAGTGGTGAGGGATCTTCAGAGTCACTTGTGGTATGCACTGATGTCACTTGGATAAAACTCTAAAATACAACAGAGGCCTCCCTAGAAGATAATTGCAAAGCATTTATATACATTTAAAAAAAAAGTGCTTCTGGATGTTATGTATTTGTCTTGGGACTTGAGCTCTGGGCCTGGGTGCTGTCCCTGAGCTCTTCATCTCAAAACTATCACTCTATCACTTGATCCACAGTGCTACTTCCAGTTTTCTGGTGGTTAATGGGTGATAATAGTCTTACAGACTTTAGTGCCTAGGCTGGCTTTGAACCAAGATCCTCAAATCTCAGCCTAGATAGGATTACAAGTGAGAACTACCTGTGACCAACTGCATGCTTGTGGATTTTTATACATTCACTCCCACCACCAAGACTGGGATAAAGAGAATTGGAGAAAATGTAAGCACTACAGAAAAAGGTAGGAAACTGCTTGAATGGTTTTCAATTATCTAGCTTGGCATCTTGCTTGTTATCTTTGTTGTTGGTTAAGATCAAGCCTAAGTTATTTCCTTCCTTCTAGTGCCTTCCAGTGAGAGACTGATGTAACAAAATGCAGCGGAAATAGGAACTATTGTAACATAAGTTGTCTCCAGCTATCCTGGTTCCCCTTCTCAAAGTTCTATCAGATAATTCAAAATTCAGAATGTCAAAGAGTCAAATACCTGCCAAGTCAGTAAGCCTTTTAAGAACCCCAAATTATTCATGAAAATATTTTCTACTATTCCATGCCCACCATAAAAACTATTTCTGTCTTCCTCATTCATCCTAAATCCAGGCTAAAAATAATTCTGTTCCCAGAACCTGTATACCCAGAACCCTTCTCCTCACAATGTAACACAATAATGACCAGGCCCTTTCAGTGAACTGTGTTAATACCCTAGGAATTTCAGCACTTCTGCAAACAAAAAATAACTTATTACCCACTCTCAGCTGCCTCTATGAGCTGCCCTCCCTGGTCAGGTAAGAATCCCGTGGCTAGAAGGCTGGAATCTACCATCTTCACTTTAAAATCTTAGGATACTCAGATGAACTTGCTCTTAACTTTGGGATCATATAATACAAACAAGCATCACTACCTAGACTTGGGAACTTTCAGTTTAGTTGTCTGGGTCAAAAGTGGCAGATCCAGATTTGTGTGTGCGTGTGTGTGTGTGTGTGTGTGTGTGTGTGTGTGTGTGTGTGATATGTGCACGCATGCACATGCTGGGGCTGAGGCTGAGGCTTGAACTTAGGGCCTGGGCACTGTCCCTGAGCTTCTTTTGCTCAAGGCTAGCATTCTACCCTTTGAGCTACAGCTCCATTTCTGGCTCTTTTGATTGTTTATTGGAGATAAGAACATCATGAACCTTCCTGCCCATGCTGACTTCAAACTGAGAACCTTCAGAGGTAAAGTGACAGTGACTCATGCCCGAATTAGTCCTAAGTATTCAGGAGCATGAGCTCTGAGAACCATAGTTGGAAGCCAGTGAGATAGATTCCTATCTCTAATTCATTAGCAAAGAAAGCCAAAGTAGCCAAACACTGTGACTCAAGTGGTAGAACATCAGTTTCCTATGAAAAAGGATCAGCCATTAGACCTTGAGTTTAGGCCCCCAGGGCAGGTGAGTGCACACACACACACACACACACACACACACACACACACACACACACACACACAGATAAACTCCCACCCCATCCCTGGAAAAATATGTTCACATTCTCTCTCTCCCCCCTCCTTTTCTTACAGCCCTGTCCTCCTTGTACAAAACCACAGGAGCTCCCCAAAGCCTGTACCATCTAATTGTACTAGGTTAAGATACCACTCCAGGGGTCCTGTGTCTCAGACATAGAGGCAGGAGGTAATTGCCACTAGAATTCTCAGACAACCAGGGTTTGTTGTTGTTATTGTTTTTATAAGAGCATATTGTCATTCCTCTCTCCATTGTGGTTAAATCTTCCCTTTGGAAGGGGATTCCAACAGGGCCCTGCAATTAGGCACAGTAAACAGGGCCAGCCACATGGACATATCAATACAGGCTGCTGGAGTTTGGGAAAGCCGCCCTTCCCGTGGAGACCTGGCTCTTGGCCAGCTGGGTGATGACTGGGTGACAGGGCTACGTGCACTTCGTGAGGGTGGCAGTCAGCCCACACCCCAGCCGGCAGAGCACAGAAAGCCGCCAGTCAGCCTGAGGAGGGAAGGGAGCCCTCTGCTCCGCCCCCTTTGCTACCCCTGTCACCAAAGAAATGCTTGCAACAGGGGCTTCCTAGCAATTACAAAACCAGCACAAGTCAGTCAAGCCCAGGCCGAGGCCATTTAAATAGGTCAGGCATTTAACCAGATCCTTTCACTGCCTCTCACCACATGTTAACAGAACAGCTGCCCTGTTTCCTGAGATACTCCCCCCCACCCAACGACCCTGGTGGCATTTGCACATTTCGTGTTTAATTTCTTGTTTACTGAAAAGGTAAGAAGCAGCCAGGTTCTGAGTCATTAACTCTGGAAGTCATACGTGGACCTGGAAATGACCATGTTTCTAAACAGAACACATCTGTGATTAATTCTTAAGGTAATGGAGGAAAGAGACAGGTGTCATAACATTTAATGTTATTCAACATGAAAAAACAACCTTATCAGGAAAAAATAAAACTTCCCCTGCAGCTCTTTAAAACTCTAATCTCTATGGGCACAAGGGTAACTCACACCTGTAATCCTAGCTACATAGATGGCTGAGATCTGAGGATCCAAGTCTGAAGTCAGCCAAGCAGCAAAGTCCATGAGATTGGAAATAACAGTATCTCCAAAGAGCCACCAAAAAGCCACAAGTAGAGCTGTGGTTCAAGTGGTAGAGTGCTAGCTTTGAGCAAAAAATAAAAAATAAAAAACTAAAGGACATCACACAGGTCCTGAATTCAAGCCCCATTATCAATACCAAAAAGTAAAGCAGAACAAAGTAAGGACAGAGGGAAGGAAGAGAAGGAAGAAAGTCTGCTCCTCTAACAAAGATAAGGGGTGCCGTGAGCTGGCCTATCAGTGAATTACATAATTACATATAGGTCTCTTTACACATTCCACTCTGATCTTAAGACACTGGAAAGAATCCATGATAACTTCAACACAACTGATAAAACAATTCTTTGTGAATGGATAATATATCCATCATTATCTATCAAAACATGCCAGGATAAATGTCTTGAAGCAATATTCACAAGACAGGAGAAACATCCATTTGCACTTCAATACTTGGAAAAATCTATGTGCTAAAAATGAGAGCACTGACACAGCAGTTCAGTCGGAAATCATGAAATTCAGCCACCATATTTATGTATTGAACGAACACAGGTGTTTTACCAGTTGTGTCCCTGACCTGTGATGTGAGCTTCCCAACTCTTACCTCATTCCCTCCACAATACCCAACCAAGAGGAAACATTTTCTCCGACATACAGATAAAGAAGTAAAGGCACAAGAGAAGGGTTTTGAAACTTGCTTTTTAAAGCAGTTTGTGTGCTGAAGAACATAAAGCTAAATCAGCTATGTTTTACCAGTGAGGCTTTCTAGTGTCTAAATTTAACCAGTTTACCCACATTCTATTTTTGAGGGAACCAGGATCTTCAGGTCTACAGCTTAAGGCATAGTTGTCACTACCAGGCACTGGTGGCTAAAGCTAACCAAGAAGATGAGACTCAAGAATCACAGTTGAAAGCAGGTCCTATCAGGAAAGTCCACATGAGTAATCTTCAGTTAACCACCAAAAATACAGGAAATGGGGCTGTGCCATAAGTGGTGGAATGCCAATCTTGAGCAGAAAAGCTCATAGACAGCACTCAGGACCTGAATTCAAGCCTCACTATCAGCACAAGCCCCTCTTCCCATGGGGGCAAAAAAGCACTTATCTTTTATATCCACATACAAGTTCTAGGATCACCTGCATGGATGCCAAAACTCAGGGATGTAGAAAATGACAGATTTGTATGTAATCTGAGCACACTCTTCCATACACTTAAAATCATTGCTAGATTACTTTCAGTACCTAGTACAACATAAATGCTAAGTATCTGTTATACTGTATCATTTAGGGAAAAATGATCCAAATTCTCCCTAAGTGTTCCATACAGAACTGGTTTTTTCCATGTATTTTTTATCTACAGTTGGTTGAATCTAAACATACAAGAAGCTAATGAACTTAAAAATACAGGAGGCTGACTACACTTGATTCATCCCTCCGTAGAAAAACTAATAAAACAAAATTATACGAGTATGCTTGAAATGGGGTCTGTAAACTAAGAGCTCAAGAGGTCATTTGAACAAGAACCAGAAGGAAAGGAAATGAACTCTGAACCTGTGGCAAAGTACCCATGTCTAAGCTGTTGCTGTGTTTTTATCACTGCTGGGTTGACCTCAACCCACCATCAAATCTCTGAAGCCCCTCTTGGACCCTCTCAGCCTCATATGCAGTGGTCCTCAACATCCATCTTATCCCAACAGCTGCCTACACACTAAGCTATTCTTCCCTCTTAAGTTGTGCAGGAGGAAGTCAGTCTCTATCTCTAGAACCTTCCTTCATCAGGTCAGACCAACAACAGCTACAGTTTCCAAACTAATGTCAAAATCAGATGATATATGACCAGTGCAGAAAAATGGCAAAGGATATGCAAAAATATCTTACTCCTAAGGGGGAAAAAGCCCCTATTAAAAAAACTCTCAGGATGAAATCCATGTTCACTACTCACATAAGCACAAAGCTTGTCTGGGCAATGTCTACACTCTACTAACACCTGGATTAGAATTCACAGGATGTAGAAATTGTGTTCATTAGGATTCATCCCATACATATTCACTGGCTTAGTGAAGGACTGACATCTATACGACCTGGTTATAGGGTAGAAAGTAGAAGGTTCCTCAGAGAAAAACATGTCTCAACTCTTGTCAGGAATAGAAAGAGAAACCAGAAATAAAGGACCTGGGTCTGGGCCTGAGAGTTGAGGAAGTGGTTAATTTACTTATTCCCACACTCCTCAAAGGTAGAAGATTTCCAAATATGGAAACTGAAAGAAACAAAAGCATGACTGGTTGGATACTATAGAGCTGAGTAGATGAACCTATGTTTCCAAACTGCTCCCAAAATATCAGGAAAAGAAGTGTTACCTGAAAACAAGTGGTGTGATTTCCAGAGGGACCAGGAATGAAATTGCCTTCCTTCAAACTCCAAGGCAAGGAACGAACAAATAAAAAAGGATTCTTTGACAGTGCTTCTGATTTACCAAACACAGGCTCAAACCTTTAGCATGCCATCAAAGCCAGGAGAGGAAAAGAGTGCCCAACCTCTACTGATTTTATCTTTGATCCCAATCAAGCTAGTTTCCATTGATTTGTCTAGGTTTTCCCCATGAAAGTCCTAAACCTCAGTATTCTCCAGCTTCCTTGAAGCCAGCCTCGCAGCCTGGAAAGCCACACTTCAGGCTTGTAAGGAGTGTTCACAGTTGGCACATAATACATTCTCATTAGTGAGGAAATCCTCTGCTTCCAACGCACTCTGTTCCAAATTGTGCACCTCCAGAATCACTCTGGTTCTTTGTTCTTCCTGGGTCTTACTTCTTTCCAGGCTGTTGGCTAAGCAGAAGGGAGTAACACCCATAGTAACTAATAAAGACGTTTTTTTCTCCCCTTAACTCACCACTACAGGGGAAAGTTGTTTCTAAACATTCTAATAGTTTTGGAAAACTCATCTTACTGGTACAACTCACAGAAAAGTTATATACCTGTATGTTTAACATGTATTTCTGAAAAGCTTACAAATGAGCTAAAAAAGTAACTGATAAGTTTTAGCTATGAAGAAGCTTGAATTTCATCAATCATATTCATTGATTGCTTAATTATGTACGTGTGTATATGTGCACGCATGCACACACACGCTAGTGTTAGAGCTTGAACTCAGTGCTGGCACTCTATCTCTAAAGATAAGGAGTCTCTTAGATTTGTCTTCCTGAGCTGGCCCTGAACCCAGATCCTTAGATCCTAGTCTTTTTTGTAGCTGGCATTACAGGTGTGAATCAGCAGCGCTCAGCCCAACCCTGATTTATTCGATTTTCTGATGTCCTTTGTACAGAGGAGCTGTAGAAAGCCACAGCACCAGTCCTCCCGAACTTCACTCAGTGGTTCTCAAACTTTAGTCCATCCTGGGGTCACTTGGAGAACACGTGCATTTCTGACACACTAGATTTGTGAAGAAGCCCAATAATTTGCATTTCCAGCTTGTGCCCATGTTGATTGTGACCACGACTATTTTGGGTCAAATCCAAGAGCCTTTCATGCCTCCCCTGCTCTCCCCCCACCCAAGGATAAAAAGTAAAAGAATCAGCCAACTTAGCGGGTTAATTTGGGGAACTGAAAGGGAGCAAAATGCCTAGAGCCGTCTGTGACACAGGCTTTGTGGCTGGAAACATTCCAACTGCCACATGCTAGCCTGGCTGAGCTCTGTGTGGATTACTGGCATATCAGTGCTGGGAACTGATGGCAGAGGAGCCTTCTCTCTCCAGGAATCCAAGAACAGGTGACAAAAAAATACTACTTTCTTCTCAGTTGATGAAAATATAGGCTCAAGACTGGGAGTTTGGTCTAGTGGTAGAGTGCTTGCCTAGCATGCATGAAGATTGAGGTTCGATTCCTCAGTACCACATACATAGAAAAAGCCAGAAGTGGTGCTATGGCTCAGGTGGTAGAGCTCTAGCCTTGAGAAAGTCCAAGGATAGTGCTTAGGCCCTGAATGCAAGCCCCAGGACTGGGGCTTAGTTTTGGCCAGTCCTGGAGCTTGCATTTAGGGCAATATATATATATTATACATATATATAATATATATATAATATGTGTGTGTGAAATATCTATCTCAGTGCTTCTAACTGATCAAAATCAAGTCATACACACACACACACTCTCACACACACAGCAGTCTCAGCAGGCAGACAGGTAGGAGGTTTGCAAGTTTAAGACCATTTTGGGCTACATAACAACACCCTGTCTAAAAAAGAAAACTAAGGTTGGGTACAGTGTTTCATGCTTGTAATTCTAGGCTACTGTGGGGGTAGAGACTGGGAGGTCATGGTTTGAGGCCAACCCAGGGCAAAAAGAAATTGTCAGAGACTACAAGCAATGGCTGGATGTGATGGTGCATACCTATTATCGCAATGACAGGGGAAGCATGATGGCTGGGCAAAGAGGTACAGGCCTGTCACCCCCAGTGACATGGGTAATTACAAGTAGGAAAACTGCAGCTCACACAGACCCAGACACAGAATGAGACCTTCCCTTGAAATTAACCACTGCATAAAGGAGCTAGAGGTGTGGCTCAAGTTGTAGACTGCATGTCTAGCAAGTCTAGCCCTGGGTTCAATCCTACCACAAACAAAACTGAAAGAGATGGAGGCATAACTCAACTAGTAGAGCCTGAGATATCCTTTGCCAGGGTCTGAACCAGAACCAGAACCCCAAGGCTCTCTTCTCTCTCTCAGCTAGACCTGAATGTAAAAAAAAATACCAAGCTCCAACTATGACTCAGTACTTCCTAGAAAGAAGTGTGGATTTCAGAATGGAATTAAAACTGAATTAAAGCTAAGTTCTTCCTCTAAGGTGGTCTCTTATAGCATGTCAAATACTCAGCACTCAATATCTATTAGAGATCGTGCTGCAGGCCTGTCCTCTTCCTAACAAAACACAGATGGCTTCCCCCCACACCCCACTTTTTAGGTTCTACTGCTATGCCTGTTCTTAACATTAAACGTACATACAAAACTCAACAGTCTCTGCATTCAAGAAACTTCCAAATGGAAGGTCAACTAAGCAATCAAACAATCTTAGGGCCACCTACTGAATCAGGAATAGAGTTCTAGAAAGCAGACACAATGGCTTCTAGGAGCATGGCTTCTGAAGCACAGGAGACCATGGTGATGCTCTCGGGGTTGTATGTCTGGCAAATCCTTTCTAAAAGTATTTTAGGGTTAGGAGAGAAGGAAAGCTCTAGGAAAACAAAGAAAGAAAGAAAGAAAGAAAGAAAGAAAGAAAGAAAGAAAGAAAAGAAGGAGAAATAAGAAAAAAAAGGGCCAGGATTACCAGGGTAGGAAGAGAAAAAGTATGTATATATCATCACTAGCAGCTCACCAAACACATGAACAGAAACTCATCCACAAATCAGTGCCAGAGAGAATGCAAAATTCAAGTAAGTGCCACACTGATTTAAGAGAAATAACTGCAAGAAATGGGGGCACACATTCCATGTATAATTAACCAAGTTAGCTAATCTTACTTGGCAAACAGACAGGACTCTGAATCAGAGCCAAATCAATGGTTCCTGGAAATCTGCCAAAGCTGAATTCCTTAGTCTGGCATCATAAACTGATTTGTCTGTTGTATTTACAATTCCAAAGCCTCTGCATTCAGCTACCCGCTGGGCACTCCTGGCAGATGCCCAGCAGAATATATCAGAACTATCATTACTGTCAGAACATGTACACTGACAAACACCAGAGAAAAGTGACACTCGTTTCTTAAAACAACATTAGTGAACAGCTACAAAGTGCTGTTCCAAAGGAACTGTTTGTCAATATAGTCAGAATTATATTTAAAATGCTGAAAGAAATTGAGAAGGTAGCAGAATTCACGTACCGATGCTGAGCTGCTGCAGGCTACCTGATAAATGAAGCAACATTAACCACTGCATCCCTCTCTTGTGCAGCACCCTTCTTAAGGACCTGTTCAAGGTGCCTTCTCTCCTTTATATTAGAAACAATGTAGCGTTGGGAAGAGATTACTCAAAGGATATGATTTACAGTCCATTCCCTTCCATAAAGATGTTCAGTGCTTCAAGTTCAGTGCTACCTCTCCTAAAATATCTTATTCATAGCTAGGTGTTTAATTGTAGAGACACTGTGTAGTATATCCAGTCCACAATCTCTATGTGCTAAGAGCTATACCTATCATGGAGGCTCTGGCCACCATATTACTATATTTATGACATGACACTACATGCCTCTCACCTCCTCCAACCAATACTCATAGGTCCCCTGAGCTAACATGGTGCCAGTCACATTTTTCTCAACTGAAGGCTGAGGCAGCCATGACTGGTAGCCATCTTGAGCCATGTGCATGGAATCAGAAAAGCTACATTGGAAGGAGAGAGAAGAAACAAAGAACACAAGCAGAGAAACAAAAATGAATCATAACACCCAAAGAATTAATGCACCAGTTGGCCACGATATGAAGATCTAATTCATGGCCCTGGTCTTCTAAGAACCCTGATTGCATTTCTTGTAATTAGGTCCTGAGAGATACCCGGATGTTCCCAGCAAATTAAAGCAGCTTCCAATTAGGATAAGCTCTATGAAGTAATGGATATTCCTGACATTAGATGAGAAGGGTAGGCCAAAATTGTTACTGCTCAACAGTGGAGGAATAAACCCACTGCCCAGTAACACATTTTCTTTTATTCATGAACTTTTTGCAATTTCATCATTTCTCTGGATTGCTTCTGCAGAAGGGCTGTCTTTTCTGTCACAATGCAACCTCACACCATTTTCCAGAGCCACTCTGGCAAAGGTCTACATAACCCACCTTGTTAATAAATGCTTTTCCTAAAAATAACAAAAATGATGAAAATAAAAATAAAATATAAAATATAAATAAATAAATAATAAAAAGTTTCACAAACTTAAAAAAATAACAATAGGCACATACTAGCACACTTCATTTTCTCATCAAATGTACTCCATTCACCCATTTCAATGTTTTTTTTTCCTTTCTTGTTTGTAAAGCTTCTGACTTAATCAGTCTTGAACTAGAGATACCTAGTTTAAAGATACTAACAACTAAGTTTCAAGAGACTAAGATCTGAGGAACTTGGTACAAAGCCAGCCCAGGAAGATAAATCTGAAAGACTCACATCTCCAACTAGCCACTAAAAAGCCAGAAGTGAAGGTGTGGCACAAATGGGAGAGTGTCAGCCTTCAGCAAAAAAAAAAAAAAAAAAAAAACAAAACCCAAGTGAGAGTGCAAGATTCTGAGTTCAAGCCCCCATACTGGCACAAAGAGATCTTTTTTAAGTATATGGGATTATAAGCTTGTTCTCAGTTGTGCTTCCAACTCTGTACAGAATCCTAGCATGAACACTCTGCAGGTGCTTGTTAAAGAAGACAGATAGGAAATCCTAAACGTCAAGAACATAGACTGGAGTCAGAGATGTCGGTTAGAATTTCAAGTCTCCACTTAAAGCCTGTAACAATGATGCATGCTTAGAATTCTAAGAACTTTATGTGTATGATATTTAATGCTCCTTCTCTTCAAACACATTTCTTTTTCTCATTTTACACTAGATGAAACCTAAGAAATTTACCTAAAAGGCCATAAAGTTTGGTAACTCCTACCCTAAGCCCCTAAATCCTTTCATAAACCCTTTTTTAAGACTTTAGGTCAATTGTTTAAGCACTCATTTGCTTAAGTCCTGGCTCAGAAAATTAAATAAGATAGTATTTTTACAGTATTTTAATACAGCACCAGAAAGAGCAAACTGTCCAATAAAATGTGTTTATTATTATTAGAGTTAACTAGCTAGTGAGTCTACAATGAACGGCTTCAAGCAATGGGGACATTTAGTTCTATAAATTACACGTTCTCTGGAAAACAGCCACTTACAAGATCCGGACAGCCAAAGAAAAAGAAGCAAGTTATGACCAGTATTTATCTTGGATGAGTTCTAAAAAATCTCCAAAAGGGAGGAACCGATAAGAAATCTTTTGCAAGACTGAAAGCAATACCCACGCTTGAGGTTAGGGGGCGCCATACTGCTGTATATTCTAGGGAACCACTCACCCAGAGGGTCTGCACCCCAGATATATGTGAGTATATAAATGTTGTTATTATAAAGGTGATGCACAGAGAGGTTACAGTTATGTAAGTCAGGTAATGAGTATATTTCTTTTTGGACAGTGCCACCACTTTCCTTGCATCTCCCCGCCCCCCCCCCCCCCCCAGTTTCACCCTGGGTTTTTCATCAACAAAGTTGATAAGTATTAGCAATTTTTGTAAAGGAGTGGGGCCATCTAGTATTTCTTTATAGATTATTTCACACCAAATGCTTTGGCTATTGCTTCAATGAGACAAAAGGCATTATGACATTACTCAGTGATGGTTCTAAGTCCACCCCTCCCCAAAATTAATTACAGCGTATGAATTACTAAGCATAGCCCCAAAGAATTCAAAATACTTAAAAAGGGGGGGGGTAGAGGGATAAATCTATACACTAACAATTAGCCTTCCTACATCTGTGTATACTTGGAAATTTCCTTAATAAAGTGTAAATTCTCTTTGAAAAATTTAATTTCTAGTAAATATTTGCAGGAAACTGAGTCTCTTTATGTCCTTACCCTGGGATAGATATATAAAAGATCTTACACAGGAAAGGATTTAACTGAAGAAGTCAAGCAAGTAAAGAAAAAGGTTAAATTAAGGTGAAAGTGACATACATCATATAAAACTGGAATATGTTTCACTGTTTTAATAATGATCTTCAAGGAAAAGAATGAGTTTTCAGACACCATCATACAAGTAAAATGAATTTGAAAAAGAAATGTTTTCTATTTACTATAGTAAGCGTGGGTTACTTTAGGTTTTCAATAGCCAGGGAATGTTCCAATCTAGAAGTGATCTTTCTAAAGGGCAGGGCAGAATAGGTTTGTGCAAAAACAGTCTAAGAAATGACTGAAATCTGGATATGAGATGTCTCTTCAGTGAACAAGAAGAATTGTTCACTTTTCAATTCAGTTACCTTCTGACAAGTTAACTGAGAAGTTATTTATTCCATCTAGAAGACAGCCCTTAAGTGGAGAGACACATCTAATTTTTCACCTTGCCGCAACTTACACAGTACTTTTCATTCCATTCCAATGAAATTCTAGCCTGAAACCCTACTCTCATCCATTAAGTCAAAGCTAAAAAAAAGTTAATTTTCAACTATGTTAGTGACTTCATTCTACCAATTAATTCTGATTCTGCTCCAAGCAAAAGTCATCCCCAGAATGCTGGGAGGGCAGGGGTAGTAGAAAGGGTGGAATTCCTAATACTGAAGTTAAAAGAACCTTACAGTGATGAGGCCTTTGGCTCTTCCAAGTTGAATTTACAAGAAAAGAGCCCAGAAATGCTGAGCCTAAGTCTTTCTCCCTCGCTCCTACCCATGCCCTCTCTGAGAAACAAGAAAGGCCATTTAGTACAAAAACAAACTGACCAAAAGGTAAAAGATGTGCCAAATGTAGTGGCACTTCAGGAGGATCAAGTTCAAGGCCAGTCTGGGCTACATAGTACAATCTTGTCTCAAATAATAATAATAATAATTTAAAAAGTATGAAAGTTCTCAGCAGAGACAGCCATCTGTCAGGCTCCTACTGCACCCATCCATTTCAGCTCCTTCACTCATTTCCAGTCCTTACCTCTTCCTCACTTATGGGATAAACAAGACAACAAACAATAGGTTATTCCAAGATCAGTCCCACACTGAGAAATACGACACTTGTCAAAGAATGCTACCCAGATGAGTGTTCACCCTCCTTCACAAGCTGCCATGCTCTGCTGCTGTTTCAAAAAGTTTTCCAACTTAAGAGACCAGACCACTAAACAAGAGCAAATCACTCAGAATTGCCACCAGATAGCTGCCTGGACTAGCATAGGAAGTGAGAGAAAAGAAAGTAACAAGACCCTCCCCCAAGTAATGTATGACACCCACCTGATGCCATCTTACCCACTTCCATATTCCTGTCAATCTACCTATAAATGTTTCCAAGGTAAACACCCCGGTCTCTTCCAAGCCATGTGAACAAAAGCTGTGTCTACACAGAGGTACTAGTGTCCCTCTCTGATGATTCTATATCTTGTTGTGTTGAGTGGCTGTCACCATGAAAAGGCAATTAGGAAAAGAAGGTGGTAGTGTAAGAAGAGAATTTTCAGCCAGGCAGATCGGAATCCTGGATCCAACAGGTCAAGCCGGGGCAGCACTCAGGAATGAAGAGAGCTTTTAGCTTTGTTCAAAGACAAAACTCCCCCTTCCCACCTCCTCACATCCCACAACCCAAAATCACAACTGCCTCTAGAATTCAACAGCATTTTTTTTAAAAAGGGATCCCTATGCGAAAGACAAGTTTGGGTGTATTTTACCCAGTCACTGAAGATGGTGACAACACTGTGACACATCTCAGTATCTTTTCCCTCCTTCGGGTCCTTGGTGGGGTGGGGGAAATCTCAATGTCTTCAAAGTCTGACCCAAAGTCACTTGGGTCCGGGGTAAGTCAATTCAGAGGCAGCAGCCCGGCCATCTCGAGCCCCTTCCCCTGGACTTCGTAGACCGGAGTTGGCACGGGACGCGGAAGGGGTTACAGGACAACAGAGGCACCAGGCTGCCTTCTAGCTTAAGAGACAAAAGTGCACAGCCCAGCGAAGGTGACCTGCGCCGGCCTCCAGGCTGCACACCCCCAGGGGCCGTGCGCCTTCCCCGCTTCCGCTCCCCGCTCCCAGCCCCCCCCCCCTTCCCAGCCCCGCGCGTGCCGGTCCTACCTTGGATCTCTCCTTCACGTAGTACTTGCCCAGCCGGCTGCCGCAGTACAGGACCAGCCTGTCGATGAGGGACAGGAGGAAGTTGATGGCCTCGCAGCCCTCCTCGTTGCCCCCGATCCACGTGATCTGGTCACCCCGCAGGTGCCGCTTGGAGACCCCGGCGCGCGGCCCCGCCAGCTGGCCGTCCCGCAGCACGCCGTTGTAGTGCAGCTGTTTGACCCGCTCCAGGACGCAGTCGCCCACCACCTCGCCCAGGAAGTTGTCCAGGTAGCAGAAGCCCACCTCGTGCAGACAAGGCACGATGTACTCCAGGGCGATCTTCTCCAGATCCAGCCTCATGATGTGTCCCAGAGGCATCGCGCCCGCTGAGCTGAGAGCGGGTAACCCCAAGGGTGCACCCCGACCGGGAACGACCTCGGAGAGCCTGGCACCGAGGTGCGGGGAGCGGGGCCCCGGGCTCGGCAACCTGCGGCGACCACGATCCCCGAGAGCCACCGTAGCGCCGGGGATGGGAGAAAGTTGTTGGTGACTCTGGGGAAAAGGGATCCCCGTCCGGGGCCCTGCGGGAGGTGCGCGGGACGCCACCACCCTGCGCTGGACTGACCCAGCCGGGAGTCCAGGGCCCCTTAAGGAGTTGAGGAGCCAAACCTCCGCTGCCTGCCGCGGCGGCCCGGGGCGGGGAGAAGCGGAGGCCCGGCCCCTAAGTCCGGACTCCCAGCGGCTGCGGGCCCCGCCCACGACACGCCCTGACCACGCCCACTCGGAGCCCCGCCCCCTGGCAGCCCTCCCCTCCCCCGCCCTCCTGTCCGAGCTACAGCTCACCCACCAGTCCAGAGCGCGCTGGCAGTTGAAGCTGGGGAAGCCAAAGGGAGTGTAATAGAATGCCCTCGCCACGCGTGCTGTTTTCCTCACAACAAACTTGACAAGCTGGATCTGCAGTCTGAAATGCACATGAAATTAACTTGCATACTTTTACTGCCCTATTCTGAGCTAAGTCACCTCTAGGGAACAAACTGCATTTTATTAAGCTGGGATCTCTCCTTTCTAGCTGTCTGTGGTGCCTTTGCTTATTTCCTTTTCCTCTGCTTGTCTGCCCAGCAGCCCCGATCAGGACCATCAAGCTGCTAGCAACAGAGGGCTTGTGAGGAATTCAGTTGTCACTTAGACGAACACATTAATGAGCATTCGCCTGAGCCCCTACTACGTGCAAGGCACTGTGTGTTTCCTTAGGGAGTGGGGGAGGAGTGAGTGCTGGGTCATAGCTGCTCAAAGGCTCAATCACCGTTTAAGATTCTTACTGCGGTTTGATGCTCTGAAATTCTACCTTCACACTGAATCACATGCACCTGTAACAACGGACCTTGGCATGTACCCCCAAACATGCACTGTATTCCAGGTCCCTCTTGACTTCTTTCCCAAGCAACTGCACTCTCACACAAAGAAGGAACACAACTTAGAAGACTTTTTCATTACCCACAAATAAGCCCATTTTTTAAACTCCTTTGTTATCAGAGAGCAGAATCAAGATATTTAAATTACTTGCAAAGCGATTTTCATTTAGTACATAAGCCCGAACATCCTTTTCACTTTTTTTTTTCTCAGTACTGTTTGAACTCGGGGTCTTGTACTTTCTGGTGCTCTACCACTGGAATTGTGCCGCCAGCCTGGCTCTTTGCTGGTTATTTTGGAGATGGAGCCTCAAGACATTTCTGCCTGGGCTGACTTCGAACCTGAAACCTTCAGATCTCATTTATTCAACTAGGATTACAGGCACGAGTCACTCACCTGTACACAGATCAGCCTTTAAACTTCTATTTTCCTCCAAATAGCCCACTTTTGTGCCTCCGAGGGAAGTTCAGGTCAGAGCCAAGGAAACTGTGCCCCTCGGTGACAGAAGCAAAGGCTCATGGCCCGGTAAAGACATACAAGATGTTCCAGAGGGGAATGGAGGAGGGGAACGGGAAAGGGGCACAGCCTACAGCCTCCTGGGTGTTAAGCCCATGCCTTTGGAATAACCATCCAGCAGGAGGTGCTGCCCCCTGAGGTACAGACTCCAATTGGCCAGCACATGGGAGCTGCCATTGAAATCCCACAACAGCTGCATAATAACAGAAGCCTATCATCCTCAAACCTCAGTTGTGTAATAGCTGCCTAATAAAGAATTATTGACAACCAATGTCTGACAATGAGCCATGCACCATGTACATGGAATTCTGGATCAAAGTCCTGCAGGAAAGTTCTACTTGCCAAAGGGGCTGGCACCTCCTGAGTATTTGCTGAAGGAATATTAAGCAAAGCCGGGTGTGGTGGCTCACACCTGTAATCCTAGATACACAGGAGCTGAGGCTCACTGTCCAAGGCCAGCCTGGGCACTAAAGTCTGTGTGACTCTTATCTCCAATTATCCACTAGAAAACCAGAAGCAGTGCTGTGGCTCAAGGGGTAGAGCAATAGCCTTGAGCTGAAGAGCTCAGTAACAGCTCCCAGTCTCAGAGTTCAAGCCCCACGACTGACAAAGAAAAAGAAAAAAGGAAGAAAAGAGTATTAAGCAGATTAACCTGGCCCAGAAGAAAACCTTCAAAGGCCAGTGGAGGGTGCAGTTGGGAACTCTGCAGAAGGTTTATCTCTTGGCTTTGTCTTCTCTGTCAGCTGGGGTGGATGGTCCTTTTTTGGCAAGGGGGGACTCCCAGTGAAATCTGTTTTAGTTGCATCAAGGGGTGAAACTGGAGATTCAATAACCAAAAGGGAAAGGGCCCTCTTCTCCACTTCTGCTTGAACCCTGTATGGCCAAATGCCACAGCGATCCTGCCAAGGGTCTCCTCCATTTTCCACAGGTAACAAGAGAAGCCTGATATAAACCTTGATGAGCTAGCAAAAGATTTTCTAGCTGTAGGTTCTTTGTAGCTGCAACTGAAACTTCTACAACTGATTCAGAGGGAATCTAAAAGGACCAGAAACTTACAATAGCTGGTAGAGGAGGTGTGGCCAGTAAAGCACAGAATATAATATACACACCTCCCCCGCAAAAAAATATATCCACCCATGACTTTAAATTCCAAGGCTAGCACAGGGTGCAGGTGCTCATGCCTATAATCCCAGATACTACAGAGGCTGGGATGTAAAGATCAAGGTTTCAAGCCAGCCATGGTAAACAAATCTGAGACACTCTTATCTCTGATTAACCAGCAAAAAGCTAGTAGAGGCGTGAGCATCAAATGGCAAGGTTAAATAATTTAACTTACGGTTCCAATAATATCAGAGTAAAATTATAACTAGTTATAAGTAGACTAATAATGCAGGCAGGTTCTTCTGTTTGATCACCATAAGCTAGTCTAGTTGACTTGGGTTGCAGAGCATGGGCAGTTTAGGAAGGAATTCCTTCCAGAGGCACTATCCCTGCTTGGCAGGACACTTTGCAATCAATCAAGGACTTACCTCCCGATCAGCTTGGGCTGCCAGCATTGCACTTGGCTGGGGTTGGAGAGATACTGTGACTGGCAAATATCAGTGTATGCTTACACAGAGGGGCACAGACAGGCTGGAGCCAGGCACGGACTCTGAAACTGCACGGCAGAGACAAAACCCAAGCTCCTTGTACATGTACACGTACAATGGTTATTTGTCCATCAATCTATATCCTTTTAATAAGGAATGTTATTAGAGTCTCCAACTTTTGGCCCAGAGCCAGCCTTGGACTGAGACCCTCCAACGGTTCCACATACTTTCTGTGTAGCTGGGATTATAGGGGCACACCACTGTGCCAAGCTTCTTTGGGATGGGATCCTGCTAACATTTTTTTTTAATTTTGCATGGAGGGGAGGGCCTTGTATGAACTCCAACCATGATCCTTCTATCTTTGCTTTGCTTTCCAAGTAGCTGGTATTATAGATATGAGCCCCCGTGCTCCGCTTTTTTTCCCCTTAATTTTACAGAGGCTTTTTCCATTCACTAGAATCTGTAACTTATTGTGCCTTTATTAAGAAAAATAAACTTATTTCATAACAGTTTTAGAATTACAGGAAAACTGAGTTCCTATGAACCCCACATCCAGATTCCATATGATCTGGTAGATGTGTCATAAATATAAGTGCTAATCTTGATACATGATTATTAGAGTCCATTCAGATTTTCTTTATTTTTATGTAATAGGTTCTCCCCTTCTCCACTCCCCCTGCCCCTCCTTTTAGGATCCTGTTGATGTTGTACAGAGGTTGAAATTAAGTCCACAGAGCTTTCCAGGGAGTGCTTGCCAAGCCTTTGTCATCTTCCCAGCCCTTCAGCTACTGCAGAAATGGGTCCAGAGAGCCGGAGGGAGGAAAGGAATGGAGAGCTAGAAACAAGCCTGCTTCCTGTTTGTACATTTGAGTAAAAGGTGAAAGATTTACAACTTGAAGAGAAGACAGTATTATCCACTCATTTTAGTAGCTGAGGGTTGGGGGAGCTACTGGGAAGGTCTGTCTGCACATCTAGTCTCTGCATCCAGCTAGGTAACATCACCGCCTCTGCCCCCAGGTAACTGACATCACCCCCTACTCTCAAATCTCTATGATTCTCCTACTTCTCTCCTGCTCTGCTCTGGAGAAAGTGTCTGATTCATGTAGAGTGGAGGGTCTCTAACTAAAGGGTCAGATGGGGATCAGCTGGTGTGAAAGTTTGTTGAAGCAGATTCCTGAGCCCTGCCCCAGAATTTCTGACTCAGACTTGGGTGTGGCTCCTAATTTGCATTCCTGACTGGCTTCTAGGAGGTCTGCTTCCACTGGGGTAGTCCTACCTGGGCTCTAACCGGATCAGTGGTCAGGGGAGCAGGGGGCTTTTACCAGCCAGAGCTAGAGGCTCAGAACCTTGGATGGATATTAAAGTGACTTGAGAGTTTCTAACACTGCACCCAGATTAATAAGTTAGCTCTTTTGCAGCTAAAGCCTAAGGATGGTCACTTTTTTTTTTGCCAGTCCTAGGGCTTGAACTCAGGGCCTGAGTACTTTCCTTGGGTTTTTCCTAAAGAAAAAGTGCCACAGCACCACTTCTGGCTTATCTATGATTGTGGTACCGAGGAATCGAACCCAGGTCTTTGTAAATGCTAGGCAAGTAGTCTACCACTAGGCCAAACTCCCAGCCCAAGATGGTCAGTTTTTAAAAAAAAAACAATTGTACATGATAAGTTATTTACATAAATAAAAGCACATGTGTAGAGCTGGGCGCGGTCGCTCACACCTATAGTTCTAGCTACTCAGGAGGCTGAGATCTGAGGACTGTGGTTCAAAGCCAGCTCGGGTACTAAAGTCCATGGAACTCTTATCTCCAAATTAACCACCAGGGCTTGGCTTTGAACAGCAACCCTCAGCACTAGCCTTCGGAGTAGCTAGGATTCAAGGCCTGAGGCACTGGCACCGGCTTGGTTTTTCCTATTTCAAGACATATCTCTAAGGCTTCCTGTGCTGGTCTTTGGGGTACTTGAGCTCAGTTCCCTCCTGACACCAGAAGTGGCACTGTGGCTCAAGTGGTAGGACGGTAGCTTTGAGCTGAAATGTTCAGGGACAATGCCCAGGCCCAGAGTTCAAGTAAAAAAAAAAAAAAAAGTACATGTGTAGTCAGGAGTAACTGTAAAACAACAGCTTTCCTCTAAGATACACCTTACCTGGGTCCCCACGTCTCACACACTGCAGAGACTGGCTCCTAACTCAGAAGTCTGACTCAAGAGAGAGCAGACCAATGGGGACAATAGCCAGTTCTAGTACCTTCAGCAGCTTTCACTACCTCTTCACTATACATGTCCACCTTGGAAGTTCTAAGAACTTCTCCCTAACAGTGGAAATGGACAGACAAGCAATAACTTAGCATTTTGTCTTACACATTAAATATTTAGCTTTTCCCCCGAAGCAAACAATCTCAAAGTAGTCAAATAGGAGGTCATAATTATATTCCTCACCAATTGTTGTCTTCAATTGCAAATTTTGCTCAAGCAATAATTCTTTTCTTTGTAATAGGAAGATATGATAAAACACCCATCAAATGCCTTTACTGCAAATACTGGGTACACTTTGTGACCAAACAGAATGCAAGGGAAGGGAGTGAAGGGTGCTAAATGTTGCTAGCAATTGTTTCTGAGTATGTGGAAATAGGGATGTTCATTGTATTTTCTTTTTCCAATGTAGAAACTTAAGTCTGTTTTGGGGGTTTTGTTTTTTTGCGCTGATGTTGGGGTTTGAACTCAGGGTGTCTTTCTTGAGCCACAGCTTCCCTTCCAGGTTTTTGCTGGCTAACTGAAGTTAGGCATCTCAGACTTTCCTTCTGGGGCTTGGCTTTGAACAGCAACCCTCAGCGCTAGCCTTCTGAGTAGCTAGGATTCAAGGCCTGGGGCACTGGCACCGGCTTGGTTTTTCCTATTTCAAGACATATCTCTAATTGCTTCCTATGCTGGTCTTTGGGGTACTTGAGCTCAGTTCCCTCCTGGCACTCTGTGTACCCTGCCTTGCTGAAGTCTTGTGAATTCCCACACACCCATGCAAGTGGTCCAGATCCCTGCTGCCTGTGAGAAGGGGTGTTAGGAGTTGCATGAGATGAGAGGAAAACCTGCCCCCCACCTCCTTTATTTAACCCCTGACAGGGGTGAGGACAGGCAAAGGCTGGCAGTAGTGGGTCCTGTAGTCCTCAGCAGCTCCGGTGAGGGCATCAATGCTGTGGGCAAGGCCCTCTCCACCTGCATCAGCATCTTCCCACACAGTCTGAGGCCATGGGAACTCTATCTCCTTTTACTTCTCCAGCTACAGACATTGCAACGACTTCCTGCTGTTGCATAGCCCTAGGTTACCACATCTTACCTTCTTGCTTCTCCCATCTTTCCAACCTTTATTATTGTTGTTGCTGTTTCAGCTATATTTCACAGAGGATCTCACATTTTTAATCCAAGCCTGAAAATCCTCCCATATACAGCTTTACATGTAGCTGTGACCATGAGCTCACATTACCACACTCAGCTTTTTTAAAAAATTGAGATGGGGGTTTTAGGACCTTTTTTTCTCTTTGTCTGTCATGGGGCTTGAACTCAGGGCTTAGGCACTATCCCTGAGCTTTTTGCTCAAGCTAGCACTTTGAACCACAGCTCCACTTCTGGTTTTCTGGTGGTTAATTGGGGATAAAGTCTCATGAACTTTCTTACTTGAGCTGACTTTGAACCATGATCCTCATACCTCCGCCTCCTGAGTAGCTAGGATTCTAGGCATGAGCCACCAGTAGCTGTTAAATCCCTTTATTGAAAATGCCAACTGTGATTTCTGGCCTTCCAGCTGGACACTGATTGATAGGCTCCAGTGCCCTCAAATCTGACAGTGAATTCAGCAATTCAGCAGCAAATCTGCCAATTCTACTGCCTCTGGTCACTACACTCTCCCTTGTGCTCTCTGCCTCCACTGCCTACATGGCAGGTCCATTCTGTCATCCCCTACATGGATGACTGCACCAGGCGAGCCTCCGCCCACTCTGCTCTGCACCTGGCTATACCAGTGCTCTCTACTCAGACAATCTATTACGTGATGTCCCTGTCCTATGCGAGCCCCCTGCCCTAGCAACCAAATTCAAACTCCTGAATGTGACCTAGCTGTGTGATGGGCATCTCACCACCTCTCTGGCTCTTCATTCTTTACTCCTACTGTCTTCCTTTCAGTTCTTGAAACAGATCCAGCCTTCCATCCCTTGGGCCATGTTGCATGTACACCTCCCCCAGCCCTTCACATGGCAGCTTCAAGCCACTTCAAGTCACCACTCTGCTCATTTCAGCTCCCAGCTCACGTCCTTCAGAGGCTCCAGCAAAACCTGACCTCTGTCAATGACTGTGACTCAAGCCTACAATCCTAGCGACTGGGGAAGTTGAGATCTGAGGATCATGCTTCAAAGCCAACCCCAGGCAGAAAAGTCTGTGAGACTCTTACGGCCAATGAACACCAGGAAACCAGAAGCAGAGCTGTGGCTTCAAGTGGGATAGCACTCACCTTGAGCAGAAAAGCTCAGGGATAGTGCCCAGGCCCCTAGGTTCAAGCCCCATAACCAACAACAAAAATTCCAGGCTGGAGGTGTGACCCCAGTGGTAAAGTGCTAATTGTGAGCAAGGCAAGTTGAGTGAAAGCACAGAGCCCCGAGTTCAAACCTCAGGACAGGCAAAGCAACAAATACAAAACAAAACACCCTGGCCAGGCATTGGTGGCTCACACGTATAATCTAGCTTCTCAAGAGGCTAAATTTAAGCCAGGCGCTGGTGGGTCACACCTGTAATCCTAGCTACTCAGGAAGTGAGATCTGAGGATGCCTGTTCAAAGCTAGTCCATGCGGGAAAAGTCCGAAAGACCCTTATCTTCAATTAACCACCAGAAAACTGGAAGTGGTGCTGCGGCTCAAGTAGTGGAGTGCTAGCCTTGAGCTGAAGAGCTCAGGGACAATGCCCAGCCCATGACCTGGGGGTGGGGCGAAGTTAAGATCTGAGGATCACGGTTCAAAGACAGCCAAAGCAGATAAATCTGAGAGACTCCCATCTTCCGTTAACCAGCGAAAGAAATCCAGACGTAGAGACATGGCTCAAGTAGTAGAGCTTCATTCTGGAGCCAAAAAAGCTAAGGGACAGTGCCTAGATGCTGAGTTCAAACCCCAGTATTGGCATGCGCGCGCACACACACACACACACACACACACACACACACACACACACACACACACACGACTGAGGGAGATTCAGGAGATAGAAATTAATCACTGCAGCTGGGCATGGTGGCTCACACCTGTAATCCTAGCTACTCAGGCACATACACAAAAACAACCTGACATTTTGGGGCCAAGTGAGGGTTAATACCTATAATCCCAGTGCTTGGGAGACTGAGGAAGGGAAATTGCAAGTTTGAGACCCACTTGGATTGGCCTTAAACAAACACACTCATTGTTTGACTGGGT
Source organism: Megascapheus bottae (assembly GCF_031878675.1). Lineage (NCBI taxonomy): Eukaryota > Metazoa > Chordata > Mammalia > Rodentia > Geomyidae > Megascapheus > Megascapheus bottae. Next base: position 49,083,634 of record NC_143522.1, on the reverse strand, counting down.
TGTAAGACCTATCTCACCCAGGAGTGTGAGGGCGAGAACATGGCAGGGGCATCATGCATTTCTGTGCAGTGCTCAAGCCAGCTGCCATAAAGCTTCATGCACTCTCTGCTCATTCATACATACACAGAAAGGAAATTTGGTTCATATCAACAAATTTCGTATTGTCAGATGTTGACATTGTTATGTAGCTGGATAATAAACTATGAGTTTAGTAAAAGCTAAGGAAACATAGGAAGGAAAAAAAATTTGAAAGACAGACCAGATTCATCAAAGATGAATAACAATCCGGAAAGAGAAACAAAACAAATCTTCTGATGAAATAGCAGTGGTCTTTTACCAATTTAGTTCAGATTCTTCTGGTCACAAATTTGACTTTGCCTACGTAGATTTCACTCTATTGCCGAAAGCTGTCTCACTTCCCGAGCTGGTTTCTAGGTCAGTTGGCAGGTGCTATGGAGGACAGCCAGAGAACTTCCCCTAAAACTGGATCACCTTGTGGAAGCAGTTTTAGCCCCCCAACTTTCTGGAGTCCTTCAGCTAGGAACTCATTCCCTTCAGTCAGTCAAGAAATATTTTCTTGCCTTGGTGTGCCAAGTATTGTACTTGGTGCCAAAGGCAAAGGTAAATATGACCTATGGGGCTGGGCATGGTGGTTCATGCCTGTAATCCTGGCTATTCAGTAGGTAAAAGGACAACAGTCTGAACACAGACAGATGCATGCACGCATGCACGCACACACACACACACACACACACACACACACACACACACACACACACGAACAAACATGAGACCCTACCTGGAACAATGACTAAAAGGAAAAAAACGGCCTAAGAGCCTGGATCAAGTAATAGAGTAACCCCTGTCCTGAGGCCAGAGTTTACCAGACAGAGCAGAAAGACCTCAGTGAGACCCCAGAGACTGTAATGGGGTGAGATCATGTGTCTCTCACGTGTCTTCCCCTCCTCCGCCATAATGAGAAATGAATATGATCAATCAAGGCTTAAAATAATGCAACAAAACTCAACAAAACTCACATTTCTCCCTAATGGTAAATAACTTGAAAAAAATCTAAAAATCAAATCCTTTTCAAGTTTTCTTATTTTTAGTCTCCTGTTTGCTGACTTCCCAAGTATATGTCTAATCCAGTTATCGAGTTAGCTAACATTCAGGGCTGTTCATTCAAAAACCTGGGAGAAAGAACTTTTTAGAAAAAACAGCAGAGCAAATACACTGATAAGAGAGCCGGGGCCTGCATCCCAGGAGACAAAGGTTTATTGGGACAATCAGACAAGTTTTTCTTTTGTCTCCAACTACCTTCATATCAGGACATTAGATAACTGTGTGAGTGACTTAATCTTTGTTTCCTCCTGGCCCTACCCCTACAGTCTCATAGTACAATAGCACAGTAGCCACTTTACATCAGGAAAATCCTCAGTTATTTACCCTAAGTCCAGCAACAGAAAAAAATGGGAGACTCGGGGGCATTTATTTCTCTTTGAAGTGAAATCAGGAGCTGTTGGATAATTTTCAGCTGTGGAATTCAGTGAAGTTACAACATAGGCCTGTCTCCCCACCATGGGCTTTTGGTGGCTTTTTCTTTTCTTTTTTTCTTTTTTGATGTTCATGATCATATTAGATTTTATTCTTATTTGTAAAAAATAGACAAGCACATCATATTCAAGAGTCTTCAACACAGTGAATCCCATTTTTGTTAAGAAAAAAAATAGAAAACAAGTAGTTTTTAAATTTTCTTAACTCTCCGTAGCATATGTTATACAAAAGTAAAGTTTTGCTTCCACAAAATACATTTCCATGGAGTTGTGGTATTAACCAGTGGTGGTACTGAGGTGAGATGCATCAAAGATAAGAGGAGTTAACCCACACTGAGCCTTTTTTTCCCTAAAATTTTTTCTTAAATATTTGGAATGATGTTTTCTGTTAGGCATCTGAGTGCTACAAAATCATTTCAAATTAAATGTGGAATAAAAGAATTATCAATTCCAATATTCTTCAGAAGCGCTGGCAGGGATATAGGAAGTCATCGACTGGAACATGCATGCTAAATGAAACCAGACAAATTCTATTTTCTTACCCAAGCAAATGTTTTGTTGAGACTGCAAACATGTCGATGGAGCCCACAACATTTTGTATTGGTGGCTTTTTCTAAACAATACTAACTGCCTCCAACTCAGACTCAGATTATAAGAGGTAGTTGCCCATACTTTTGGCAGATTACTATAAAGTTGGGGTTGTCAAGCCTTTTAATAGTGGCTCATGCCTGTAATCTTAGGTACTCGGGAGGCTGAGATCTGAGGATTGTAGCTTGAATCCAACCCAGGCAAGAAAGTCAGAAGTAGAGGAGAAACTCATGTGATGGAGTGCCACCCTTGAGTGAAAATGCTTAGGGACAGTATTCACACCCTGAGTTCAAGTCCCAGGACTGGCACAAAAAAATAAAATAAAATGAAATAAAAATCAGCCCAGAAATTGAACAGTTATCAGAAGAAGAGATACAAGTGATTAATAGATACAGGAAGAAATGTTCAACATCCTTAGTCATAAGAAATATCTAAACCAAAACCACACTAATATTTCATCTGACCCTCAGTCAAAATGGTGGCCATCAAGAAAACAAATAACAAATGTTCGCAAAGATGGAGGTAGAGAATTTCATCCACGCTGGTAGAAATGTAAACTAGTACAAGTACTTTGGAAACAACCTGCTTTAGGACCCACCATGCCACTCTTGGGCATATATCTGAAGGAGAGCCAATCAATATGCAAGACAGATACCTGAATACCTATGTTTATCCCAGCTCTGCTCACAATATCCAAATTGTAGAATTAGTCAAGGTGTGTTACCAGCTGATGAACAAAGAAAATGTGGTACATATATTCCGAGGACTATAGAGCCATAAAGAATACTGAAATGATGTCATTGGTAAGTCAATGAACTTAGAACTGAGATCATCTTGTGCAGTGAGATAAGCCTCACTCAAAAAGCCAATTATCTCATGTTTACTCATTTGTGGAAGCTAGACCTATAGGACATACATATAGAAGTAGACATGTATGTGTGATGGAGGGTGAATAATAACAAAATACATTTTGATATGTATGAAGATGGCATTGAGAAATTCACCAAAAGCTATTGAATGATAGAGGGGTGGGGGAACAGGGAAAAGAGTAATAAAGGAGGCCATCTAATTAAAATATTTGCATGGGTGAAATACCATGTGCCCCTTGGTACAATTAATATGTACTAACAAGGAAAAATAAGAATGGCAGGACATAGAACAGGCTCTGAAGACAGATATCAATGGGAGAAGGAAAGGAAATGGAAAGGGTGAATGAGGGTGGGTGACTGTATGATATAGTTCATTTGCATATATGGAAATAGGACAATAAAACTTGTTGAGATGATTTTAAGAAAGGGAGTGCTTGAGGGATTCCAGTTAGTCCTGCTTTCAAGAGTGGACTACTATTATTATTCTTTTTTTAGAAAAAGAGCAAGTCTGCCCTGAATCTCTCTGGCTTCCCAGCGCATCACATGGTCTCTTCCACATACACGCATTCACTATTGTGATTCCACCTGTCATGAGGCCCTTACCAGATGCCAGATGGGGAAACCCAATTCTGGACCACCAAACGTCTAACCTCTTTGCTTTATCAATGTTGTAGCTGTGTGTAGTCTTTTCACACTACAGAAGATGGATGAAGTTACAAGTAAGTGAAGATTTTGTAGAAGGAACTATATCTGAGTATGGTGGTAATTTCCTTTGAGTTTAATGCATTGTCCTGTCCCTATTACCATCCCACTACCACGTAGGCAGGCATTCTTCTTCACCTGGTTCTCAAAAGACAGGCACATTGAGTTCAAGCTGTAGTACCATAATAAGTAATAAATAAAGTGCATTTCCAAAAAAAAAAAAAAAAAGAAGAGCAAGGGAAGAGGCGGGTATGGGAGGAGCAGGTGGGAATGTTGAAAGGAGTAACATTGATCCACATATGTGCATAAACTGCTTTGTTAAATGACAACTCCTTTGTACAACTGCTTATAGAGTAAAAACAAGAATTCGAATGATAGATCTGAGCAAAATTTATCCATATGTAAATTTGTCATTTAGAAAACTGGGCTGAACAACATTTACCATAGCTAAGGTATGGAACTAACCCAGATGTCCCTCAGTGGATGAATGGATCAAGAAGATGTGGTATTTATACACAATGACATTCTATGCTGCCATCAGAAAGAATGACATCTCCCCATTTGTAAGAAAATGGAAAGACTTGGAAAAAAATCATATTAAGTGAAGTAAGCCAGACTCAAAGGAACATAGGCTCCATGGTTTCTCTCATTTGTAATCATTAGTCAATGTTTAAGATTCTCCTAGCAGAGGATCACAATAGCTCAAAATCTATGTACATATGGCCATATAGGATGAAACTAAGCGAAATGAACTCTAGGATATGGAAACAAGAGCTTTATATTTGTGACTGTTGTTTTAATGTATGCTGTGAAGTTATTTCTTTTCTCTTTTTATCCCCCTTATGATTTATCTCATGTTGTACTGTATCTGACTTTGTTACCTGGTATATTGTATATCCGTTTATTTGTTTATTTGAAATGGTGAAGGGAAGAGAAAAATCAGATGATTGAGAGGAGGTGGGGGAAAGGAAAGTGAGAGAAAAACATGCAAAGGGGTATCAATGTTCAAAAAGAAATGTACCCATTACCTGACAAATGTAACTGTAACCCCTCTATACATAACCACAACAATAATATACAATTAAAAAAAAGACAGGCACAACTGCCGTCTCCATGTGATGACATGACTCTGAGACCGTAAAAGCTACTCAAGTTGCAAACTTAAAGGCATGGCTCAAGTATATTTAAAATCTGATCTAGTCAACCTGATGATAAATCATGTCACACAAAAATTACCGAAAATTTTTTTGTTGCTCCAATTCTTTTAGTTCAAATTTTCTTTCCCTTTTTTCTTCCCTCTTTTCTTTCCATCTCTCCTCCATCCCTTCTTCTATCTTCCCCTTCCCTTCCTATCTTCCTCCCTCTACTCTTCCCTTTCTGCTTCTCTTCCTTCTTTCTTGTTTTTCTTTCTTCTTTGTTCCCAGGACCTCACAAATGCACATGCTCCATTACTTGAGCCATGCCCCTCCACACATACACCCTCTGTTTGTATTTTACTTGTGAATCAGGATTTCCCTATGTAGTCTCAGCTAGCCTTGAGCTCTTTCCACTGTCTTTGCAGCAGGTAGGATTACAGGCATATCCAAGCAAGTCGGGCTTGTTCTTTGACATTAACAATAATAACAGTCAACCAAGCACAGAACTCACGTCTGCAAGTTTTGTGGTACGTGGATATTTGATGAACTTTAACATGTTTCCTCAAAGCACAAACACTCTTTAAGAAGCTAGACATTTGTCTCTAATTCCTGTTTTGGACATGTTATAAACTTGCAAATTTATTTCCCAATTGATTCAATCTGCCACCCCTAAATCTTTAAGGAGAATTAACAGGAATGGAGTTAAAATTGTGGTAAATTATTCAATTTTATCACTTCTACTGATCCTATAAAAAGACTCCATCTGTCAAATTATCTTTTCTTTAAAAAAAAAAAGTTTCAACATTTTCTTTCTATGGGTATGTTGAAAACAAGTAGCTTAAGTATCTGTGTCATGAAAGCTAGGTATTCCAATAAAATCTGTTCCTTTTTTCCATATATTTTTATTGTAATTAATAGAAGGGTTACATTATATTCACCGGATAGAAGGTGCCTTACTTCGCATACATTGGTACCCTTTCTCATGTCTTGGTCCCCATTTCCCTTCTTTCCCCCCAGCTCATCTTGTTTTCCCCCCTTTCCTATCCTTTTTTTTTTTTTAAAGAAATGGTCTTTTCCTTAGCTTCTTTCGAAAAGAAAACTAGCCTCTATCATGAGTTTATAATTGCCTCATACAGCATGGGATTTATTGCCCTGGATGAATATACGATGGTATATTTGAGAAGTATAGACTAATATAGTATGTGTTAATATATCCTTGTGATTTGGAGTCTAATCCATAGTTAGTTAGTGAATCTTTCTTTTTACACATTGCCTGGGCTTTCTGGAAAGCACGGATAGTAAGGGGAAACCTAGTTGAATTGTGTGCTTGTGTGTGTGTGTGTGTGTGTGTGTGCCAGTACAGTACTGGGGTTTGAAATCAGAGCCCCACGCTCTTGTTGGTTCTTTTTCTATTCAAGGCTAGCACTTTATCACTTGAGCCACAATTCCATTTCTGGCTTTTAAGCTGTTAATTGGAGTTAAAAGTCTCACATATTTTTGTGCCTGAGTTGGCTTTGATCTGGGATCCTCAAATCTCAGCCTCCTGGTAACTAGGCTTCCACAGAAGTCAGTGGCACCTTTCCCCACATGTGTTTTCAACTTGTTTCTGTAGTCACAGGCTGTGGGAATGCCCATGTGGCCTGGTGGCTGGGCTCATAGAGAAACACATCCCTTTCATGAGCTTTGTGCTTTGTAATCTTCTTTGCACTAATCTTTCTTTAAGTCTCTTATTCAAGGCCTCATCTAGGATTGAGAGACAAAATATAGAATAATATGTTAAATATATCTAGGTAAGCAACACATAATATTTTTTTTAGTAAATGTTCCCTGTGGATTTTTTTTAAAAGCCGTACTGGAGATTGAACTCACAACCTCACACTTGCAAGGCAGGTGCTCTACCACTTGAGCCATACCTCCAATCCCTTTTTGTACTAGTCTTTTTTAAGATGTTTGTGGGGGGGGCAGTGTCTCACTTTATGCCTGGGCAGTCTGGGCTGCAGTCTTCCTACTTGTGCTTTCCCAGGCCACTGGGAATGACAGGAACACAGCACTGTGCCTAGCCACTGATTGACATGGAGTCTTTTGAACTTTTTTGCCCAGACTGGCCTCATCTGAGGTCACCTAATTCTGCCTTTTGAGTAGTTAGTATTATAGGCTTGAGCCATCGCGCCCAGCTGTATTCTGTATTTTTATTGGCATAATCTGAGAATCCTATTCCTCAATTTTTTGTCATATCTAACTTTGTCTCATTGGTAAAAATGGAAATCATTAGCCATCCCTCACAAAGTTACCAACCAGAAGTCATATCCTCACCTGTCTCTCCCATGCCTGTTACTGGCCTGCTAAGACTAGTCTCAGACTCTTTGCTGAGGTCTCGTTGATTACCTTTCCCTACTTTGGCCTACTGGATGTATTAAATATCCTAAACAAGGAAGCACAGAGCTACACCCTGAAAGGTGCTTCAAAGCCCAGCTGTGGGTGGATGAAGGCACTTAGTGGAAGGCAGAAGCCAGTCTCTGGGAAATGTCTGAAATTTACAGCTTATACAAATGAGATCATTTTCCAAGACTTAACAACAACCTTTTCGTTGGTAGTACTTGGGTTTGAACTCAGGATCTTATACTTGCTAGGCAGGTACTCTACCATTTGAGCTATGTCCCAACAATTTTTTGTTTTAGTTATTTTAGTAATTTTGCTTTTACTTATTTTTCAGGTAAGGTCTCCAACTTTTGCCTGGACTGGTCTGCATCTATTAAAGCTCCTTGACACATTACTACACCCAATTTATTTGTTGAGATGGAGGGCTACAATAACTTTTTGCCCCAGGTCTGACTGTAATTCTCAAAACATCTGATTTTCAACCTTCCTAATTCCATTTTCACATATGTACCTTTAATATTATTACTGCATTTTCCCACTCATCCTCTCTCTATCTGTATGACTGCATTCTTTTTCATTTATTGGAGGTACTGTTGTTTGAACTTAGGGCTCTCACACTTGCTATACTTGTGCTCTACCCCTTAAGCCATATCTCCAGCCTGGCTTTTTGCTGATGAGTTTGGAGATAACATTGTAAACTAGTCTCTCTGGCTGATTTTAACCTTCCATCCTCCAGAGCTCGGCTTGCGAGTAATTAGGATTACAGGTGTGAGCCACCAGCACCCGTGCTTTCTTTCTAGAATAGATATCTACTATTGTGTGGACTTCCAGGTCCCACCCAACCCAGAAGTCACCCCATCTGGAGGATGAGCCGCACAGGAAGCACACTCTCTCATCACTGGCCCAAGTGAAAAGTGCAGAGGGGCCATACCAAGTGCAAAGGTGATTTCTAGGTCAAAGAGCTAGAAAATCTCTCTGGGAAAGCCAGATGTGAACTTGATCATTTCCAGAGGCAAAGGGAATTCAATACATTCTATGCCTTTGGCAGCCCTTTACACATCCCCGAAGCGCTCTTCAATGACAAGTCAGGTTCATTTTGAGATAAACAGCCCTTCTTCATTCACTCTGTCCTCATAAAACATCCCCCAAGATGAAGTTCTTTGCCCTTCCTTCCTTTACCAATTAAAAAGCAATCAAGCCAGGCACCTGTGGCTGATGCCTGTAATCCTAGCCATTCAGGAGATTGCAATCTGAGAAAGCTACCCTGGGCAGAAAAGTCAATGAGACTTATCTCCAGTTAACCAGCAAAGCCAGAAATGGAGGTATGACTGAAGTGATAGAGTACCAGCTTTGAGGGAAAAAGCTAAGGGACAGCAACCAGGTCCTGAGTTCAAGTCCCAGTATCAGAGCAAGCATGCACACACACACATGCACATGTGTATGTTCACACACACATATACACACACTCACAAGTAATTGCACAAACTACTTCCTATTTACATAGTACAATCAACTCTCAGAATCTAATGATTCTCAGCTCTGTTTCTAAGATTCACCTCTCTCTCCCAGGAGAGAGAAGTCTCTCTTGCCAGGTCCTGGCAATCTTTTTGTGTTTTTGCTTTCTGGTCCTGTGAGAAAGTCAGGAAAAATGAGGAAGAATCCATTGACTTGTCTTCTTTAGAACACTTTTGAACACTTTACTCATGTCTTAACATTGAACTGCGAGGCAAGCCTCCCGAGGAAAGAATGCATGACCCACCGGGTACAGTAGGAAAAGATGGCCCATGTGTGGAAAACAACACAGGTGCCTACAGCCAAAACAGAGGCCTGGCATTGCAGGTCTTCATGTGAAAATCCCTGCACCTCTGCAAGAAGCCATAGGCAAAATACTTCTGTATTCCCATAACAGATTTTACCTTTGAGCTTAAGGGAGCAGAAATTGATTGCTAATGCTTGTAACCAGAAAGGTACTTCTGTTAACCTTGCCAAAGTCATAGAAAACTCAGATAAGTTAGCCCCAAAGCATGATGAAATCCAACAAGAATGTCACAATTAGCGTCTGTTGGGAGGAATTTGAGAATGTTTTTCCTAGGTAGAATTTTTGGAGTTTCAATTTGATTCCAGAAACTACATTGTTAAGTTTCATAGAAGCTTTAGAACAGTTATTCAGACACCAGTCCAGCTGGTTTATATGGTTATATAGCTTGATGTAGATTGGATTTCTCTGTAGGCAATTTAGATTAGTTCATATTTCTAAGAGAGATAGAATGAGTTATAAATTGATAAAAATTTGCACTTCTGGCACCTAGTAATAATAATTATGAGAATATTTTTTCTAATATAGCATATTGGGCTGTCATTTAAAATGTTAAGAAGTGACTTTACCTAGTATTATTGTTTTCAGGATTATCATTTTCTAAAATGATGGCTTGACTGCATCCGAACTAACTTAAGAATGTAAAGAAAAATTTCTAGAAGCATAAAATACATAGGAAAGTAGTTCATTTCCAGAAGTTTATGGGAAAAAGAAATGTAAAGAACTCGCTTTATAAGATACTAATGTATTTATTACAGCATTAGCTAAAAATTGTAAGCTAACTAATGCTGACAATAAATTTCAGGATTCTATGTTATTAAAAATGATGAGGGGCCAGGAGTGTAGCTTACTGGTAGAATGCTTGCCAAGCATGCATAAAGCCCTGGATTCGATTCCACACATACAGAAAAAGCCAGAAGTGATGCTATGACTCAAGTGATAGAGTGCTCGCCTTGAGAAAGACCAAGGACAGTGCCCAGGCCCTGAGTTCAAGCCCCAAAACTGGCAAGAAAAAATAGTCATTTATACTGGTGGCTTAAACCTAAAATCCTATAATTCAGGAGGCTGAGATCTGGGGGACTACAGCTCAAGGCCTGCCTGAGCAGAAAAGTCCACAAGATTCCACCTACAAAATAAGTAGCAAAAAGCCAGGCTGAAGGTGTGGATTAGGGGGTAGAATGCCAACCAAAAGACACCACGTTAAGCAAGTACAACATCGTGATTTCAGGCCCTGGTACAAATAAACAACAACAGATGATAATTTTGTAATTATTAATATGGAAATTTATATGCATTCAATATTTCCAATGGAGGAAGGATACTCATAAAGCCAAAGGTGCCTTTGTAAAATAAACATATGAATGCAGAATTCTCATGAGTATTTGTAAATCACTTTTCACAAATATCATTTGTGATAATATACTTGACAAATATATGAATGACAGAAATGTAGACATTTTGGGGTGATGAACTATTTCAATTTCTGTGTTACCTTTCTGTATTATCTGCAGGTCTTTTGTTCAGTCATGCTAGAAATCAAATCCATGCTAGGCCATGGCCCTGACCATTGAGCTACACTTAAACCACTGTTCATTTATTATTTCAACTGGTATTTTCATTTAAAAAAAATCTCTTTACTTCTGAAAAGTAGATTCAAAGAGATCCTCAGATCTCAGCCCCCTAAATAACTAAGATTATAGGCATGAGTCACAGGCGCCTGGCTAAGACATGGATTTTTGTTTTCAAAATCTGAATTTCTGGGGCCGGGAGTTTGGCCTCATAGTAGAGTGCTTGCCTAGCATGCACGAAGACCTGGGTTCAATTCCTCGGTACCCCACATACATAGCAAAAAGCCGGAAGTGGTGCTGAGGCTTAAGTGGTAGAGTGCTAGCCTTGAGAAAGTCCAAGGACAGTGCTCAAGCCCTGAGCTCAAGCCCAGGACTGGAAAAAAAAAATCTGAATTTCTGTGCAAAGAAATGAAAACCCAGTACCTGCAGTCTGCACTAATCACAAGAAAAAAACAATTTGCCAAATTTGAAGGGCTAGCTCTGACTGCCATTTGGCAGAAACCGAGGTGAATCAATCTTGTTGAGATGCCATGGTCAGGGGCCCCGTGTGACATCTGGGCTCCAGGAAGCAGATCCTCCATTTCACAGTTCTGTTTTCTGGTATTACAATCTACCTCTGTACAGTTCCATTCTTCAGCCTTACAACATAGAGTGCCTTTAATCCTTGTTCCAAATGAAAGATAAAAGAAGCACGATACCTTTGAAATATGCAACCACAGTCATTTCTATTCCCCGTGAGTGGTGGTGACCTATGACCCACTCTCTCTCTCCAAATCAATGCATTCCCCCCACTTGAAGGAAAGCTGCATACCTAACTAGAAGGGAGTCATCACTCAGCTTAAACTGTCAAACTCGATTTCTTCAGCTCACAGCAAGAGGATTCCAGGCTTTGTTAAGAGAAAAGGAGTTTTACCTAAATCCACAGAGTTCTTTTCAACATTTTAAGAGCAGTGCTGGTAAGTCTGAGCACAGATTGTACTGGAAGGACATGGCCTGCCTATGGTACACTGGTATTGGAAAAGCCAGGAAGTGTGTGGTCACTGGCAGTGTGAAGGGCAATTGTTTTTGTTTTGGTATTATTTTTTGTGCCAGTACTGGAGCTTGAACTCACCCAGGCACTCAAGGATGGTACTCTACCACTTGACCTACAGCTCCACTTTCAGCTTCATGGTATTTAGAGAGAAGAGTCTCACAGACTTCCCTGCCTGGCCTGGCTTCAAACCAAGATCCTCCTGAGTAGCTTGGTGAGAGCCACTGGCATGCTGCTAGTAGGTAAAGGTTGAGATTATCAGCTTCAGCTTCCAGGAAGGCTCTTTCCTAAAATTCTCTGCCTTTAGAGCTTGTGTAATTTGCTAGTACTCCTTCGTAATCCCATCTGCCTTTTCTAATGATTTCCTTTTCCTGTTTTACAAAAGAAAGTCATACTTCTTACCAGCCTAGGTCCTAAAATAGTACATGGCCCCAAGAGACAGAATCCCTGAGGGGTTTTCTGTGACTGGCTGGATCCTGTGCAGGGTAGCCAGATATGCTCAGAAAATACTCTTTCATTCAGGCTGTGGAGACAAGTGCCTTATTTGTTTTTGTTTTGTTTTGCTTTTGCCAGTGTTGGGGCTTGAACTCAGGGCCTAAGCACTGACCTTTGGCTTTCCTCAAGGCTAGCGCTCTACCACTTGAGCCATAGCACCATTCCAGTTTTTCTATGTATGTGGTACTGAGGAATCAAACCCAGATCTTCGTGTATGCTAGACAAGCACTCTACCACTAGGCCAAACTCCTATACCCAACTGCCTCATTTATGAATCTGAGTTTTTCTATAGAGGGTTGGGAGTGGCTGGTATATTTTTAGTGGTACTGAGATTTCACCTCAGGGCTTTACACTGGCTAGGCAGGTGCTCACATGGCTGAGACATATCTCTAGCTTTTTGTGTGTGCTTTTGTTTGTTGGCCTGTTTTAGGGCTTGAACTCAGTGCCTTAAGCTCTACCTCAGGTTGTTTGTTCAGCGCTTGTGCTTTTCCAGTTGAGCCATACCACCAGCCCAATTTTTTGTTAGTTAAGAGAGATGGGATCTCTCAGACTTTTCTACCTGGACTAGTTTCAAACCATGACTGTCTGGATCTCAGCCTCTTCAATAGCCAGGACCATAGGTGTAAGGTGCCTGCACCCAGCCTGTGCTGGCTGTTTTTTGAGATAGGTGTCTCACTTTCTGTCCTGGTACATGCAGAAGTTCAAAATTCTTTTCACTTCAGAGAAACCTAATTGGCTAGACACCCATGGCTCACACCTGTAATCTGTTAGTTTTGTCAGAAAAACTTAACTCACTGTCAAAAATGCCACAGGACCTAAAGGTATTTCAACAGGAGCATCAGCAAATTAACTATGAGTCCTGACAACCCCTTCAACTTAGGTGGTGTCTTTGTTATATCAAACCACCAAGGACAGATACCAGGAGCTCATGCCTGTAATCCTTGTTTTCTAGCTTTCCAACTGTCTCTATTTCTTCACAAGAAAAGTTAGATTTCCTAGGCACTGGTGGTTCACATCTGTAATCCTGGCAGGAAGCTGAGATCTGAGGATAAAGGTTTGAAGCCAGCACAGGTAGAAAAGTCTATAATATTCACCACCAATTAACCAGCAAAAAGGTTGTGTCTCAAGTGATAGAATGCCAGCCTTAAGTGAAAAAGATAAGAGACTGCCTAGGTCCTGAATTTAAGCTCCAAATCTGGTGTCTGCACACCCACATGCACACACACACACACACACACACACACACACACACACACACAACCCCAACAACTATGAATAGATTTACTTAACCAATCTACTTAAAGGGGGAAAAAACCTTGTCATTTAATATCTTCTTAGCTAAAGCAAATATAAAAGCATGTTGATATCTTCACTTTTTATTTCAGTCCTATTAGAGATATCCTAAAAGATAAGACAAGATAGTCTTCTTTCTCTTCCATCTCTCAGGTTGGGAGAATGTGGTTTGCTCTTTGTTCCATAAGACACTACAACGTGAGCTGAAAAGTAATTAAGTACTTTAGGAGCTAATCCAGCATACACTTTGAAGCAGAGGCAAATCCATGAACACAGTTTCTTGGAAGATTGATTTCTTCTTGTGGTTCTTAAAATTATACATGGTAATTGTCCTGGAATTTGAATATCATCAGGGGAATATTCCTTGTTCTTTATTTAAAGTGCAAATAGCTGACAACTTGGACATATATTGGTGTGTGTGTGTGTGTGTGTGTGTGTGTGTGTGTGTGTGTGTGTGTGGTAAAGGGGGCAGTGCTGTGAAAATAACCATATGGATAAAAATGGTACCACTTCTCACTATAGTTCTGAAAATCCTGAAAAGATTGTAAAACTGAGTTTCAGAACCAATTATCGTCTTTTGGTACTTGTACTAGTAGAGGATCATGGCAAGAGGGAGTATTTGAAGTGGGTGTTCTGGTTTCAGAACCACCACCCTATGCTGGGCTCCATGGCACTGTTGGCATTACTCTCTTCATAACCATAATTTAGTCAGCAGACTTTCTCAGTAAAGATGTTGCATTCAGCCAGGCACCAGTGGCTCATACTGTAATCCTAGCTATTCAGTGAACATAACTCTTATCACAACCAAGATCCTGGATCCAGCCTGGGCAGAAGAATCCATGAGCCTCTTATCTTCAATTTATCAGCAAAATATAATAGGGAAGTCGAGCTGTGGCTTAAATGGTAGAGTGCCAGCCTTGAGCGAAAAAGTCAGCAAGAGTGTGAGGCCCTGACTTCAAATCCTAGCATGATCACAACCATTATTTTTGCTCTTATACTGTTGTCTTATGGTTTCTTTCATCTGGATTTAACTATTAGACTGTGTTCTGTACATCATCCTTCCTAACTATCTCCGATTCCCTAAAGACTGAAGGGGTAGCTCAGATCGTTCTCCATGTTCTTCCATCCTCTCCAACTTTTTCAGTCTTGTGTAACACTTTGTGTTCAAAGAAGTCATCACCAAACCAAGGTGTTTCAATGGCTATGTTTCATTTGCGTTTATAGTTTCTGTCATCTCTCTTGAAAACCCTGAGATGGTTCAGATGAGACTGACAGCTATTGTGAGCTGTCCATTAACCAATCAAAACTACTGACGTCCCAAATGGACCCCAGTATCTCAGTTGTTTAAAAGAACTAAATGTAATTGAACTCATTAATCAATACCCAAACCAGATATAAGTTTCTGGGGTAGGGATAATTCAAGGAATCAGTGAAGAAGGATTTATAATTTTATTATGGAAAGAAGAAACTGGAAAAATCATGGTTCTTACTGTGAAGTAGGCTGTGGTTTAATTGAATGAGACAAGACTAGTGGGCCTAAACCTGGACATGGAGAGAGTTGTTTTATTTCTAATGGTGCTCAGTAGGCTCTACGTGGGACAGAGCATAGGTTAGTGAGTGAGGGAAGGGATTGAGTGGGAATGGATTGAGCTGAACCAAGTTAAAGGAGGATGTCTAGAAAGGCAAAGGGGAAAAGGCAGGCATCCCCTCTGAGGCCTAACAGAGCCAAAGTGAGGGTAAGGGGAGGTGGTCAGAAACAACTTGATAGGAAAGGTCAAATTCCAAAAAGTCATAAAGGCCATAGAGAAGCTTGAAGTTAATATAATCTAAAATAAGGAGACACAAAGGATTTTGACTTAAAGAAAATAGTTAAGGGGTAGGAGCAGTACTGGGGTTTCAACTCAAAGCCTTATGCTTACTTGACTTGGTTGACTTTGTTGCTAAGCTGGGACTCTACTACTTGAGCCAAGCCTCTAGACCTGTTTTTGTTTTGTAATTTTTTTTGCCAGTCCTAAGGCTTAAACTCAGGGCCTAGGCACTGTCCCTGGGCCTCTTGGTGCTCAAGGCTAGCACTCTACTACTTGAGCCACAGTGCCACTTCCAGCTTATGTGAGTAGTTTATTGGTGATAAGAATCTCATGGGGATTTTTCTGCCTGGGCTAGCTTTAAACAGTGATCCTCAGATCTCAGATCTCAGCCTTCTATATAATTACAGGCATGAGCTACTGGCACCTGGCAGCCCTGATACTTGTTGATTATTTTTACCTGTATGTGTGTGAGTGTGTGTGTGTGTGTGTGTGTGTATGTATGTATGTGTGCGAATGCCAGCCTTGGAACTTAAATTCAGGACTAGCTGCTGTCCCTGAGCTTTTATACTCAAAGTTAATCCCTTACCACTTTGAATCATAGTTCTATTTCCTACTGTTTGGGCTTAATCAGAGGTAAGAGTCTCACAGACTTTCCTCCCTAAACTAGCTTTCAATCATACTTCTCAGAGCTCAGCCTCCTGAGTAGTTTGGATTATAGATGTGAGCCACTGGTGCCTAGCTTTGTTGGTTATTGAGAACTAAAATTTATCAAACTTTTCTGCCTGTATTGACCTCAAAAACTGATTCTTCAGATCACACGATATCAGTATGGTCTCTAAGCTCTCTTTTGGCAGTGAGAGTTGATGATGTGTTACCAGGTGAAAAAGCAATTCCTTGTAGAAGACTTTCTAGCTAGGATGGGGCCTCTGGGTGAGGCCAAAGGCAAAACAAAAACAAAAACAAAAAACAGTAGGCTTCAGTGTAGCTCAGTGGTACAAAATGGGCCCAGAATGTCCAAAGTCCAGGGCTTAACTCAGCACTGTCAAAAAATCAAAACTTCTCTGCCATATCTCAACAGAAAATCCAGCTAGTATTTATATTTGGCTAGATGTAAAAATAAAAACAGAATGAATGAAGGTAAATTCAAAGTTACATGGATTGGAAAGAATGGGTCAGTCACAGAACCAGGGCAACTGTAGAAAGAACAGTCTTTGAACATAAACTTGAAATGACAGTGAGGGTATCTGAAGGTAACTATTACTGTAGAAAGCAAATAAACTTTTTTTTTTCAAAACCAGAGGCTGCATTATCTAGTACTACAAACCAGTGAAATTGTACCCAGCTCACAAAGACAGGAAGCTGACTGATGAACTATCATAAAAAAGAGGTGCTCACACCTATAATCCCAGTTATTCAGGGCGCTGAGATCTGAGGGGTCCCTGTTCAAAGCCAGCCTGGGAGGGAAAGCCTGCCAAACTCATCTCTAATTAATCATTCTAAGGCCAGAAGTAGAGATGTGGCTCAAGTGGGAGAATGCTAGGCTTGAGCACAAAAACTCAGGTACAGTGCTCAGGCCCTCTCCCCCACAGTGAAAAAGGTTCCAAGCACATACATTTGGCATCTTACTCTATGTGTACTTCTTCTCCAGAATCATCCGCTGCTCCATCAGTAATAAAAACTTTAACCTCCTGCCCATAAATTTCACTCAAGTCTATTTCCCAATACATCACTTCTGGTGGCAGGGAGATTGGCTGGGAGGCTACAGCAGTGAAGCAGGAATGAGGTGATGGTGAGGGTCCTGCCCTGAGTTGTAACGGCCTAAGTACACCCTATGCAGACTGAGGTGCTTTTTAGGAGGATGAGGTGACAGAAGGTACTGATGGATGGGCTGTGAGAATGAGTGAGAGGGAGGATTCTAGGATGAAGTCCAAGCTTCTGAAATAGGCCACTGATGAACTGTAGTTTAGGTCATCCAGATAGAAAAGGACTGATGGAAGAGTGAATTTCGTTTGGGACATCATGCTAGGCAGAATATTGCTCTCTCTCTGCCTCAATGCTGTTCAAATTCGAACCCACAGAACCTATGAATATTATATCACTTTACAGGAAATAGAGACCCTATAGTGTGATTGACTTAAGAGGAAGAGATTATCACAAATAATCTCTCATGGATGATCCCAGGATAATCACACACATACAGACACACACACACACACACACACACACACACATACACACACATACACACACACAGAGTCTCTCCTATGTGGAATCTAGTCCTTAATAGACCAGTAAATTGGGCACCAGCAGCTCATGTCTGTAATTCTAGCTATTCAGCCCATGCAGGAAAGTTCATGAGACTTATCTCTAACAAACCACTAAAAAGCTAAAGAGGAGAATTGTGAATCAGGTGGCAGAGCACCAGTCTTGAGTAAAAAAAGCTAAGGAATAACACTTAGTCCCAAGTTCAAGCTCCAGTACCATCACCGAGAAAGAACAGGAAAAAAAAGAACAAATGGTGAGCATATAAAGAGGGTTCTATTTGGGGGTAGGTACCAGCCAGAAGCACAAAGGTAAAGTTAGAGGGCATGGGGGAATGGAGATAAACATGGTCAAATTAATGTCTGTCTGTCTGTCTGTCTGTCTGTCTGTCTGTGTATGGATGAAAATAGACTAGTAAAAACCTACTGAAATTGTTTTAAGAAGAGAGGGGAGGAAGAATAAGGAGGAATGAGAAGGGGTAAATTTGATCGGATACATTATACACACACATACACACACACACACACACACATATGGAAATATCACAATGAAACCTCTTTACACAATTAACATGTGAATAAAAAATGGAGAAAATACTTTTCAGAAAGGGTGGCAGTAATTTGGGAGAAAAATCTTCAACACTGGTAGAGAAATCTTTCAAGTAATATTGATTCATTTGTACTCTTGATGAAGTAAGAGCTAACACTGATGGAAAAGAATAAAGATGATTTTGAGTAAAAAGGTAGCTCTGAGCAGCTGGATTTTGATTGTGTACTAGTCAACTTTGTGTTACTACAGTGAACTGCACGAGGCAACTAACATAAAGAGGAAAGGTTTATTCAGCTCTCTCTAGCATATCATGAAGGATATGTAGGAATAATTAAGTGATGATATCTTGAACCAGAACCAGAAACAAAGTGGACTGGTGAAGTCAAATTCAAGGCTTTATAATAACTCTTCTAGAAAACCACCACAAAATCCCAAGAGCGGTATCTTCAAGGGCTTACTCTCAGTGACTTAATGACCACCGACTAGTATCTACCTTTCAAAGGTTCTACCACTTCCCAAAGCAAACCTTCAATCATAGTGGACCCACAGCGGGTCAAGCCACAGCAGATACATTCATCAATATAGTTTGCATGTGTTTCCTTTTACATATGTACAAAAATCCAAAGGAGCCTTTTCAACAATCATAAAATTAAAAAATTTAATAAAAAAGTACTACATCAATCTAACAGCTTTACTTCTGTCACAAGTAGACTAAGTGACGGATCTTACAACAGAAAAATTCATAAGCTTAGTGATCTTTGTAGACACGGGGCTGGAGAAGATGATTCAGAGAGAAAATATCTTCTAAGGAGAACAGAAAATCCAGGAAGAAGTCTTCAGAAATATTAGTCCCAAGTTATCTGACAAAGTAGAACCATTTAAATGTATTTATGCTCCTTTATCTCATTTTGGATAGTTCATCCAAAAGAGAAACAAATAACGATATGTTAGGTAACGGGGGTTTATTTCTACTGGAAGTGAAGCAGCACAGACAATAGTCTCAGAAGCTGGCAAAGTCCCTTAGGCCCATCCTCGGACACTGGCCAGTACACCATGCCACCATGCTTTATACCAAACTAGAAACAGTTCACCATTATTTAAAGTATAGTAGTTGCTCTGATGAGCTTGCAGCTTGGACTCCTGATTGTGTTTTACCCTCCCCCTGAAGGGTATATGGAGCACCCTGATTTCTCTTTGTAGAATTATAAGCTTACTGAGAAAGAGAAGGTACTTGGATCACTTAGTTTCCATTGACTATGGAGCCCTGATGTTGGACAGAATATCACTCAGAATGACTTTACAGGCCTGCCTGATGAACATGGCTGCCAAGACACAGTTTTTCTGGCTTACCCGTGGCTTTAAAAATGACAGATTCTCATAGCACCAAATTGTAGCAACCTTGTGAAGGATTACCTGTGGCTACCTTCCTCGGTGATGGGGTATGAGTGCCGAGGGCACTAGAATTTCATGATTAAGAATTATACAGTCTGGGAAGGAGTGCTTTGGGCAATACAGAGAAATCTAAACATCCCTCAAATGAAATGGTTATTTGATTGTTTTAGTGTTTTCACTCAAAATTTTCTCCATATTTTAGAGATAACAATTATGATTAACATAACTACTACTGAAACCTCATAAAACATAACATTTACATGGAAAATGATAATCATTATGTATGGAATGGAGCCAGGAGTATTATATCTGTAGTTTGAGTTGTAGTGAGCCATGATTATGTTGTTCTATAATCCTAACAGGAATGGAATAAAACATGACTCAGACAATTGTAGTTTGTGAAATAAAGCCAATCAATATAACTTTATAAAAGATACACAGAGCCAAGTACTGGTGGTTCACATCTATAATCCTAACTACTCAAGAGGCTGAGATCTGAGGATCTCAGTCCAAAGTGGGATGGGGCAGAAACTTCAGTGAGACTATTACCTCCAGTTAACCAGCAAAAAGCTAAAAGTGACGCTATGGCTCAGGTGGTAGAATGATAGCCATGCATGAAAAAACCAAATGAGAAGAAGGCAGTTTCCATTCTATTATTGTGTGTGTGCACATGTCAGTGCACACACACACACACGCACACTTGCACCCATCCTGGGACTCCTTTAGTTATTTTCTTTCAAGGCTCCACTTCCAGCTTTTTGGGATACTCAGATCTCAGCCTCTTGAGCTGCTACAATTATAGGTGTGAGCCTGTAATCTATGATTTTGCCATAATTTCAGACAAAAGACCAGGACATAGTATGCCTTTTGCATTTCTGAATATTCCTGTATATATGTGTACTCACATGTACATGTGTATGTGTACAATACATGTATGTTGAGAGAGATCTATTTTTTACTTTAAATTACAAAAGCTAAAAATAATACCATTAATAATACTTTTATTCTTTTTGGTAAGTGTATATTACCTATAAAAAGAAGTTTCACCTAGGCATTCACACGTGCATATATTGGATCAGATTAACCCCTCCTGTTGCTTTCTTTTTTCTCATCTCCTCCACTCATTTTTTTTTGCGTGTGCATGTCATTTTCATACATAGACAAAGTATGAGTTATTCCCCATAATTCTCTTCCCTCATTCATTTTTGTTGGTTTTTGTTTTGTTCTATTTTGTTTTATAATAACAGGCTGGAGTTAAACTCCCTATATGGCCTAAACTGGCCTACTGCCCTGTGCTGGTATTGCAGGCACATGCTTCCATTTCCAGAATATTCCTTTATACTGAATGGTTCTGTGGATCAGAACAGTTTGTAGTGGTAGAAGGAATGTAGAGCCATAACTCCATTCACTAGAAGTATACAACTGGGAGGGATATATGAATTCTAAGATCTCTCCTAATTCCAAAAGTAGCAATAAAAACCAGGAGATAAATCCTCAGCACTTGCTATATAATATTGATCAGCTTAATTTAACTCCAGTCATCTTTTATAAAATAGGACAAGTAGTATTGCCTTCAACCTATGTTAAGTTGACAGGTGGAATTTACAGAAGGTCTTGAATTCTTCTGATAATATTTAATAATAAGCAAATAACCATTTTAGTTTCACAAATACAATGTTAATGGGTTTTTTGTTGTTTTTTAAAGACTTTATTAACATTAATTTTTACATCATATTTCAAATGACCTGTTTAACAAAGAAGTATTCAAGAAGGGAACCTCTATATACAATCACTAGCACTTAGATTTTATGTTTTTTTAAGAGTATTGATTTTCTTTAATCTCTCAATGAATACTGAGATGATTCTCAAAAAGTCATTTACTATACCTTTCCCTTTATGTATAATGTATAATGCAACACAACAGCATGGCCTGTAGCATGGCAATCCTTAATGAACATCTCAGACCAAAGTTGGGATTGCAAACACTGACTCTAAAATCTCGGGGGCTGGGAAGTAGCTCAGTGGCAAAGCGCTTGCCTAGCAAGTGAAACGTCCTAGGTTCGATTTCCCAGTACCAAAAAAGACAAAAAAATACAGTTAAAAAATGCAAACAATTAAAAAAAATGGGGCCGGGAGTTTGGCTTAGTGGTAGAATGCTTGCCTAGCGTGCATGAAGACTCAGGTTTGATTCCTTGGTACCACATTCATAGACAAAAGCTGGAAGTGGTGCTGAGGCTCAAGTGGTAGAGCTCTAGCCCTGAGAAAGCCCAAGGACAGTGCTAGGCCCTGAGTTCATGCACCAGGACTGGCAAAAAAAAAAAAAATAGAAACTAAAACACAACTTGGGTTGTGCAAGGAGCATTCATTAGGAGTCTCTTATGTCCATGCTTTCACAGTTTGATTGATGCTTCTGTGCTTTCACAATTTGATTAATCACAGTCTGATTTCCTTCACTGGCATTGCTCATGCCACAAAGATGCAGGAAATCTTTCCTTAAGAAATGAGGTGTCATTATGTCTCTGGGTTTGGGCTTGAATACCTGGGTTCATGCTGTCCTACTTCAGCAGAGCTTGAAGAGCTGAGACTAGAAATGTGCATCACCATGCAATTAGCTCCAAGAATCAATTTTGAGAACAAATTTAGAGATATGGGCATTTTTTCTTTTTTTTTCCAGTACTAGGGCTTGAATTCAAGGCCTGGGCACTATGCTAGAGCTTTCTCAAGGCTAGTACTCTACCACTTGACCCACAACACCACTTCTGACCTTTTCTTTTTTTTTTTTTTTGCCAGTCCTGGGCTTGAGCTCAGTGCTTGAGCCCTGTCCTTGGACTTTCTCAAGGCTAGAGCTCTACCACTTGAGCCTCAGCACCACTTCTGACCTTTTCTGTGTATGTGGCACAAAGGAATCAAACCTAGGGCTTCATACATGCTAGGCAAGCACTCTACCATTAGGCCACATTCCTGGCCCCAATATGGACATTTCTGAAAAGGAAAATTATAAATGTAAGTTAATTCCACAATGGGAAACCACTTTGTATTAACCAGTATGACAACAATAATAATAATTTTTTAAAGGTACAATACCAAATATTAGTGAGGAGGAAGAAGAATATAGACACTATTGGTAGAAATAGGAAATGGTGTAATCACTGTGGAAAATAGTTGAGCATTTCCTCATAAAGTTAAGCATAGAGGGAGCCATGTTCTGGCAATTCAACTTGTAAGTATACCCAAAAAGAGCAATGGAAACTTACATCCTCACAAAACTTCATATAGAAATGTTCGGAGAAATCTTATCTATATAGATAAATTAGAGGAATAATTCAAATGCCCAGCCACTGATTAATGGTAAAGAAAATATAGTATTTGTATGATAAAATATTTCTTAGCCAATAAAAAAGAATGATGTATTGACATACATCACAACAGAGATAAACTGGGCTAAGTGAGGGAAGTCAGTTCTGAAAGATCACATATTATACGATTCTGTCTGCAGGATTTTCCCAGAACAGGCAGATCCACAGAAATTGGAAAGCAGATGAATGCTTGCTTAGGGCTGAGAGGGGAAAAGAAGCAACCTGAGATTGAATGCTAGTGGGTACAGAGTGTTTTTGTGGGATAATAAGATTCTCTAAGATTAATCATCGTGGGGGGAGGGAAATGGGTACCAAGACATGGGAAAGGGTATCAATGTATGTGAATTAATGCACCTTCTATCTGGCAAATATCATGTAACCCTTTTACTAATTACAATAAAAAATGCAAAAAAAAACAAAAAAAGATTAATCATGGTGATGATTATATGGCTCTAAATATCCATTTGAGTATCTGTTACCCTGTGTACTTTGAAGGGATGAATCATATGGTATGTAAATTATATTTTAGTGAAGCCGGTTACAGTACCAGAGAGAACATTATAGGTTTGCACGTCCATTTCAGCTTTATAAGTTTTTCTAGCTGATAGGGAGCCTGTTGTAATAATAGTTCCTAAGTGTGGTTTTATATCCAAGAATCTGCCACAGAAATAGTATATGGTATTTCCAACTGGATATTTGATCATGAGTAAGAAATCTAAAACAAACACTAGAAGATAAAGCAACATAGCAAACCAAATTTAGACCTGAGATAAGTACTCCAAATGTGCACTACTAGATTTAGGGCCTCAAGATCTACTAGGATCTAGTGTAGGTGACTATAGATTAGAGATCCGTCAAATGAATTGAAATCCAAACCTCCTAAAAATCTTTAAAGAGGCATTAGAATCTTTTTGGGTGTGACTCATAATCTCCCTTAGCTTTTTCCCTCAAGGCTGGTGCTCTACCACTTGAGCCATACCTCTACTTCCAGCTTTTTGCTGGTTCAACTGAGATAAGAGTCTCTCAGTTATTTCTGTTCAGACTGACTTTGAACTTTGATCCTCAGATCTCCTAAGTAGTTAGGATTACAGGTAGATGCCATCAGTGCCCAGATACTAGAATAAATTTTACATTTCAGAGAACCACAACAACCAAATGAATAAACAATAAGTTTTTCTTCTTTCATTCCTTCTGCTTCCCCTGTCTTCCTAGTGAGATTAAAAACCTGGAGTGTTCAGCCATGTACCTTTCATTTGACTCTGCCTGGTATTTATGGCCCATCCGAGAGAATTCTAGCAACTTTAGGCCCTACATAACGCAGCTCCCACCCTCTCTTGGTATCATTTGGCTTGACAGATACTGGGGTTTACTCTTCCCAATGGGCTCCTTTGGTTCCTCTCCTGCCCCAAGAGCTCTTTCTACACTGTTCTCTCTGCCTGCCCTCTCTTCCATGTTCTTCCTTTACATCCTTTAAGTCTTAACTTAAATGTCACCTGCCAAAGACATACCCCGAAATTAAGTAGGTTCTTCTCCTTCACACCCTCAAATTAAGTAGGTTCCCATAAGAATCTGTCTCATCCCATTAGTTCACTCTGCCATATTTATTGCAAAGTGTATCAGCAACATTACATATCTATTTTTTCATTCCCTACTTCCATACAAGACACTGTTTTAGGTGCTGAGCATATTAAAACAACAATAAAAAAAACAAAAATAATAATTCAGCCAGGTGCTGGTAGCTCACACTTGTAATCAGAGATATTCAAGAGGCTAAGATCTGAACATCTCAGTTTAAAGGTGGACTGAGCAGAAAAACCCGTAAGACTCTATCTCCAATTAACCAGCAAAACTCCAGGCTGGAGGTGTGGCAGAGCATCAGCTGTGAGCAAGCCTGAGGCCCCAAGTTTAAGTCTCAGTTTGTGCCCATACTGGAACTTGAACTCTGTTTCACTCATGGCTGGTGTGCTTCATCTCCAGTCTGCTTTTTGCTTTTTAATAGAAGATAAAACTTTCTAATTTGTCAGCCCAGGTTGGCTTCTAACCTTGATCCTCAGATCTCAGCCTCCTGAGTAGTAGGAATTGTAAGAATGGGCCACTGGCAGCCTGGTTTCATTTTTGAACTCTTTGTTGAAACAAATTCCTAAGTCTTATAGCTTCACTATGGCTTGTTGATCAACCATAAGCCAGGGGCAGGATTCACTGGAATCTGCTTACATATTTTGTGGCTATTTCCTCCTGAAGGAGGTTCTGGAACTTTCCAGGGAGGGCTGCCAGGGTCTGGGTTAGTCTACAATCTTGTCTCCCTCCATGTCACATGAAAGAACCCATATGCTTGGAGTTCCTGCAGAGTTATTTCTGTACTTTTCCTCCTTCTCCTGGCCACTTCTCATTACAGTTAGCCAAACTTGCCAGTTTCATAGTTTTATACACTGTAAGACCAAGACAGAGTTGTGAAGAGGATGACTGTCACCAGAATGGTGACATTCCCAATCATGAGTCAAACCATGCATAAAACACAGTACACTACTTTCTGTAACTCACACATAGAAGCACAGAATAAGTCAAAGTAGGATGACTAAAGTAAAAAACACTGGAGGTTACTAACAGGTATTTATCAAACCTACTAAGGCCTGGCATTTTTTAAAAAAGGTTCTATGGGGAAGATCAAAAATACAGGAAAGCAAAATACTTCGTTATGAATGTGCCGGGCACTGGTGTCTCATCTTGTAACCTAGCTACTCGGGAGGCTGAGGTCACAGTTCAAAGACAACGTGTGCAGACAGATCCTTGACACTCTTATCTCCAATTAACCAGCAAAAAGCCCAAATTGGAGTGTTAACCCAAGAGGCAGAGCTACAGCCTTGAGTGTAAAAGCTAAGTTGACCTAAGTTGCTAAACTCCAGCAGAGAGAAAGGGAGAAACGTAGTTTTCGGTCATTTGTAGCTGACACAATATGGTCATTTCTGTTCTAATCTCTGTTTGAGGGATTGCTTGGAAAAGATCAGACTTGGCTTCATGTTCTGCCTTCACCCTGTAATGCATCTGTTTTTCTGGTCTAAAAACAGCTCTTTTGGGGGCTAATAACCAAAATATACAAGGAGCTCAAGAAACTAACCCCTTTCCAAAGCAATGGGCAAAGGAGCTAAGTAGAGACTTTTCAGAAAAGAGAAGAATGTTAAAGAAACGCATGAGGAAATTCTCATCACCTCTAGACATAAAAGAAATGCAAATCAAAACAACTCAGAGATTCCATCATAGCCCAGTTAGAGTGGCCAATATCATAAATTCAAACAACAAATGGCAGCAGGGATGTGAGGAAAAAAAGGAACCATACCGCACTGTTGGTGGGAAAGTAAACTAATACGCCACTCTGGACAGCAGTCTGGAGATTCCTCAAAAAGCTAAACATAAACCCAATCACCCCAGGATACTATAAAAAACACCTGCACATCCATGTTTATTGCTGCACTATTCACAATAACCAAGATATGGAAACAGCCTAAATGTTCCACAATAGATGAGTGGATCCAAAAAAAATGTGATACCTATACACAATGGAATTTTACACAGCCACTAGAAAGAATACTATTATGTAATGTGCAAGGAAATGATTGGACCTAGACAAAGCATGTTAAATGAAATAAGCAAGCTCAGGGAGACAAACAGCCCATGTTTTCTCATATGCAGAAGCTAGGTCCAAAATACAACTGCATACGATAAATTATACAAGACTCTAGACACTCACGCACAGTGAGACACAAAGGAGGATACTCTAAGGGAAGGAGCACAGAAGTGCAACGCCTATGTGCCCTGATCATATAAAATAATATTTACCTAAATGAATTCCAGGAAATGGAAGCAAGAGGGGTTTGGTTTTCTTTTCTTTTTGTCTTGTTTGTTCATTTATCTCTCTGGGAGGTCAAGGAGAGTCACGAAAATGGAGAAGACAAAGGAAGAACAAATGCCGTAGTAGTACTCACTACACACTGTGTTGACAATGAACCTGTACAACTGGTGGGTGGAGATGGGAGGGAAAAACTGGGAAAGAATGAGGAAAAGGGTGACATTATCCATGATGAAATGTACTCCTTACCTGACTTATGTAACTGTAACCTCCCTGTATATCACCTTTACAATACACACACACACACACACACACACGTGGAAAAAAAAAACCCAGCTCTTTTGGGATTGAGCCTGAACCTGAAACCAGCTCTGAGCATCTTTCTCAGCTGTGAGCTTGTGAGCCTGCAGCTGCTCTCTGCCTGTGAGTAGTCCCCACTCCCCTCCCACACAACTTCCTGTCAGAAGTGGAGCCTGACCATAGAGCCTGACACATGGGTGGTGAGGAAGGAAGGATGGGAGGAGGTGTCACTGTCATTGAGACCAGACACTAGACCCTGAACATTCTCTCCTGCAGCTGACACTGACACTCGACAATCTGTCAAAAGCGAGTGTCAGCTGGGATCTTTCAACAGGAAGATTTGAACAGGGTAAGGGTGGATGTTTTCTCATGGGACTTTGGCAAGACTCAAAAGAAGGGAACCTCAGTCACACACCAGTGGCCTATAATCCTAGCTACTCAGGAGGCTGAGATCAGAGGATCCCCATTCCAAGCCAGTCCTGGCCGCAAAGTTAGTGAGGCTCTTATCTCTGATTAACCGCCAAAAACTGGAAGTGGAGTTGTAAATCAAGTGGCTAGCCTTGAGCAAAAAAAAAAAAAAAAACCTCAGGGAGAGTGCCTAAGGCTCTGAGTTTAAGCCCTAGGACAGGAACACACACACACACACACACACACACACACACACACACACACGGACAGTGATAAACACAGACATGGATACACACACAGACACACACGTGGACACAGAGACAGACAAATACACATACACACATATTCATATACACATACACATACACATACACATACACATACACATACACATACACACACATGGAAGAGAACTTGGGCTGCCAAGCTGGATAAACTGTCAGAGTGACAACATAATCAGTTATAACTCATTCCAAACCCAATTGTGTACCGGTTGCATTTCTTTTTAGGATAATGAGAACATTTTTCATAGAAGCTCTGCAAAAGCAAGGAATATAAGCTGTATCCCCAGGAATGTCAACTAAGCCACTACAACCAAACATGAACATTTTAAAAGGCAATATTCAAGCCAGATACTGGTGACTCATTATCACAGCTACTCAAGAGGCTGAGATCTGAGGATTGCTGTTGAAAGCCCGCCCAGGAAGGCAGATCTAAGAGTCTGCAATTCATCAGTCTCCAATTCACCAGCAAAAATCCTGGAACTGGAGACATATCTTGAGTAGAAGAGCTCCAGCCTTGAGCACAAAAGCCAAGGAAGAGTGGAAGGCCCTGAGTTCAAGACCCAATACTGGCATAAAAGTGAAACAAAATCAGAGGCAAGATGTCTCTCTGCACTTAAAGATGTCATTGGACACTTACATGATTTGGGGAGTGGAAGGCTTCTCTCACCAGCACAATCATCCTTTCACGGCATAGATCTTATTAATGACAAAAGAAGATCTAATTCCACTGGCATTTGAAGTGGACTGCTGGAAGGCCAAAAGTGCAACAGGAACCAAAGAACCATAAAATGAAATTTCTCCTGCTAGAATAGAAAAGTCCTAGCAATTGGCATCTCTGTTTTCCCATTGATAGGGATTTCCAGTGGTATTCACAGAACTTTGCTCTTTTATGCTTGCCCTGACTCTTGTTCTTTCCAATGTCTACTTTTATCATCATCCAAGAACACATGAGGTAATTTTGTGCATAAGGTCTTTCCTAGAGCTTGCCTCACTTCTATTAACCTTTATTCAATAATTTATAGCGAAGGCCTAATGGCACCAGTGTATGTGAATAGTGTCTGTGAGCTCTGCCATCACAGAGTGCTGTGCTTAAATGGCTCCAACACATTTACTCACAACATTATGGAAGGAACGGCTGAGATCTCTGTAGGAAACTACTGAGCAAGCTTCTACATTAGCATCTGTAACATCCTCTCTAGGAGTCTGGAAGTTTCAGGGAAAGATATGAAGCCAAGGCTTTATCTTGGGAAATCAAAAATCTTTCCTATGTCATGTGGTTTGTCATCAAGGATAAGCAGATATGAGAAATCTTCTCCATCTCCAGAGGAAATGCAAAGAAATTATGGTGACACTCATTGACCAAGCTGATGTCATGGAACAAATTTTTCAACTTCCTTTAGAACCTTCCTTTCACCTTTTCTCATCCAAAGAGCACGCTCTCTCCCCGCCCCTCTCTCTTTCTCTCTCTCTCTCCATTCCCCAGACTTATCTACCCAGTGTGATAGGAGGCCTTTGAGGATCTCAATAGTTCAATCAATCTTGAATGACTTCATATCTACTTCCACCATCCATCTCTCCCTCTGTCCACCACCATTAATCCACCCACCCAATCCTCTATCCACCTACTCATCCATTCACCTATCCATCTATCCATCTCTCAATCCACCCAACAACTCATCCATCTATCTACCTACTCATTCACTATCCATCTATCCATCTCTCAATCCACCCAACAACTCATCCATCTATCCACCCACTCATTCACCCATCCATCTATCCACCCATCCATCCCATATTTCTCCTAGGTTTGTGAGAAACCTCTGCCAGGTATTCTCTTGTTCACAATTGGGAACAAGTTGGACATGGCTCTTATCACCAGTCAGCTTTAAATCTCAGCTGGGAAAAATTCACTAAAAAGATAGTGTCCTGCCCCCACCCCGGCCCTGTTGCTCATGCTTAGCTACTCAGGATGTTGAGATCTGAGGATCTCGGTTCAAAGGCAGCCCAGGCACTAAAAAGTCCATGAGACTCTCATCTTCAATTAACCACCTGAAGGGTAGGGCAGTAGCCTTGAGCTG
Organism: Megascapheus bottae; assembly: GCF_031878675.1. Lineage (NCBI taxonomy): Eukaryota > Metazoa > Chordata > Mammalia > Rodentia > Geomyidae > Megascapheus > Megascapheus bottae. Next base: position 49,053,924 of record NC_143522.1, on the reverse strand, counting down.
AAGAGCTCAGGGACAGCACCCAGGCCCAGAGTTCAAGTCCCAGGATTGACAAAAAAAAAAACTAACAAACAACCAGATACTTTCCCACATTATTATTTCATTGCTGTTAAATACGTGCTATAGAAGAGATTCAGCAGTTCAAGGGAAATCTTAGCTTAGGTTTCTTTCCAGTTTGGGCATGAAGGTGGGGAATAGCTAAGGGAAGCTTCTCCACACAGCAGACTTTGTGCAAATAGCTCAGTCAGGAGGCCCCATGTGTGATGTCCATCAGAGATGAGGAGAGCCACAGCTCCATAGGCTGGAGCAGAGCCAGTGGGAGGAGAGCCGGCGATGTGGAGGGGCCGAGAAAGACACAGTTGGGTGCCTCAGCTTATCACCAGAAAGGTGAAAACTCTGAACCTGTGAGCCTGTGGGGGCTCTCCCCCTGAGCATCCCCTCAGTGCCACTTCTATGGAAGCAGGCTAAATCAGGACCTTGACCCACCAGGGCTGGTGTTGTCCAGCAATCAAGAGCATCCACTTGAGTCCAATTTGGATGTGGATTTGGATAAACCCACAGGAAATACAACAATTTGGAGACATTTACATTCCTTTAGAACCTTTTTTTTTTCTTTTGCCAGGCTTGGGGCTTGAACTCAGGGTCTGGGCACTTCTTTTGCTCAAGGCTAGCACTCTACTACTTGAGCCACAGCGCCACTTCTTGATTTTTCTGTTTAGGTGGTACTGAGGAATAGAACCCAGGGATTCACGTATGTTAGGCAAGCACTCTACCACTAAGCCACATTCCCAGCATAAAATTAAAACAAAAATAAGTCTCTTTCCATGTGTTATATATCAGTCTGTGGAAATTCATTTTGTATTAATAAAGTCCTTAAACTTAAAGAAGAAATTAGTAAGGGTAAGAATTTAGTTACATAACTAGAAAGAAACCCATAATTAAGCATTGACTACACACCTGTGGAGATCACATAAGGTGTAAGTAAAGTCAGTATTTGTAGCCTTTCTCCACAATATTAAGTGTACCAGCTTCCACAGTCCCTGGGAACACACAGTTTGGGAAAGGACACTGGGTTATCTTCTTTGGGGGTTCTGATGCTACTCCTCTTTTCCAAGAAGTATGAACACTATGTCAGTGGATGACGCCCAAATGGGATGGAACAGTAGTTCAGCATGAAATTCCCATGATGTGCCAGAGATGAGGTCACTGTCCTGCCTCTGCAATCATGGCAGAGAGAACCTCAGGCCCAGAGGCAAAATATGGAGACTTTGTCATTGCTACAGGGCAAAGATACTTGAGAATGTAGAGGAAGCAAAGTAAATCTGAGCTATAGCCAGGTCTCACACAGAACCAGAACATGGTTCACAATGAAGCTTCTCACAAAGTCTCTTCCTTTCTCTGTTTTCTTCTTGTTGCTCATTTCCCAGTACCCAGAGCCTTCAATTAGTCTCCGTTAACTGAAGCCACTGAAACCACTGCACCATGGTCTCTGCTCCCCATCTTCTCTTTACATGTCTCTTGGTCCTAGATTACCTTCTGTTTGTCAGAAGTCTGTTTTTCTCTCTCTCTCTGGGTCTCTCTATCCCGCTAAATTGCAGGTCTAAATGTCCCAAGAGGAATCTAAGATAGCTAACACAAAGAGAGAGGAGAAAGCAGGTTGTCTTTCTTTGAACTACATTGATTTTGTCCACCTGTCCCTTGACTTTGTGCATTTCAGCTAAACACCACTGCTCATAGATCTTTCCTGGCCTGGATTTCTTTTCCCCATGCCTCCAGGGTTCCTGAACACCCTGACACACTGACTGCATAAACCTGTGGCCTAGAAGGGTAGTAGCCATGACTTCAAAGGAAATACTGCTGAGGAAGAAGTATAGTCATTCACCCAAGGGCCTTCTCTCTGTGTCGGTCAATACTAGGGCTTGAACTCGAGGCCTGGGCATTTTCATTTGGCTTTTTCACTAAAGGTCAGTGCTCTACTACTTGGGCCACACCTCCACTTCAAGATTTTTGCTGGTTAATTGGAGTTAAGAATGTCACAAACTTTCCAACCCAGGCTGGTTTCCAGTCCCAATCCTCAGATCTCAGCCTCCTGACAGCTAGGATTACAGGCATGAGTCATCAGTGCCTGGCTCCCACAGGCCTTTATACTTTTTGACTTTTCATAATTTTTTTGATTTAGAGTTTTTATTTACTTTTATGATAGAAAAAAAATGAACAAACAAATATACATTTTTTTGCCAGTACTGGGCTTTGAGTTCAGGGCTTGAGCACTGTCCTTGGGTTTTTTCTCAAGACTAGAACTCTACCACTTGGGCCATAGCCCCACTTCCAGCTTTTTCTATGCATGTGATACTGAGGAATCAAACCCAGATCTTTGTGCATGCTAGGCAAGCACTCTACCACTAGGCCAAACTCCTGGCCCACAAATATGTATTTTAATACAGGAAAGGAACAGGAAAGAAATGAGAAAGACACAAGAAAGTGTAAACAATTGTAGTTGATAAAACTTTCTATGACCTCCTCTACTACCAAGTTTATTTTAGTTTTGCTAGGAGGAAAAAAATCTCAAAGGAAGCATTGTATAGCAGCATGAGGAATATACTAGACTCTTCTAGTGACTTGGTCCTTTACATTTGGTTGATTCGTGTAGATTGCTTTGCCACTTGTGAAATGCACGTGAATCTATCCCTTTGAGAAGTCATTGACATGAGAGAATTAACCAGCATTTTGGAAGCTGTGATTCTTTTATTTTGGAGGTAAGCAATGGAAAATTTGGTAGTAAGAGGCCAACAGGGCATGGTGTGCTGAAAGGAGAGTGCTTCCTGTAATGTGGAATGCGTACGTGTGAAATCACCAGTCAGTACATTTGCAATAACTCAACAACATGACCCACACAGTTCCAGTTTCACATGAGGTGACTTACTGCATAGTTGTACAAAGGAAGGAGGAAGTGGACCCACCAACAGGGGCTCCAACGCCACATTCTTCACCAGATGAAAGTTCTTCTGATCACATGTATCAGTAGTTCAGGGTGCCCGGTCTAAATCCTGTATTTGCTTTTCTCCCTGAGTGTTGGACTTTTCCAATGTGTGATTATGTAAAAGGCCTATCAATTGCTGGAGCAGATTTAGCAGACAATACAATAGAAAGTATCAGCTTGATGCAGAGCCAAAATTGCACCTGAGCCCTCAACCGAAAGAAATGGAAGCAAAAGTTGGGTTTTGAGTAGCCAGTCCTTTTATCTGAAGCAAGGAAAGAAATGAAAACTTCATTTTCTGCAGCAGTCGCAAGAATAGCCACAGGGTTTCCCAATGAGCTGCCTGCTCCCTAAAGCAAATAGCTGGGCTTGGAAGAGGCATCAGCTTCTCAGTGGGGCCTACTAATTCCCAGAAGCTCGCCAGGGGTCTGACTGTATTGAGGAAACAAGGCTTAATGCTTTGATATTCCCTGGGCAAGAAGGAAAGCAGGCAAATACAGTGCTTTCCATAGGATGAAAGGGAAAAGAAATCAAGAACCCACAATAGGCATAGAAGGCTGGTAAGTTTGTGGATGTGACTAGAGCAGTCCACAGATTCAGAGCGATGCTTTAAATGTTCATGCCTGTAATCCTAGCTATTTAGGAGGCTGAAACCTAAGGATCGAAGTTCAAAGCCACCTCAGGCAAACAAATCAGAGAAATTCTTTTCTGTAATTAGCCAGCAAAAAGCCATAAGTAGAAGTGTGGGTCAAGTAGAACCTTGATCAGAAAATGGTAAACAAGAGAACAAGGCCCTAAATTCAAGCCCACGAACCAGCACAAGGGAGAAAGAATTCATTGTGTTTAATACTGAACTTATCTGATGCCTCCTGCCCAGTGCTGGAACCTTAGCTTTGACACTGTTAAATAAAAGCAACTGTGCAATATGGTGACTTGCTTCAAAGAAATAAAAAGCACTTTTGACAACCTCCTTCTACCTCCAGACTACACCTCCTTCTACCTCCAGACTACGAATGTCAACAGTTCTAAAAGTCATTAGTGCAGATCTTCCCATTTACAATTTTAGGAAAATATTGTTTGTCCTTTGATTTGTTTCCCCCAGTCCCGGGCTTGAGCTCAGGGCCTAAGCACTGTCCTTTGACTTTCTCAAGGCTAGAGCTCTACCACTTGTGCTTCAGCACCACTTCTGGCTTTTTTCTATATATATGGGATCGAGGAATCGAACCCCAGTCTTCCTGCGTGCTAGGCAAGCACTCTTCCACTAGGCCAAACGCCCGGCCCCTGTCCTTTGATTTTATGAGACAGTTTTAAGAAACATCTATCACAGACTGGCTTGGACTCTCAGATGAAAGCAGAGGATTCTAGGAAATCCAGATGATCATATTCTAGTGGAGATGTTATACTGGTGACTGGTAGAGGAGGAAGGCTGTATTGGATGTACAACAAATGGCAAATGCCAACTTTCTCATCTTAACTATTATCCTCACTCCCAATCTACAAGTTGGGAACTAGCCCTTGAGTTTCTATAACTTAAAGATAGAATTATTTCTTGGAAAGGAACCTGGAAGACTCAGTTAATTACTGGGCTTTTTCCCTCAGTACTGGTACTCTACCACTTGAGTGACAGCTCCACTTTACTAGACTACTGGAGTATCTCAGATTTTTCTTGCCCAGATTGGTTTTAAACTATGATCCTCAGATCTCAGCTATCTGGGTAGCTACAATTACAGATGTGAGCCACAAGTTCCCAGAACAAAAGCAAAAAAAAAAAAAAAAAACCCTCATTTTTTTAAATAATGAGAGATTCTAAGCAACAAATATATGTGGAAACTAATACAAATATATGTGCAGGCACACCAAAACACAATTGCAGGTTTAAGTCACAGGGAAAAATATGTTTTGGATGTTTTTCTTTCTTTGGCAAATACTACCTGCTTAGGAGATTTCATTGCACCAGAGTATTTCCCTTGCTCACTGCCTCAGTCCGGCCACTGTGGTTCCCATAGAACAGTAACAAAGAACATATGGTGGCTTAGATTAGCACTTAACCATTGGAGAGCTCCTTTTGTCTAGCAGAGTTCCAATTTTTGACTTGTATTAGTCTTAGTTTAGATTACTGCAGAAAGAAAAAGATGTGGGGGTGAAGGGGGAGACAGAAACTACTCATGACATATAACATACTATGAAGCAGGCAACTGAAAACAGAACATAAACTGATCATTAAAATTTTAATCTCGGGGCCGGGAGTTTGGCCTAGTGGTAGAGTGCTTTCCTATCATGCACAAAGACCCCCATTAGATTCCTCGGTACCACATACTTAGAAAAGCTGAAGTGGCAGAGCAGTAGCCTTGAGGAAAAAGCCCAAGGACAGTGCTCAGGTCCTGAGTTCAATCCCCAGGACTAACAAAAAAATTTTTTTTCATTTAATCTCATATTGTTACTGTATCTGACTTTGTTATCTGGTATATTGTATGTGCATTTATTTGAAATAGGAAAGGGAAGGGGGAAAACAAGATGATTGGGAGGGGTGGGGGAAGGGAAATGGGGATAAAAACATAAGAAGGGGTATTAATGTGTGAGAAGTAATGCACCTGCTATCTGGCAAATGTAACTGTAACCCCTCTATACATTACCTTGATAATAAAAAATAAAATGAAAAAAAGTTCACTTTCGTTAAAAACTTGATCTAAAAAAATATACTTTGAGTCATCCATTCTTCAGAAATAGAGATTATAAATACATGATTGGCTAATGCTACAAAACTGCAATCTTTCTTTAACTAAATGCAATTATTTGTTTATTTCAAGCTCACAAAGAGTGCCAGGCCTTGAGTTCAAGCCCCATGACTAGAAAAAAAAAAGCAAAATAAACAAACAAACAAACAAAAAACCCACCATAACTTGTGAAAGGGTATCAATGTATGTGAATTAATGCACCTTCTATCTGGCAAATATCATGTAACCCTTTTATTAATTACAATAAAAAAATATATATATATAAAAAAACCCACCATATCATGCTAGCAGTGGTAACAGTGGTAATCTTTGGGAATTGGGTCAACTGGTGACTTCTGTTTATTCTTGTTTTTCACCTGTCTTTTCAATAATGTTCATGTTATTACTTTCTTTTCCCCTGTAGGTCATGGGGCTTGAACTGAGCTCTTTTGCCCAAGGCTAGCACTCTACCTCTGAGTCACAGTACCATTTCTGGGTTTTGAATGATATATTGGAGATAAGAGTCTCATGAACTTTCCTGCCAAGGCTGGCTTTGAACCACGAGCCTCAGATCTCAGCCTCCTGAGTCGCTAGGATTACAGAATGAATCACTAGCATCTGACATATTATTATTTATAAAAAAGGCAATAAGTATGTTATTATTTTTGTAATCAAGAATAGCAATGACATCCCTCCCACTTGGGATAGGCTTCTTGTTGAGCAAACAACATTTCATCTCATTTACTTTAACGTTGGGTTCATAACCAGCATTTGTCAAGTATTTTGCATTCTACAATGCACCTTTACATTTACACAAGCTTCTTCTAACCAAGGGCCTTCACTACAAACGAATAACCAATGACCTGTAACTTTAATCACAGTACTACTAATTAAATTTGGCTGAGATCTTTGCTCTCTTGTAATGGAAATTACACAGTAAATAAGACAGAGGAAAAGACCTTATTCTTGGGTAAGAGAGCAAATGGGAAAGAGGGAGAGAAGGAGAGGGAAAATCTGAGGAGGAGGAAGAAATTGAGAAAGAATTAAGAAAGGAATTGAATGGCGGGACTGACAGAAATGCAGGACGTGCAGGGTGATCCTCTATTTTTTCACTATTATGTTCATCCCACTAAAGATAAACCACCATGGAGGAACTACAGACTTGTACCCATCATGTGTGTTTGTGTGTGTGTGAGTGTGTGTGTGTGTGTGCTTACTCATGTGTGCACATGTGTTCCAGTATTAGGATTTGAACTTGGGGGCCTTGAGCTCTTGCTCGGTTTTTTTCACTCAAGTAGCACTCTACCACTTGAGCTACAGCTCTATTTCTGGCTATTTAAGAATCTCTCAACTTTCCTTCCTTGGCTGGTTTCAGACTAGGATCTTCATATCTCAGCCTCCTGAGTAGCTAGGATTACAAATATTTGCCCAGGATCCCAACAGACTTAGATCCATCTTAATCTACAATTTCTAATGCTTCTCAATTTCCATTAACACACAGAACTACATTATTATATATGAATAAATTATGCCAGTTCCTCACTGGAAGCAGCTTGGTGATACTGAGAACCTTGAAGAGATGAGGAGAGGTTTTCAAGCTTTGGGGTATATGGAGCTATTTACCACATCTCAGATGGGAGACAGGACAGAATAAATGTGTTGAAAAACAAGAGTCAGAACAGGGATTCAACGAACATGAAATCAGCTGACCAGAAATGCAAAGCAGGGCACTTCAGTTCTCTGTAGTACTTGTGGGGCCTGAATATTCTACACTTCCTTTCAGATTATCCTGTGGCCCTAGAGGGGCTTCTGAGGTTTCCTCCATTTCTGCTGAAATGCAGATTGAGAAGCATCTCCACTCTTGCTAGTGGCCTTCTCACAAGGAGTGGGGGGACACAGCAGTTTTGAAGTTTATTCCCCTTTCCATTGCTTTTCCTACCTTGACTAGTGCAAATTCAACACTCAAAATCAAAGGTGATTTCAAAAGTTCATCTCAGCCAGTCATGGGAGTTATAAGCATGCAGGCTTAGAGATTTATAACATTCTTCTGTGTTTTGACTTGCAAAGCCACAGAGTGTACTGGAAGCTCCTGGGTGCTGACAGAATGCTTCCTGAAAATACAAATTTCAGGTAAATAATGGCATGGTTCTCATCACTAACGGAATTAGGAGGGAGACAGGAAGTGGGGGAGGGGAAAGAGAAAAAGGACAGGTGAGGAAATAAGTTAAAGAAGATGAATGCGGATATAAAAGAAAAAGAATGGAAGCCAAGACCAAAAGAAGACTAAACAACAGCAATAAACAGGACAACGGTAGCCCACGCCTGTAATCCCAGCTACTCGGGAGACTGAGCTCTGACAACTGAAGTTTGAGGTCCACCTGTACAGAAAAATTCACACAACTATCTCCCAATTAACCAGCAAAAAATGTTTAAAAAAGTAGATTAAATTGAAGTGTGGCTCCATGCCAGGATATTAGTGGTGACCAAAACAAATGAGAGGGGAAGAGAATAATAGAGGTGACATTTGAGTCAGGTCATTGGAGGATGTGTTTGACACAGATTTTTCCATTAACAGAATTACTTCTGCTTTATAGCAACCAGCCTGCTAGGAGAACGAGTGTAAGCCAATAACTCGTGTTGGCTAACTTAGAAGACTGAGTGACAGAACCTGTTAGCTACAGGCTAGACTCTTACTTCAAGCACCCAGTGAATGTTCAGGCTTTGATCATCACAGTTCCTGAGAAACCACTTCGCCTCAAGTTTTCCTAATATTCTAGGGATGGTCTTTGACTTTGGAAATCTCTAGAATTCACTTCACTTTATGTTCAGTATGCCCAGGTTCCCAATAACATGGCAGATATTCAATGCCTGTAAAGATGAATAGAAAATCATTACAGATGAACGGACTCACGTGCATATTTCAGAGGAATTTTTCAAAGTTGAGTGGGGTAAGCTGGCCCCTTGGCTCCAGAGAGCTCATACTGGAAGCTTATTCACAGTCCTTGTACCAAGAAGAATTGTGCATTTAGGTTGTTCTTTTCTTCTTTTTCTTTTAGGTCTGAGACTAAGACTCAAACTTAGTATCTGACACTTTCACTCACTGGTTGATGTTCTACCTAATAACCCACACCTCTCTGGATGTTTCATTTCAAGTTATTTGTGTGGTCAAAGCCAAAGATGTCAACCACAGGACATCATATTTGTTACTTTCCTGGCCGGACAAATCATTCTCCAATTAAATGTTAATAATAGAAAATCAGCTAGACACTGATAGCTCATGTCTTTAATCCTAAGTACTCAGAAAGCTGAGATCTGATTATTGTAATTCAAAGCCAGACAGGGCAGGAAAGTTTGTGAGACATCTCCAATTAACAAGCAAAAAGCTGGAAGTGAAGTGTGGCTTAAGTGGTAGAGCACCAGCCTGGAGCGAAAAGAACAAGCCAGAGGTGGAGATCCTGAGTTGAAGCCCCAGAGTCACAGGTGACTCAGAGAAGTGCCCAAGACCCACCTTCCACAATAACATACACAGAAGAAAAAAATAAAAGCCACTGGGGGCTGGCTGTGCCAAGCCATTGGCTAGTTGATTGCTGAATAAGCTGGATTTGATCCCAGAACCTAGGCATGAAATTCTAGCTATCTCCACCAGCCTGTTACTTCTCTATGGTTTTGTTTGCTGTTTCTCCTTGGTCTGGCTCACTGACCAGGAATGAATAATTCTTAGAGGTTAGATGTGTTGTTTGGGCTATGTCCCACACTCAATTCATACATGCTTGGGGTGGAGATGTGTGATACTACATGTAACAGGGCATGAACTGGAGTGTTTGTTGCTGTCTCTAGTTTGTTTAATTTTAATGGTGGGTGGAGAGGTATAGATCATATAGGCCCACGTAGGCAAAGTTCCTTGATCCTTCTGCTCAAGGAAGTGAATCTAGTTGCATAATCTTGGAAGGTCCATCGTGAATTTCACCTTATCACACAGGCCTTCACCAGGCAAGAAGAATGGAGTCTACATCAAACCAGAGTTCAAGGCAAGCTTTTACATCTTTTGGCTTTGATGATTCCCAAAGCAAACGTGTTATCTTTGCAAACCCTCCTAGGGTTTGTTTTTATAAACATCATTTTTCCAAAGCCATCTTTTAGATTTGATGTGGATAAACAGCACTAGAAATAGCAGACAGTTTTCATTCCTAACTTTACTGTTGATTTTAGCGAACTTAAACTCCTAATTCTAAGAACAGACATTCTGAGAACCTTTTCTTTCTTTCTCTTTCTCTCTCTTTCTTTCTTTCTTTCTTTCTTTCTTTCTTTCTTTCTTTCTTTCTTTCTTTCTTTCTTTCTTTTTTGGGGCTGGGACTGAATCCAGAGCCTCTTGCATGCTAAACACATATTGTATCTCCACCCTGCATTCTTGCCTCTTTTTCTTTTTAAAATGTGTAAATCATTGAGTTTCAGAGCTGGAAGGGACTTTATGAACCATCCTGTCCAATATACACACTTGAACTTGGTCCCTGTGCAGAAGTTCAGAGAATCAGTTAGTCAAGCACTGCCATGATTCTAATAAATAGGATATAGTTATAAATTACTAGAAGGGAATGTTTTACCAAGTAGGTATCATATAAAACTAAACATTTATGAGATAATTTTTGTTTTATTTGCAAACACATTTTTTTTTTTGCTAGTCCTGGGGTGGCCAGTCCTGAGCACTGTCCTTGGACTTTCTCAAGGCTAGAGCTCTACCACTTGAGCCTCAGCACCACTTCCAGCTTTATTCTATATATGTGGTACCAAGCAATTGAACCCCGGTCTTCGTGCATTCTAGGAAAGCACTCTACCACTAGGCCAAACTCCCAGCTGCTCAAATACTTTTTTATTACCATAATTAATTGCATAAAATAATAAAAATGACACTTTTACATATGCATAATTCACCCTTTCCTACTATCCTTTCTTTTCACCTTGAGATAATTTTTTTAGAAGACTCTGTAATCCAATTCAGGGTAACAAAGTATTTTGTTTTTGTTTTGTCAGTCCTGGGGCTTGAACTCTGGGCCTGGGCGCTGCCCCTGAGCCCTTCAGCTCACTGCTAATGTCCTACCCTTGAGCCAAGCCCCACTTCCCATTTTCTAGAGGTTAAGTGGAGATAAGAGCCTCAGGTTTTTTTGTGCCTGCTCCTTAGATCTCAGCCTCCTGAGCAGCTAGGATTACAAGCATGAGCAACAGTGCCTAGCAGGGTAGCAAAGTTTAAAAAGATTTTTTGTTGTTGTTTTGACTTCAAACCACCAGATTTCCTCAAATCTTTAATATACTGATGTATACTTGGAGAATATTTTAAAAAGAAAGTGAAGTATGGAATATTAAAGGGTCCCCTAAACAGTGGGTTGGTTTTTTTTTTCAGTATAATAAAATTTAGGAAAATTGGCTGTATTTCAGATCTAATGTGAATTTGCAATCTGTAGTTTCTATTGGCTTCTAGCCAAAGAGATAGAATGTAAATTTGACCTTGAACTTCCTAGTAGCCAACAGGAAAAAGAGTAGACAATGAGTTTTTTTTTTTTCAAGTTCATGGTATGCTAGAGGTGTGACTCAGCAGAAGACTACTCAGGAAACACAGTGCTCTGAGTTCAAACTCATATGCTTCAAAACAAAATAACAACAACAAACATATAAAAAACAAAAAACCTTACAAACCAGTTAAGAATACAACTACTATTAATAAATTGAAAATATTGTTAATAACCCATTAAAAAATCAAATAAGGACCAGGAGTTTGGCCTAGCTTACATGAAGACCAGGGTTCAATTCCACAGCACCACATACATAGAAAAAAAGCCAGAAATGGTGCTGTGGCTCAAGTGGTAAAGCTCTAGCCTTGAGAAAGCCCAAGGACAGTGCCCAGGCCCTGAGTTCAAGGCCCAGGACTGGCAAAAAAAATTAAACCACATATAATAATGAAAAGGAAGCAAACCAGTAGCTCCAAAAGCAGCTGTTATTCCCTTGGAATAGAAAGTTAGCTCATCAAGAGGCTCAGTTGTCCCTTTCCACACATAAGAGTTTTATAGGCAAGCTTACAGTGTCCCTCCTGGACACTTATGGCATATTGTCACAGTGCAGTTTAGTAGAAGCAATTCCTAAGAAGTTGGATCATGGGGAACACTTTTCATAGCTCCGAACTATCTAACTTAGCTCTTGACTTTAGTCTTCTCTGTCATTAGTCAGCTATGCCTGTCCGTATAGGATGAATCATTTACCTACTCTGGAACTGAACTACATGCACCCTGAATTCTAAAAGCTCTAGAAGTCTAGAGGATAGAGTATTTTCTTTTTCAGAAAAGTTGGAGCTTCTAGTCTTCTTCAAATGTATGAACTAAGCCTTGTAGCCAATCTGTACCTTAGTTTTCTAGCTTTAAAATATGCCTGAAATCCTCAATTATCTGAAATTAGAAAACAAAAACAACTAAAAGGAGAGAGACAAAGAATAGAAGATCACTACAAATAATTTGATTTGCTTGGACATTTTGCTTTACATCAACTTTGGTTTCTTTAGGCAACTTTAGCATTAATAATTGAAATCAGTTTGTTTAAAATCTGCTTATAATTTCTTTAATGATAATAATAGAGCAGAAGCAACTAAGGGCACTTATTGGGTATTTATCCTATATAAATGTTAGCTAGAATTACTCTTAATCCTCAGGATTATACAAGAGGGTAGATACTATTCCGATTCTGTTTCACAGATGAGGAAATTATGACTCTGAATAACTTGAATAACTTGCTCAGAGTCATATGAATAAAGGAGATTGACCCAGAAGTAAAACTGGGAATCGAATCTGAGCTTTAACTAACACACCATGCCACTATTTCCCAGCACCTGTGGTTGGAGAGAGCTGAAAGGGAACCTCACTCCCACAAGATTGCAGATACCAAACAGAGCACCTCCTCTCAAAAGAGGACTACTGAAAGACGGTTGTAGGGCTTTCTAAGAAGAGAATCTCTACAAATGCATCTTTCTATATACCATAAACACTGATGATGTCAACATTTTCTGCATACTATTTGTGAAGACTTTCCACTGTTGAAGTTGCCCGGCTGCTTATATTGGTGCCCCTCCACAAAGTCACCCACATCCTGACAAGTACAGGGTAGAGGAGGACCCAGAGCCAAACCACCTTTCCTACAGCTCTAGTCCATTCCACCCTCCAAAGCACAGAGCTTCCCCTTCAGAGGAATGTGCATTTCAGAACTGGTTGAATCACTTCTGCAAAGTTCAGCTCTTTTCAAAATTAGTCAGACATCCTTGGTCTATGGGAATAAACTTCAGGCCTCAAGGAAACATTCTTATTGAGATGAACTATCTATCTAAGAGGCTAAAGTTGATGCTAACTTTTCCTTAGCTTCTGTGGCCTTTCCATTTCTTTCTTGAGAACAAGGCCTAGAGGAACCTGGGAAACAGCTGGTCCCTCAACAGTCTGCTGTGGTCTCCTCCTAAGGGCCCAGCTGTCAGTTCCCCTATCTAGCCATAAGGGCACAGGCTGGTCATACCAGGGCCTTTATTCCAGGAAAGATCCCCGGCCAGGCCAGGAGCTCCCTTGGGGCCCAGGACTTCACATAATACTTCATTCAGAGGTCTGGCATCTCAAGAAGCCATTACATATAGCTTGTCCTCCCAGTGAACAGAACATTCTGGAAAGCCGGCATGATTTGTCAGACCTAAAGCCTCACTTCCATCTCCCAGTTGTCGTTCTTAGAAAGGCATGAGTTCATGTTATTCTGACCCTGCCTGGAGGCATTGGGTTCAAATTCCTGCTCTCAACCTTTCAAGGAAGAGGGAAAGGGCTTTGCTCACAAGCCCTTGTACTTTGGTCTTTGAGGTGTTTCTCCAACTAGTTAGCTATGTGTTTTCTTGTCCATTTTTTTTCTATGTCTCTTTCTACGGTTATTCTTTACTAACAATTACTGAACATCTCATGCAGAGATTTGTGCTGGAGACACAGTATTGAAAACCAAACAAACGTCAACCCCACCCACTTCAAGGTACATTCTAGAGGGTAGATAAGTATTAAACAATCAGGCCAGTAGCTACATCTTTACAAAGTTGTGGGACGTGCTTTCTGGAAGTACAGAATGCCAAGAGCAGCATAACAGGCGAATCTAATGGAAGACACTTGTGCAACTGCATTTGTCACACCATCTGTCCCTAGTAGGAGGCCCCCATGGGTGTGAACCCCGGCCAGAGCATGCTTCTCATAGTTGCCTTCCAGGTCTGTCATGAATTCCTTAAAAGAAAGGCAGCAATCATTCTGGGTTCTAACTTGCAGAGAAATCTGAATTGGCACCCTCATTTGCTTAGATCTGGAAAGAGTTTGAAGCCAGGCATTAGTGGCTCATGCCTGTAATCCTAGCTACAGAGGCTGAGATGTGACAGTCACGGTTTGAAGCCAGCCAGGGCACCAAAGCCTGTGCGGCTCTTATCTCCAATTAATCACCAGAAAATCAAAAGTGGAGCTGTGATTCAAGTGGTAGAGTACTAGCTTTGTGCTAAAGAGCTCAGGGACAGTGCCCAGGCCCAGAGTTCAAGCCCCACAAGTGACAAAAAAAAAAAAAAAAAAAAAGAAGAAGTTTGAAGTGAATTCAAGAAGCAGGATCCTGGACCACTCGCCGTAACCTATGCATGAATTCTATACAACCCAGTCCCTTGCTGCCTTGCCCAGCTCAGTCCTCTGGTAAGGAGTTGAAGGCAACAAGCTCTGTGGGGAGATTTGTCCAGCTCTCTGGTGGCTGGCATTGGCCTCTTCAGAGAAACAAACACATGCTTAGTGAGAGTAAATGCAAATTCTGATTGGAAGCAGATTACCTAGTTTGAGATTTATGTTAAACTAGGAACAAAACCACACACAGATCTCTTGTCACATTCCAGGAAAAGGCCTGTCTTCAACTGGGATTAGGGACAACAGCCCTTTATGAACTTTTCATCTTTTTATAGTCTTAGACCCCAGGTCCCTCCTTGGGCGTAAGCCTGGAGGCAGCTTCTAGCCAAATTCAGAGTGGTCTAGCACACTCCACCACACTGCCTGTGTGAGGTCAGGGTGTGTGCTCGGGGAGGCGGGGGCTGGGGGGGGAAGGGAGAAACACACCTGTCACCAGAGGATCCTACCTACTGTTTTCTGGTTTCTAATCAGAAATATGAAGTAAAATAAGCTTTGGTACCTGTGTAGGCCAGGTATGTGCTCGTTCTGAGACTTGAACAGGGCCTGGCACTCTTCTTAGCTTTTCTACTCGAGGCTGGTGCTCTACCACTTGAGCCATAGGTCCACTTCCAACTTTCTGATGTGAATTGGAGACATGAGTCTCAGAGACTTTTCTTTCCCCTGGCTGGCTTTGAACCACAGGTCTCAGATTTCAGCCTCCGAAGTAGCTAGGATTATATTCATGAGACAGCACCTAGAATATTTAAATTTATAGTGCATTTTTAAAAGTTGGTAAGCAATTCATAGCCATGTGCCACTCACTTTGTCTATCTCTTTGTATCTCTGTCTCTCTCTGCCTCTGTCTCTATCTCTGTCTCCTCTGTCTGTCTGTCTGTCTGTGCCCCCCTCTCTCTCTCTTTCTCTCCCTCTCCCTCTCCCTCTCCCTCTCCCTCTCCCTCTCCCTCTCTCTCTCTCTCTCTCTCTCTCTCTCTCTCTCTCTCTCTCTCTCTCTCTCTCTCTCTCTCTCACACACACACACACACACACACACTGTGATGTGGCCAGCCACATCAGCACACAGCAATTTTGTCCTGGAGGCCTTCTTGATTCCTGCCACCTTACAGCTGCTAAGCTGGCCCATACTTCCTCTCTCCAGCTGTTGTTGGCCAAATAGGAGATGGATGACTGAGGGAAGGGAGAGCAAGCTGTGCTAGATGGGGGAGGACAGAGTGAATGCACCCCTTTCTTAGAATCCCATGATCCAAGGACCGTGCTGAAGGAATCAGGACAAGTTACCTCAGAATCAGAAAACTCATGCACCAGCTGTCACCCAGACTTGCTGAAGCTCAACAACTGCCTTTGGCAGTGTGTGGGGCTTTCAATTCCGAGCCTCATGCTGAGTAGAAAGTTGTTCTACCACTTGCACCATACCTCTAGCCCCCTCTCCCTTTTTTGCTTTAGGTTATTTTTCAGAAAACATTTTGAGTTTGGGCCTAGGACTGGGCTTGGACCATGAGGTTTCATGTCTTTACTTGCCCCACCATGTCCAGCTTATTTATTGACAGGGGATTTTAGTATTTTTTGGTTCAGGATAGCCTCAAATCATAACTGTCCCAATATAAGCCTCCAGGATAGCTGGCATTAAAGGTATACACCAGTATACCTGGCACTACCTTGTCATTTTAACCAGTACCCTTGTGCTGACAACCTCTAAATCTTCCTCTCCAGCCTTTGACCACTCTCTGAAGACTTTCCTGGATCTGAATTTTCAGTGTCTATTGTCCGTGTAAATGTACACACACTTCCAGCTCTTCAGATGAAATGTGATCTTAATGAAAACCTCATTTTCATCCTAGCAATCCCTCCATTTGTCACCTCCTCCCCCCTAATAGGAACCTCTCCTAAAGACTGAAAGCTTGGGTCACCTGCAAAGCACTCTCTCCATCTGCTCCTTATTTTTATTTCTACAGAAACAACTCTCCTTCTCTCCCACCCAAATTTCTGCACTACTTGGGGACAAGTCACTGTCTTATTTCCGCCCCTTATCTGGACACCACTTCCTAAAGCCTAGACTTTGTCCTCTGTTTGTGAAGCTTCGGTGGCTCCCTCTGACCTATGAAGTTGCTGAGCAAGGATTTCAAGGGCAGCTGTGGTTTACCCACAATCCTATTTTTCTATTCTTACCTGTCCTTGGCCCCTTCCATCTGTCATTCTGACCTCACACATTACTTGTGTAAGAACCGACACCAGGGGCATTCCCCGCCCCCCCCCCCCCCAGCTTGCTCATGCCCTTCCTCAAGGCAGGGGGTGCCTTCACTCACTAGAGTCCTGGGTCCAGGCTACCTCCCCACCCTGGAGTACCTGTTTCCTCCATTCCCAGGATCCTTTGTAAAAGGTGTCTATCCTAATAAGCTTTATTCTTTAGAGCATTTACATGTTATGCACCTATGTTATGCCTTAGCTGTCAGCTCTCCCCCTCTTCCTAGGTCCTAGACACTGAGGCTCTACCTCCACTAGCTAGTTACATAGGACATAATGGCTGAGTGAAAACTCATTCCTAGATAGGCTCGGCCAGCTTAAAGGGATGAGAGCAGACTTAGGTGGTAAGTTCAGAGGCAGCAACGAAAGGGGTGAGCACACAGGAATCTGAGGTTTACCCAGAGTCTTATTTAGTCGTATATAATAACAGGGTGTGTGAGAGGCAAGATGGGGGAGGGCCCATACACCGGTTTCTGGTATTTAGGAAAAGTGAGAAGGGTTCCTCCACACTCAGTCTCCAGGTCCCTCAGAGATCCAGGACAGCAATGCATGGTGCCTGTGACAGCTGTGACAGAGCAAATGGGGCATGGCCTTGCGGTCGGCAGTGAGGATTCAGTCCCCAGGGAACTCCCTGAGCCAAGCCCCCAGAGAGCAGTCATGTTACCCTGAAATGTGGTAACTCCATCACACGTCTCCCCTGGATGTTTTTCTCACATGTGGGCATGCACACACACACACACACACACACACACACACACACACACACACACACACAATCATAAACTGTGGTTCCTTTACTTGAAACCATCTTAAAAATCTCCAGAGGAATGTTAAGAGTAATTACTAGGCTAGCACACTTCCCAAACCAAAAGTTTCCTAGAAAGCCAAAGTTAAGCAGATCATGTAGAAGTGACTATGAAAGCAGAAAAGATGGGGAGGACTGCAGATCCTCCTCTGAAAAATCCATATTCAGATGGTATTTGTGGGCCAACCCTAGTCACAGAAGTCACTGAATCTAATTGTCATGTGTCACATTGAAAAGTAGATATATCTTCCCTTTGGAAAACAGAAAAGAAATACAGCAGCAGGCAGGTGAGTTGACTTTGTATCTATATCAGCTTAGAAACTGGTCAATGTCTCAAAAAAGAGTACCATTCAAACTCAGCACAGGTGTTCCACACCTGTAATCCTAGCTACTTAAGAGGCTGAGATCTAAAAATCAAAGTTCAAAGCCAGTCCAGGTAGGAAAGTCCATAAGACTCTCATTTCCAGTGAACTACCAAAGAGCTGGAAGTGGAGGATCTAGACTTGAGCAAAAGAGTTTAGGAACAATGCTCTAAACCTGAGTTTAAGCCCCAGTACTCACACACAAACACCACACATACACTCATTAAGCCTCTATGTTAAAGACTTCCTACCTTTTCATGGACCATATAGTTAACTACATATCAGCAAGGGAGCCACAAGCATAGATATTCAGGGACTGGGAGTTTGGCCTAGTGGTAGAGTGCTTACCTAGCATACACCAAGACCTGGGTCCAGTAGCACATTCATAGAAAAAGCCAGAATGATGCTGTGGCTCAAGTGATAGAACCCTAGCCTAGAGAAAGCCCAAGAACAATACTCAGGGCCTGAGATCAAGCCCCAAAACAGGCAAAAACAGAAAAAGCAGAAGAAGCAGAAGAAGCAAAAGAAGCACAAGAAGCAGAAGAAGCAGCAGAAGAAGCAGAAGAAGCAGAAGAAGCAGAAGCAGAAGCAGAAGCAGAAGCAGAAGCAGAAGCAGAAGCAGAAGCAGAAGCAGAAGAAGAAGAAGAAGAAGAAGAAGAAGAAGAAGAAGAAGAAGAAGAAGAAGAGGGAGAAGAGGAGGAGGAGGGGGAGGAGGTACCCAGGGAGCCTAATGGATGCACAGTGTTCAGAGCTAGCTGGGATGGGCCTACATGAATTCACATCTCCCACAGGCTGCTCCTAGTCAATGAGTAAGCTCAGCCAGGAATCCCAGTGGAGCTCCAGTGCATGTTCCATAGACAAAAACTTATTTCAGACTGCATCAGGCTGTATAGGAGACACCGCCCAACCTTCTTTCTTGCTCTCCCTCCCTGTGCCTCAGACTTTTATCACACTATTATGCCTTTCCCAGCTTCCTCCACCTTCTTCACCAAATTTCCCCATAGGCCTTCCCCCTAATAAAACTTGTTAAATCCTGTCCTGGGTCTGATTCTTGGAGGAGTAAAGATTAACTATGTCTGGTGATTTTTTTTCCCCCTTTCTTTCCTTCCTTCCTTCCTTCCTTCCTCGCTTTCCTTCCTTCCTTCCTTTCATTCTTTCTTTCTATTTTTTTGTTTTAATTTGTCATTTATAGTCTTTCTTGCCTCCTCACTCAAACCATGCTTCCTGGAGGAGAACTTTTCTCCACACAAAACCGTGGACAGTGAGGGGGTACCAGAGGCTCATGCCTATAATCCTAGCTACTTAGGAGGCTAAGTTCTAAACAACACAGTTCAAACCCAGCCCAAGCAGTAAAGTTATCTAGTGTCAGAGTAGCTGCCATAAGCAGAAAAACCTCAGGAACAATGCCCAGGCCCTAAGTACAAGCCCCAGGTCTAGAATACAAAAGCAATAAAACAAAACACCACAAACCAAAACCAGTAACCGATGATGAAAATGACAGTCATTATTCTCAGACATTCATCTCCTCCTAGGCAAAGCCTGTCGGATCCTATTGCCATGTTCAATACAGCAATATCTCTCCTTATCTAGATGGCCTTGAGCAAGTTATCTAACAGCCAGGCATCTTGGAGACCTCAGCAGTACGGCACAGCTAATGGACAACACTGTCTTGTGGAGTGGTAGAAGGTAGGTTCTGAAGGAAATTGCTATATAACATACCCTCACCCCACTTACAAGTAACCAGCACATGTTCAACAAACAGTACTAACTGTTAGCATTCAAAGTGGCTTTCTCTGCCTAGATAAGATAACACAAGATTTCCCAAATCCTGGTGAATTGTCACAAAACTGTCATCAGAAATTGCGTGACAACTCTTCTAATACAAGAGGCCAGCACTGAGGGCCTGTTGGCTAGGCTATAAATCCCTGGAGCCTAGCTGTGAAATCATGCCCTGACAATACACTTTACACACTATAATATTTAAATATAAATCTGAACAGGCCAGACAGTGCACCACTAATGGATGGATTTGTGCAACGTGTGCCTAGGGCAGTGAGCAGCTTGGGGAACGAAGGACACACTTCTCTGGCTCTCCCATCCTGAAGGGCTTAGGCTGTGCCTTCCAGCTTCACTTTAGAGCCAGAAAAGCAATTCCATAAGCAGCTCCAGTTTTATTCCTGCCTTTCAGGTTTGTTTTCCCCCAACTGGACAGCAGTAAGAGCCCATGCTTAGAAGGAAAGGATGAAAGGAGGGAGGAAAAAACTGACTGGCTTGGCCCCAAGCCCTGTGCCCCAGCTGGCCTCAGCTGCCTTGGAATGGGGCAGGGTGGTTGCGCTGTAATTGCCTGGGCAGAGATATGAGGTATGCAGGCCTACGTGCGCTGCTGCATGTACTGCAGAGGCTGGGAGGGACTCTGCTTAGTGCGTGTCCATCTGATAATGACCTGAATCCTTCAGATACCAACTGCCTGCCAGGGGGAACATGCCTGTACCCTGGCATCAAGGGGTCCAGGAGACAGAACAAAAGGTCTGTTACTGACTCAGCCCTGTGTTAGTGTGTCATCTGTACTGAAACAAGCCTTGGGCCAGCTGGCAGAGAGACTGTATCTAGGAATCCCAGAGACTAGAATGGAGCATGTCAATTCTAAAGCAGCCCTCTGAAGGCAGATTCCTGGCAATGGTCCAAACTAGGCTGTCTCCTAAGGATTTCACACGGAGACTCAGACCTTCCTAAGAGTATTCTTTCCTGTGCCTCCCACTGCCCTGAACCTGATCAGTGCTGGCTGTCTTAGTGTCCTCTTGGTTAGGGGCTCAGCGTCCCTCAAAGCCTAAAGTCTTCCCTCACTCCATTTCAGCAGGATATTATGGCACTAGTGATTAATAAATGCATATTTATTAATGAAACAATTTTTATAGAAACTACATGAATGAAACTATACAGAAACTATATAAAAAGCTATTTATACATATAAATGAAACTATTTACATTTATATTTAATCTATTTATAAATGGGCTTTAGGAGATCATGATTATAACCTAGGAGGTTGTAATCAGGAGGCTGAGATCTAAGAATCAAAGATTAAGGTTAGCCCAGCCAAACAAATCTTAACTCCAATTAACCACCAAAAAGCCAGAAATGGCTCTGCAGTTCAAGTGGTTAAACCTCAGCCTTGAGTGGGAAAATAAAACTAAGGAATAGCACACAGGCCCTGAGTTCAAGCATGAGGATTGGCATGAAACAGAAGAAACTATTTATTAATAAATAAGAAAATAATTCATAAGTAAACAAATATACACACATTTAGTTCAGTTCCAAAATGCTTCCTCTATCACAGCAAGCCTAGGAGAAATACATAGTTATTTCTCTACGTAATAAATTAGTAAATTGAGGCCAAAAAAGGAGAAATATCCAGTTCACGTTACATTGCCACTATGCCGGGTTTATCTCCAATGAACCAGCAAAGAGCAGGAAGTAGAGCAAGGCTCTGAAGTTCAAGCCCTGGGATAGGCACAGAAGAAAGTCATTATAACACTTCTTATGTTTTTGTGCGTGTCCTAGAACTTGAACTTAGGGCCTGGACACTGTCCCTGAGCATTTTTGCTCAAAGCTAACACTACTTACTCGAGCCATAGCTCCAAGTCTGACTTCGTTGGTAGTTAACTGGAAATAGGAGACTGGTGTACTTTCCTACTCTGATTGGCTTCAATGTGGGATCCTCAACCTCCTGCATAGCTAGGATTATAGGCATGAGCCACTGGAGCCCAGCTCTATTTTGTTTTATTTTACTTGTAATTAGCATGAACACACACAAAGTGCAGAGTTAGAATTTTATAGCTTCCCGTTCATTTATAGTGAAACTGGAGGACGTTTAGCAATCAGGAAAGGATCGAAGGGAGGTTGATCTGTTCAAAATTATGGTACCTGGTTTATGACCAAGAACTGCCTTATGATTTAGCCAAATGACTACTTGGGCAAAATATCTCTCTTGGTACAAGCTGTGCCTTGGAGTGTCTGGTTTAAGAGAGACTTGTAGCTTAGCTCAGTTAGGGGAATTGGTGCATAGTAAGAAAAACCAACTATAGTCTCCTAGTTTGTGGACAGTCCTGTTACCTGCAGGGAGAAATAGCTGCCTTGCCCTTTCATTTTCTTTTGTGCCAGTTTTGGAGAGCTCAGGAGCTGGGTACTGCGGGCACTGGTGCCTGGGCACTGTCCCTGAGCATTTTTCCCCCCTTCAGGTTAACGCTCTACCATTTGAACCACAGCTCTACTTCCCACCTCTTGGTAATTAATTGGAGATAAAGGTCCCATGGAAATAATGAAATAATCCAACATTAATAACTCTAACTCATCTACATGGGCACTTCTATCATTGATGGTCCTATTAGTTTCTCTGCCTTTCAGTGAGTATACCCAAGCTTAGAGACTTTGCACAGCTTTCCAAGGGAAATACTGGTAAATCTAGGACTCATCCTCATGCCAGCCCAAGTCCAACTCTCCCAGGATCTTTCTCTGGCTCTTCACAGGGAAAAAGCTAGGCAAGGGCCCTGCCTTGTACAGCAACTACATCTGCTGCTATGGTGAGACAATTTTATTACCTGTAATCTTTGCACAATCTACTGTTTATGACCACTGTTGTATACTAGGCCAGCCAGATTATAAATTGGGGGAGCAGTAATAGTGGGTTGAATTTTATTTCCAGCAGAACCTGGTTATTTCAGAGCAGACAAGAACCTAAAGGACTAGAAGAGCCTGCTCTCCCTAGTTGGAGTGGCTAATGGCTTAATTCCTAGAAAGCAACAGAAAACACCATTCATTGGGGGAGAGCTTCCACGTTTCTCTTGCCCTTTTCTGTCCATATCTTTGCAGTTGGTCATTTTGTGATCCCAAGTAAGTCATTCTGGGTTTAACATCAGCTAAGCTTTTGGTCCTGTTTCTACCAAATGACAGCCTACCTTAATGACTGGCTTGTCCTTCTATATAGTACCAACCAATATGGAACCCAAAGTCTAATTATAACTTCCTTCTGAAGCCCAAACTCTTTAGATGAGAAATAATGGCACAGAGCAGCACATGAAGACATGCATGCGTTACCACCTAAAGCTCAGTCAAAAACCAAGGTCTATTTCAGGAGAATTTACAATGCAGGAAGCATTGGATTGAACTGAAAAGCAAGAGAGCTGGGTGTTTTCTTTTCTTTTCCAGAGCAAAGATACAAAGGCTGTTCTCATGTGAAAGAGGTGGAAGCCACCCAACCTGATTCTCTCCTCTGGGGTGTCACGTAACTGGTACATCAAGCACACTGCCATGAATGTCCAGGCATATTGAGTCATGTGTGAGAGTCAACAGAAGAAAAAGTGTCACCTCTTCAGAATGTGAGACAGTCATTGTCAACTGGCTAATCCGAATGCTATTCCTTGTTCCCTGAGAACCTGAAAGTCACTTCATATGTCTCATACAAACCCAAGAGCAGAGACCTCAGAGACAGCTATGAGATAAAATGGCAAAGTCATCCTGCTGCCTCTTCTTGCATCTCCCCATTTTTTAAGAGAACGAATGAGCCCATCTTATGCTCAGCCCCTTTCCTGTATTTCTCCACTAACACCTCTCTAGTGTGTTTTCTATGTAACAGCTCCTCTGGTTAGTGTCTCCATAAGAATATGTTAGTGCAAATCATGTATGATCAAAGGGATGATTGCTGGTCAGTTCCTTCCTCTCCCTAAAGGTAGGCAACTCTTGCTGGAAACTGTGGTTCATACCTGTAGTCCAAGCTACTCAGAGGATAGAGATAGGGAGAATTGTGGTTCAAGTCCAAGCTGTGGAGAAGTGTTTTTGAGACTTGCCATCTCAACCAATAAAAGTCTGAGTATGGTACATACCACTTACCCCTCCTATGCAGGAAATGTGAATAGAAAGATGATGTTCCAGGCTGGCTGAGCACAAATGTGAGACCCTATTGGACAAGTGACCGAAGTATAAAAGGTAGAGGCTGTTAAGGGTAACAGCCTAGTAAGCCCAAGGCCTTGAGTTCAAATCAAAACTGCCAAACGAAAAACAGAAAAATAAAAAGTAAGCAGCTCCCAGACCCTAGATGCTACTCAACACATAACAGAGCTAGCATGCCTTCATAAGGCCATTATAAGTTGAAAAGACAATAAGTCTCCAAATGTATTTAATATACCTAATCTACTAAAGAGCCTCTCTTAGCCACCTAGCCACAGTTTTCTTGGCTTCTCCTTTAACTGCATGGCTGACAGCCACAGCGCTCTATAGCTCCCCAAGATGCTGCTGCCCCAGGTAATATTAACACTTACAATGCCCACCATAGAGGCTATGGAATGTATATCACATCTGTACTGTCATCAAGTTGAAAAATTATAAAGCCAACACCAAGAAGGGGTCTCTCTGCAGGAAGGTGAGAGTTGTGGCCCCTCTGATCCTTAGTTCATTCTCTTGCACTTGCTCATCAGAGAAGGCTTAGGTGACTGTCTCAAGTTTTAAACCTAAAAAGCCTTAGCATTTTTTGTTATTAAAACTATTCTCTCCAAAAAAGTAGTAGTCGCTGAAAAAAAGTATTCTCTCAAATTGCTATCCATTTCTTGTTAGACTTCTAGATGGACACAGGGTTGAGAACTCTGGTCTCACTGGAACTATTTGCTGGTTCCTTCAGTCCTTAGAACAGAGCCCATTGTTTCTGCAAGCTGGAAGAACAGCGATGTCTCAGTTGGTTAATGCTGTCTATGTCTACATTTTTTCCAAGGTCTGACTCTTCCTTAAGTCTCAGAAATATTTCTTCTCTCTCCCTCTCCCCATCCTCCTTTCTCTCCTCTCCTTTATTTATTTTTTTGTGCCAGTACTGGGGCTTGAACTTAGAGCCTGGTCACCGTCTCTTAGCTTTTTAGCTCAAGGCTAATACTCTACCAGTTGAGTCACAGCTCCACTTCTAGCTTTTGGGGGTGGTTACTCAGAGATAAGAATCTCACATACTTTCCTGCCCAGGCTAGCTTTGAACCTCTATCTTCAGATCTCAGCTTTCTGAGCAGCTAGGCCTTGCGAGCACATGCCACTATGTCAGGCTTAGAAGCATTTCAAAGACATTTAAAATAATGCTAAATTTCAGAGGAATCTGTGTTACTGCTTGCATAGAGCTCCCTAGTTCTAAAGTTCTAAAGTAGCTCAGAGAGCAGGAAAGGAAACACACAGGGAGGAAGAAGCCAACATGAGTAGGTCACTCACTGCCTCAGGCCCTTCCCTTGTGGAACCAACATAGATTTTGAAAGCACATGTCAAAATTCTAAAAAATGTTATTACTGGCACTGGTGAATCATGGCTCAGGTTGGTGGTTATACAAGCACCATTCTCCAACACTGACTGTGGTATATTCAGACCCACATGCCACTGATTTGAGAGGAGGGATCATCTCTCCATTGCCATAAAACGGGGAAAGGGTGTGTGTGTGTGTGTGTGTGTGTGTGTGTGTGTGTGTGTGTGTGTGTGTGTGTGTGTGTGGAAGATCTGTGATTTAGCCTGGGAGACAATGGTAACCCAGTTAAAACACTATCTGTGCTTCAATAATCAGGGAGACCTGTTACAATTCAGGAACAAAATTAAGATGATTATTTTTCCGTAGAGGGTAGCTGGAAGATAAGATGGAAGAAGGCTAAGACCTGGCTACAGAGGGACTGCAGCTATCTGGGTCCTTCCTCCTCCCCACAAATCCTTCTGTTGAAGTCGAAACCATTAATTTAATGGCATTTGGAGGCTAGGACCCTTGCAAGTGATTAGACCATGAGAGTGAAGCTGTTATTATAGAATTAGTGCCCTTACAAGAAGAAACAGAGGAAATGTCGTGGTGTGGTTCTGTGCGGTGCTTACTGGGCAGTATGAGGTCCTGGATTCAATCTTCAGCAGCAAAAAGGGGAAAAAAGACATGAAAGAGATGACCTTTCTTCTTTCTGCTTTTTGTCATGGGAAAACATAACACAATCTCTGTCTCTTCCCCAGGTACTATATTCTTGCCAAACAATATATATGACTGTACCTTCACCTGGAATTTCCCAGCTTTCAGAACTGTGGCCAATAAATAGCTGTACTTTAAACAGCACAGACCGTGGAAGTTTGTTATAGCGATTCAAAATGACAAAGATAGACTGCATTTCCCAACACCAACTTTAAAACAATGTATAATTAATAACTGGTATACAATATGTTAAGTATTTGTAGGCTCCCTTTACCTCAGATTCAACTAGTCATGGGTTGAAAATGATGGGAGAAAAAAAAGTACAATATTGAACATATACAGGCTTCTTCCTGTCATTATTCCTTGAACCCTATAGACAACCACTCTTTATATAGAATTCACACTGAAGTTTTAGATATTATGAATAATGTAGAGATGATTTAAAATGTTCAAGGGAATATTCACAGATTCTATGCAAATCCTGTATGTCATGGTGTATAACAAACAGCATCATGGAACCATTCCCCCAAGAATATGAAAGAATGGCTACAATTTGATAAGCTTTGTTGACATGAGCACACACCTGTGAAACCCCACGTCCCTAATCAGCACAATCACCCACAATTCCCCAGTGTTCTTAATCATCTCTGCCTCCTATCTCTTCCTACCCCACCCATCAGGCAACTACTAGCTTCCTTTCTGTTGTTATGGATTTGTTTGCATTTTCTAGACTGTTATAGCCACGGCACCATACGATCGATAGATAGATAGATAGATAGATAGATAGATAGATAGATAGATATTTCAAGGCATCTGGCTTCTTTTATCTGGCATAATTACTTTGAGATTGTGTATGAGATGATCATGCTCAGAAGAAGAAAGCCAAAGTCAACTGTCTGAGTTTGCCTATGGTCTAGAAAGAAGATGGGAACCATGGAAGGGCTTGGAGAAACTTAAACGCAAAGGAAGGCTGAGATATCCAGAGAGATTGTTTGTTTGTTTTTTAGCAGGCTGAGAGTTTACTCTGAGCTTATTTTGAGGTACAGAAAATGAAGAGCAGGTGCAGATGAAAAGGGGGAGGGATCAAAGTCCAACTGGAGAGCAGCCAAAGACAGTTATAAGGGCAGGGATAACCTTAAAAGGGCCAGGTGATGACTGAGTTTGAATATCCTTGTCTGTCAAGTGGAAAAGCAGTACTAGAAGATCTTAAAGGTCTTTTCCACCTCTAAATGTGTGGACATCTGAATGAGGAGCGATTCACTTTAGCATATATCTGTTGAGGATCTCTATTTGACTGTTTCTGAAACACTATGGACTACCAATTCAATGCTCGCATCAATCAAAAACAACTGAACTGGACATCATGGTCCATACCTGTAATCTTAGCCACTTAGGAGATCAAAATCTGAGGATCATAATTCATGGCCAGCCAGAGGGAAAAAAATCCATGAGACCCATATTTCTAATTAACAACCAAAAAGCTAGAAGTAGAGCTGTGGTTCAGGCCTCCAGGCCAAGTTCAAGCCCCAGTACTGGTGCACATGCACACATGCACACATGCACATACACATAGACACACACACACACACACACACACACACACACAATTAAATACTTACCACTCAATATAGAAGGATGCATATTTTCTACATAAAGAAATGTACATGGGAAGCAATTCCAGATGAGAGAATGATGGACCTATCTGTTCTGGGTGGGGACATTGCCAAAAAGGTCCTACAGAGCCAGGTGCAGTGGCTCACATCTGTAATCCTAGCTACTCAGGAGGCTGAGATCTGAGGATCACAGTTCAAAGCCAGCCCAAGCACAAAAGGACCTGAGACTCTTATCTCCAACTAACCTCTAGAAAACGGGAAGTGGGGTTTAGCCCAGGGTAGGGTGGTAGCCTTGAGCTGAAGAGCTCAGGAACAGTGCCCAGGCCCAGAGTTCAAGCCCCATGACCCACAAAAATAAAGGTCCTACAGGGGTCATGAATGGAAACTTATCCACACCTAGAGCAAGAGGGGTGGTGCCACAATATTGAACAAAAACCCTGTGTCCTCATGGACATCACTCTGGCCAAGTTGCTCCTATCCCACTTGCAGAACTGCCCCTCATGACCCGTGTTGACTAAAGCTAGAGATAAGTTACTCTTCTGGAGAAATGAGAAGACTCACACACAAGCCGATGGCACTGGAAGCTGAGGTAAGATGAATGAGAAAACAAAAGGATTTCCTAAGATGAGTCACTGTTTTTCTGGGAACCCATTTCAGAAGCCATCCCAAAGTCCCCAGCACCTGCCCTTGACTTGTATTTTGTCCTGTTAAGAAATGTGGCAAAGGAAATTGCAGGCTCGATCTGACAACCCATAGGCCATATGCTGGCCAGAGGTCTGAGAAAGAACCAGGGAAGGCCAGCGTACCTGACAGTTTACACATCCCATGCATGAGTCTTCAGGGCTCATCTTTAGACAGGCAGAAGATTTGAAGTTCCTAATCTCCTTGTCTTTAAATAGAGCAAGCTTGATGTCACTGTTTCTTGTAATAGCAAGAGCTCAGATTTTCAGATAAAAATTTTAAAGTGTTAAAAAACTTACTGGACTGGGCACTGGTGGCTCCTTCTGATAATCCTAGCTATTCCAAAGGTTGAAATCTGGGGGTCACAGTTCAAAGCCAGTCCATGCAGGAAAATCTATGACACTCTTATCTCCAATGAACCACCAAAAAGCTAGAAGTGGAGCTGAGGTTCAAGGGGGTAGAGCACTGTATTGGCCCTGAGCATAAAAAGATAAAGGAAGAGGCCCAGGACCTGTGTTCAAGTCCCAGTAAGGACACAAAATTTAAAAAAGAAAAGGAGGGGCTAGGAGTTTAGCCTAGTGGTAGAGTGCTTGCCTATCATGCACGAAGACCCGGGTTCAATTCCTCGGTACCACATACATAGAAAAAAGCCAGAAATGGTGCTGAGGCTCAAGTGGTAGAGCTCTAGCCTTGAGAAAGTCCAAGGACAGTGCTCAGACCCTCAGCTCAAGTCCAGGACTGGCAAAAAAAGAAAAAAAAAGAAAGAAAAGGAAGGAAAGCTTACTAAAGTGCATGTTTATGTGTGTACATGTATGTGTACAGGTATAGATGTCAAACTTGACAATTATTCTAAGACTATCAAGGAAAATAGGAACTATTGAGATAAATGTCCTTTGTTGGTCTATATTGATCTGGAAACAAACTACTCCTTCCATTTCATAAGCATATGTAGAGCAAGCTGGAGAAAGTAGGCACAGAAACACAGGGGAGCCAGGACATAGAGGATCCAACTGAGAAGTAAAGGAAATTTCAGGATGGCTGCAAATGAGACACATAGCAGCCAGAAAAATTGCCCATCCCGATAGGAACAAAGGAAAAAAGCCTCCAGGAGGATTGTTTAAAAACACACACACACACACTAGGAAGTAATACGTGCACATAGGTCAGGTCAGGATATGATTCACAGATCTGTCAGGGAACTTTGTTCCCCCAAATACCCAGCTAAGACAATCAAAACAAAAATAAGCCAACAGAAGACTGTAAGGGTACTATGGTCTGAATATCACTTCTCCCACCAAAACTCATCCTAAAGCTTAGTCCTTGGTATAACAGTTTTGAGAGATGGTGGAGTCTTTAAGAGCCAGGTACAGTGGCTCTTGACTATAATCCCAGATTCTTGGGAGGTGGAGATCGGAAGGACCATGATGTGAAACCAACCTAGCCAAAAAGATTGTGAGCTCTCCATCTCAACTAATAAATGAGGGCATTGTGATATGCATCTGTTACCCCAGACATGTGGAATGTATAAATAAGGAATCACATTCCAGGCAAGCATGGGCAAAAACAGAGCATAAAAGGGCTGGAAATATGACTCAAGAACAGAATATTTGCCTAACAAATACCAAGCCCCGAGTTCAAACCTCTATATGGGAAGAACCAAAAAAAAAAAGTAATGACCAAGTCTTTAACAGGGATTTGTATCTGTCCCAAAAGACTGGTTTTGTCCCTGCAAGAGTGGGTTGTCATAAAGTGAATCAGTTCTCTTGTCCCCTTCCTCCTTCTGTATGTGCTCCAGTAACTGTAGCACAAGGCCCTCACCAAAATCCCATGTGATGTTGGTGATGGGCTCTAGAATCAGGAGCCCAAATAAGCCTCTTTTCTGTTTCCTTGTTGTTGTTGTTGTGCCAGTACTGGGGCTTGAATTCAAAGCCTAGGCACTGTCCCTTAGCTTTCTCACACAAGGCTGGCACTCTTGGGCTGGGACACACAATTTCACTTCCAGCATTTTGCTTGTTAAATTGAAGATAAGAGTCTCATGGACTTTCCTGCCCAGGCTGGCTTCTAACCATGAGCCTTAAATCTTATTCTCTTATCCAGTGTGAGCCACTGGTGCCTGACTAAAGCCTCTTTTCTTTATAAATTATCCAGCCTTAGGAACTGTGAGAACAGAAGAAAATAAGCAATAGTGAATCTGAGTTCAGACTGAGTTTCTACTTTTGTTTTTTGTTTTCCCCTTGAATTTAGCACATTTCTGTCTTTTGGGGACTTTGGATTCCTCTACTACAAAATAAAAACACCGCTATTACTTCTCTGGTTTGTTTTTGTTTTTGTTTTTTGCCAGTTCTGAGGCTTGAACTCAGGGCCTGAGCATTGCCCTTGGGCTTTCCTCAAAGCTAGCGCTCTACCACTTGAGCCACCGTACCACTTTTGGCTTTTCTGTGTAGCCTCCTCTGTTTTAAAGAGGCTATCACTAGAGCTATGTAACACACCCACAAATAAAGCACTGGTGTCAGATACACTAGATGTGGTGACAGGCAAGAGAGGAACAAGGAAACTGACATATCTTGATCCTTACAAAACCTCAACACTGCCGCTCTCTCTTTAGGGGTGTTCGCCCATTAGGGGAGATAGCCCAACCTTGTTGTAGATATCCCTGCAAATGCTCATTCCTGGGTGATTGGCTAGAGATTGAGTTCAAGAATATTTCTTTATTTTTATGCCATACTGGAGCTTGAACTCGTGGCCTGAGCATGATCCCTTAGTTTTTTTTACTCAAGGCTAGCACTCTACTACTTCAGCCATGGTTCTACTTTCAGCTCTTTGGTGGTTCATTGGAGATAGTGTCTCATGGCCTTTCCTGCCTGGGTTGGCTTTGAACTAAGATCGTCCTGTCTCGTATATGTCTCGATTGCTAGGATGACAACCAAGAGCCACCACCAGTCCTTGGTGCTGAACAGCTTTATTGAATCAGATCCTTACATGTCCTTGTCCAGAAAATAGCACTTAGAGAGCACAGTTTGCCCTTACTCCCACCAGGCCCACCCACCACACACTGCCACACTAGGGTTTTCCACAGGACCTCAAAGAGAGCCTCAATGATGTGCTCCCTTAAGACCTCTTTAAGGATAAGTAGCCTTAATCCTAAAAAAGAAAAAAAAAACATCCATTATATCCAGGCTACCTTGAAAGGAACACGACTCAGGACCAGAATCCAGGAGTGACTGGAAAGATTGCAGGGGAGAAGCAAGTGTATTTAAAAAGTAATCATCTTTCATCTAAATGTTTGGAAGCTGGGTCGTTCCTTTCGGCCACACCCTCAAATCTGTGCATGCTCTGATTTGACCCTCACCAACAAAGCCATTTGTCCTGCTACATCTGAAAAAACCCTGAGCTGGGAGCTGATAGAGGACACCATTTGCATGTGCCGCTGACTGGTCATGTCAGCTTGGCAAGGAATGTTACCTCTCTGAGTCTCAGTTCATCTCCTTCTGTAGAAAATAATACAATAAATCACACTGGTTTCTGGTTAAAGTAATAACCCGTTGCAAGTATGCTCACAGTGTCTACTAGATTTTAGTCCTCTGATATCTCCTAGTTTCCACTCTGTCATCTACTCTCTTTACATGTGTATGTGCAGGAACTGGGTATTGAACTCAGGGCTTGGAAACTTTCTTACCTTATTTTCCCTCAAGGCTAGCACTCTGCCACTTGAGCCCATACCTCCACTTCTGGGGATTTTTTTGGTAGTTAATTGGAGATCAGAGTCTCCCAGAATTTTCTACCTGGGGCTGGCTTTCCACTTGATACTCAAATCTCATCCCCTAAGTAGCTAGGATTACAGCAGTGAGCCACCAGTGCCCAGCCTGTCTGTGTCACTCTCAGTCCTTCTTTTGTTCAATGTCTAAGGAACTAGAGGAGATCAATATGCCCTCGTGCAAAAGGGAGTAGAGTGGCCCTTTCCTCCCCAGCTCCCTACTACCATACGTCTTCTCCAGGGTGCCTCCCTCATCCAGCCAACCCCTAGACCAAGCCATGGGACTGCCCTAAGTGAGAAGGCACCAAGGAGCTGTCCACAAGGCCCGTAATAGAAGGACAGAATGATCTGAGGGACCTCAAGGACTGCTTTTTGTCTAGAAAAGATTATTCAGAACTATTTTGATTTTTAAAACCCATCCTTCAACCAAAGAGTGATTAGTTTAAAACTTTAAATCCAGGCCCAGTGAGTAAAGCCTATAATTCTAGCCACAGGGAATTCAGAGATCACAGGATCATGCTTGGAAGTCAGCCTGGGCATAAAAGTTTGTGAGATTCCATCTCAACCAATGGTTGGACACTGCAGCGCACACCTGTTATTCCAGCTAAGGAAAATCAGAATGGCTGGGTGTAGTGACATATGCCTGTCATCTCAGCAACACAAAGAAGCACACCCAAGTATAAAGTGAGATCCTATCTTGAAAATTAACAAGGCAGTGGAATTGGAGATAGAGATGTAGCTCAAGTGTTAGAACTTCTGCCTTGCAAATATGAGCCCCAACTCCAATGTCCAGTATTGCTAATAAAAAAAATAATTTAATTAAATTAAAATATAAGAAGAAGAGCCTGCAAGAGTCTTATCACCAATTAACCATCAAAAAGTCAAAAGTAGAATTATGGCCCAAGCGATAGAGTGCCATCCTTGACCAAAAATTCAAGTGAGGAAATCCCTTAGATCTTCCCTGGGCCTGTAAGTTCAATTTAGAGATATTATAATAAATATAAGTAAACCTAAGCCAGGGGTTGATGGTTTATGCCTATGATCCTAGCTACTCAGGAGAGTGAGATCTGAGGATTACCTTTTGATAATCCCAGGCAGGGCAGGAAAGTTCATTAAATTCTTATCTCTAATTAATCATAGAAAAAAACAGAAGTAGCACTGTGGCTCAAGTGATAGAGTGCAAGATTTGAGAGGAAAAACAAAAAGGAAGCTCAGGGACAGCATGCCTTGGCCCAGAGTTCAAGCCCCAGGACTTGTATATAAAAGTATATATATTCTCATTTATAAATGAAAGTTGAGTTTTATGAAACTCATCTTGATGTTAAATCATGTTTATTTATTTAGCATCTTATTGCTTTTACTTCAATTGTCTAAAAACTTCTTATAGCAAATTGAACTTTGAGATATGGAAGTCATAAATTCCCTTAAGGATTCCAGTGCTGATTATAATTTTAGAATGTCTTTTCATTTAAAATTAGAAAACTAAATCAACCTCTTAATTACATTGGTGTCAAAAAGATGATCACATTACTCTAATGGGCCAATTTCCTTTAAATATTACAGATACTTAAGATACTAACTATGTACAAATTAACAAAAATGTGAGTTTGTTAACTCATGTTAACTCTTAAACGTTTTTCTTCTTCTACAACTATATAAGATTTTAAAAACTGCTAGTTAAGCACTGGTGGCTCCTGCCTGTAATTCGAGCTCTTCTCTGAAATCTGATGCTTGCCATTCTTAACCAGCCCATGCAGAAAAGTCCATGATTCTTATCTCCAATTAATGAGCAGAAAGCTCTAAATGGAGCTGTGGTTCAAGCAGTAGAGAGAAAAAGCTCTGTGAGAGGATAAGGTCCTGAGTTCAAGCCCCAGTATGGGCACAAAACAATGAATAAATTAAAGAGAATATGGGTTTCTGGATGGCTTTCTCTGTGTACCCAGCCTTGCATAAAGAAAAGGAGACAAAGTAGAGAACAAATCATGACCCTACCTACACTTTCTCCACAGCAGAGGCATCGTACTCATTCACCCCTCATCTGCCTCACCTCAGCATCCTTAAGGACTCTCCAGGATCCTGCCCAAACCACCAAGGCATGATTTTGTTCATGTTCTTTCTCACATTTGTATACCACTAGACAAGGATCCCCTTTGGCTCTGAACACAGGGTCACAGTCATTCCCATCAGTTCTCATGGGGCCAGGCTCTTTCAATTTGAAATCTCTAAGCTGATTATCCTAACTCGATCATGTCCTTCCACTTAACACAGTGCAGCTATGGAACCCATCTCTAGTGGGGCTTGAACTCCAAGCCTCATACTCAGACTTGGCTTTTTCTACCCAAGTCTAGTGTTCTACCATGTAAACCATGTATCAACTTTTAACTCTTTGCTGGTTAATTTCAGACAATTCCTCGGATTTGTCTGGCTGGGCTTGCTATGAACCAGGATTCTCAGATCTCATCCTCCTGAGTAGCTAAGATTATAAGCATGAGCCACAGGCAATCATGTACCTATTTCTTTCTCTTACAGTGCTTTTATTTGAATATCAAATGGGGCTTCAGATCAAAGAAGACTACTTAAGCAATGGCTTTAGAACAATATTTTTTATTTTTCATTTTTAAACTTTTTTCTTGCTTCTTCTGGGGCTTGAACTCAGGGCTTGGGTGCTGTCCTTGAGCTTCTTGCTTTTCTGCCCTGGCTGGCTTTGAACTGTGATCCTCAGATCTCAGCCTCCTGAGTAACTAGGATTACAGGTGTGAGCCATCAGCACCCAACTAGAGTAATATTTTTAAGTGTAACAAGTAATTGAACAAAGCCAACCATAAACAGTTACAGTACAACAAAAGATAAATGGACACTGAGCAGAACTTCAAGAAAAATATTCATAGAGGGCTTACTCTGTATCAAGCACTGCCCAAGCAAGACTTGGCCTCCAAAACTCATGCTTTCACTAACTTCCCCTGTCAGTCATCTGTAGATGCTGGGGCATCCTCAGGACAAACCATTTGTTCACTGGCTAATTCCTTCCTCCGTCCTCCCACAACTTATGTTAATGAGCTCATTTATTCAACAGATACTGTTGAGGGGCCATTGTAGCAGCCATTGGCCACAAGGCCTTAGCTTCACGGCGGATACATTCTTTTCTAAGTACTTCAGAAATGGAGTTGTCACTGAAGGCCTGTCTTGCCCACTGCCTAATTGTTTTCTTCTCCTGAGACGATCAGGCTCAACTTCATTCATTAAGTCTTGAGCAAGGCCCTGGGGTAACTTCTATGGGAGGAGCTGGGGTGATTCAGACCCTACACCTTGCTGGGTTGTACATTAAACTGTGGCCTGGGTATCTCTAGGCAGCAGTACTTGCCAGACGTGTTTCTGGCCTGTCCCCGGGTCCTTTTCATTTGCATACCTCTCATTAAACATCTAAGCTCCCTCAGGAGGAAGAACATTTCTGGGCTTTTCTTTTTCTCTTCTTACAGAATCTAAGAGTACTTTGAGTGCCCAGACTGTTCCCAGCATCACATCTCATAGCACACATCTCTCCTTCAGACCCCTGTTTAGTTACTTATCACCCCACTGGTCATCTTATTTGCGGAGGTGAAAATCTGAGGCTAATGGAACTCTCTTCTGCTGAAGTCTATGCTACATGAATGCAAGAACCAGAAGAAAGAAAAAGAAAGGGAAGAGAAAAGGGTGAGGGGGGAGGGGAGGGGAGGGGAGGGGAGGGGAGGAATTCATTTATTCAACAATATATAGTAAGTACCTTCTGTGGGCCACAGGATAGAGAACAGTAAATGCCATGAGTAGAATACATCAATGAGGACACGGAAATAGCCCAAGGACCAGGGAGCAATGGTATTCTGGAGCATGGCAGGCTAAGAAAGCTTCTTGAAGGATATGTGGCACAGGGGCAGAATCCTGAGTGCTCTAAAAGGAACAGTGGATTTCCAGTTCCAAAACTGGAACAGCCGCAGGCAAGCCAGGGCTGTTGTCCGCAGCACAGAGGCCTGCTGGGGGCCTGGCTGTCTGCCTTCAGTCGCATACCCCAAAATGATTCTCCCATCCATGCCTCCTGGATTCCTTTCCCAGGACTATTCTCCTTATTATGTTTTTGAGAAATGAATACAGCCTAGAAGTTATTAAGTGCTTTTTAATAGTGAGGTGTAGTCTTAGGAATCTACACCCACTCAGTTTAGGATTGGTCTGGGCTTTGGGATTTCCCAGGAACACCCAGGCTCTCTTCTACCATGCTGCATTATTTGGATTTCCTCTTGGATGAAATCCACCCATCAGGAAACATTCATTTCCTCCCTGGCTCTGGCTCATACTCGTAGCACGAAACCTCCTCTTTCCTCTTTTCTGCACTCTTTTCTGGCTGACTGTACTTGCTGTGAGTTCACCCCAATCACAAAGCACCTGCAATAAATAGCATGGCAGCTTCCAGCCCAGTCAGTGGTCTAGCTGCTCCTATGGCCACACATTCTTGCACACTCTGCCAAAACATTGGCTCTGCTCCCCTGGGTCAGCGCACATTGCTTCCCACTGTTACTGCTCTAATCTGTCTCCATTTAATGAGCTTAGAAACAGTTCACTGGATAGTCTTTTTATCGTTTGTTTCATCTCCAGTCAAATTTGTAGGCCACTTTTCAATGCTTCCTTTCTTTCCCCCGCTCTCTTATCTCTTCCCCCCCAACCCTTCTCTCTCATTTTCTCTCTCCTCTTATTACTCGGAGTGTCCTATGAACACAAAACCAACTGAGCCCCAAACTCTTCCTTCATCAACAGTATGAGCAATGTTGGAACCTACTTCATTGGGTGTTAATAAAAGTAAAAGCGTTAGTATAGAACTAGGCAACTTGAAGGGGTGAATGATGGAGGGGTGACCTTGACCAAGATGCAATGTACTCAGAAAGTGACATGCCAAATGAAAACCCCTGTCTACAAGTAGCCGCAATACAAAATAAAACTTTTTAAAAGAATTTGTACACAGAAAGCACTTAAAACAGTCACATGTACAATAGGACTTCATAAGAGTTTACTGAATGAATGAAATGTTGGTCTTCACTCCTGAGACCTGACAGCCTTATCTAGCATGCATGAAGTCCTGGGTTCGATTCCTCAGTACCACATAAACAGAAAAGGCCAGATGCCGTGCTGTGACTCAAATGGTAGAGCTCTAGCCTTGAGGAAAGCCCAAGGACAGTGCCCAGGCCCTGAGTCCAAGCCCCAGGACTGGCAAAAAAAAAAAAAAATAGTGTATGGGTTGCCTGGTAGGAATTTATTTTAAGAAATAGATCATCCTGGGGCCGGGGGTTTGGCCTAGTGGTAGAGTGCTTGCCTTGCATGCACGAAGACTGGGGTTCAATTCCTTGGTACCACATACATAGAAAAAAAAAGCCAGAAGTGGTGCTGAGGCTCAAGTGGTAGAGCTCCAGCCTTGAGAAAGTCCAAGGACAGTGCTCAGGCCCTGAGCTCAAACCCAGGACTGGCAAAAAAAAGAAAAAAGAAAAAAAAGAAAAGAAAAAAGAAATAGATCATCCTTTAGCTCAAATGCGTCTCTACTAAGCTTCAGTTTTTCTACAGCTAGCACCTGTGTTTAAAAGGGCACTTGAGAACAGGAAACACTGCAAATATTATTTTAGTTCTTTTTTTTTCGAGAAGAATTTCTCAGATGAGGGCTGGGATCCAGCTCACTGGGAGACCATTTGTCTAGCACATAGGAGGCCCTTGTCTCCACCCCCAACACTGAAATTTAGAAAGGAGGAGAGAATTCTGGGATTGTTTAGAAGAGAAGGTGGAAATGGAGGCACTCTGGAATGAGGAGGCATTATAAAGGCCCTGGGCCTCAAAAGGTGAGCAGGGCTATCGTGGAAGGTACAGAGAGGTAGAAAGACTATGGAAAAAGAGATACAAAGACAAAGGTGTATTTAAACTGATGGAGCCAAAGGTGCCTAAGTGCACAGCAATGAGATCACCAAAGCCTTCAGCCTACAGGAGAACAAAGTCACCTAGGTCGTGATCTAGCCTAGAAGATTTCTGTGGAACTCCCTGATGTGATAGAGCTGATAAATAACCCCAGTAAAAACCTTTTCCTGCTTATCATGATTCTTATTAAAGAGATAAAACGTGAGTGACCTAAGACTAATCCTATGCTATTCTGTTGAATTCAATTATAAAGCCAGTCTGCTGTAAACTTCTTCCTTTTAGTGTTTAGTTATTTTGGTTTTGTTCTGTCTTACTTTAATTTATAAAAACCTAGAGCCCGCAGCCACCATTTCAAGAGTGCTTATTTTGAGCAATTGCAATTCCTGTATTCTCAGACTATAGTCATTTCATACCCTGAGATTTAAAAAGCTTCTAAACACAAACCAGAAAAAAAAATAGGCTGCCTCAAAATAGAGATCTGAGAATCACTGTTTTCTTAGAAGAAGCTAAGCAAGAGTGTGATACCCGGGCTCCAGAGGCTCAGGCATTCTTAGTTACTCAGAAGACAGAGCTAAGGATTCCAGTTCAAAGCCAGCTGGGGAAGACAAACTCAAGAAATACTTATCTCCAAGTAACCAGCAAAAAGTCAGAGCTGGAAGTGAGGCTCGGTTGGGAAAGTACCAGCCTCAAGTGAAAAAGCTAAGGAAGAACAGGAGGTTGTGAGTTCAAGTCCCAGTACTGAGGCACACATACAAAATAGTAATAATAGAAGAGGAACTGTCTCTAAATAAAAAATCTTCACAAGCTACTATACCTGCTGTTGTCCCACGTCCCTGGAGGTCTAGGAATTGGGATCAAGGCTCTGACTACCGTGGCCTCAGGTTGATTCCTAATTAGAAGCATCAAATGTTTGTGACTCGAATGGGGTTGCATGACTTCCCTTATGCCCTCTCTTCTTTAAAAAAAATAATAATAAGGGGCCAGGAGTTTGGCCTAGTGCTAAAGTGCTTGCCTAACATGCAAGAAGACCCGGTTCAATTCCTTGGTATCATACACATAGGGGGGAAAAAACAGCTGGAAATGGTGCTGTGACTCAAGTGGTAGAGCTCTAGCCTTAAGAAAAGTCCAGGAACAGTGCTCAGGCCCTGAGTTCAAGCCCCACAACTGGCAAACAAAATTAATTACATAGAAATTCATCATGATGAGCCCTGTAACTTCCCCTAGGGTTCTCTAAGAATGCAGAGGTGGTCTTTCTTCTCTTCTTTTCTGAGGCGCGTCATAGGGAAAGTGGAAGACCTAGTGATGAAGACTCAGACGCTGGAAGAGGCCACTCTTCAGCCTCATTCCCATTACTCTAAGTGACTCTTATTACAAGAATTCCTGGCTCTAAGGTCTGGCTTAGGGTCCAACTATTCACCCATACTAAAAGAAAATGGCATGATCCATGTATAAATAGGTAATAGAATTTGTCTACAATTTGGGTCCAAACAGGAGAGGGAGTAATAGTCTTGTTCAGAGCAGTATTAGATGTATAGAAAAGATGAAGCAAGGGCCAGGAATTTGCATATGTCGATTTAGCTGTGGGCCCTGAGTTCAGGCTGTAAGACTGACACAAAATAAATCAATGAGTAAAATAAAAGACATTTGTATTTCTAAAGGAAATCATTTGTAAGAGCCACTTCCTCTACAGAGAACAATGTTATAATAGGGAAAAAAATCAACTCAAGTTTTATAATAAAACTCGCGTTTGATCATTTTACCTGTTGGCCCTTTACCTATGCCTCTTTTGTCTTCATAAATAATGATAATTCTAAGTTCTGTTTTACTAATATGAAATTTTTATATCTAGTTTCACCAAAGAGTCATATCTTTGAAAATGGAAATTTAAGGCTGGGTACTGGTAGCTCATGCCTGTATTCCTAGCTACTTCAGAGGCTAAGATCTGAGGATTATGGTTCAAAGCCCGTCAGAGCACTGAAGTCTGTGAGACTCTTATCTCCATTTACCCACCAGAAAACTGGAAGTGGAGCTGTAGCTCAAGTGATAGAGCACTACACTAGCCTTGAGCTGAAGAGCTCAGGAACAACACCTAGGCCCAGAGTTCAAACCCCACCACCAAAGAGGGGAAGGAATAAAAAAATCTCTTATCTTCTTATCTTCAATTAACCACTGAAAAACTGGAAGCGGCCTTGTGGCTCAGTGGCAGAATTCTAGCCTTGAGCAAAAGAGCTCAGGAATAGCATTTAGTCCATGACCAGAAAAAAACAAAACAAAACAAAACAAAAAAACCACCTAAACTCTCACTTGGTTCTAATGTTCTTTCCGGATGATACAGCTCCATAAAGGCATCTGGGGGTGCATTCGATAAGACTACTGGGATTTGTGGTGTTGGCTTAATTAGCTGTCACTCAAGCAGAATCAGGCTTTTAGCCTGCAAATCACTGCTAAACAGATGGGCTGTGGAGGGATGAGACCTGACCTGACAGCACAAGCTCTAAAATGTGGGCTCAAACTCTGCATTACATGTGCAATTATCTGACGAATCCTTTCCTCCAGAAGACTTCGGCATCACTTCTGGAATGCTCAATGTCTGCTAGCAAGCTTTCCTACACCGCAGTCCTACATCTTCTCAAGGCTGATTATCTCAAACGTGATTTCAGCAAGGATTGCTCACACAGCCCAGGAGAATGGGCTTGTGCGGTTGGTTCTACTAGTGCACCTGGACAAGCAAGAAACCTGGCTGAGCTGGACCTCATCTTCTAGTCTTCGGAATCATGACCCTGTCCTCTATCCACATCCCCAGCAAGAGAAAATGTGGCGCATTCCCAATCCAGAACTGAATAGGACTTCCACAACTCTCCTAACCCAAGAAACAGGTTATTCCCAGACTTTGAAGGGATCTCAAGTGTAATCTACTGGTCCTTTGTGGTCACTTTCTCCTGGATCGTTTTCTGATCTTATGAAAGGACCAGGCCTGGGAGTCTATGAGATCCTCCTTAGTTCCACTACAAAGTCATACAAATATGAATACAAATATGTGCCTTTGGCCACAGCCTTGAGCCTAGAATATCCCAGGAAGCCCCATCAAAGGGTGTTGATATATTACTGGCAATATGAGCTCCCAGGGATCCAGGAAGGCCCTTCAGAGACTATCTGATGTCTCTGCCCTTTCATAAGAGAGTAAAGGAAGAACACAATGTGTGAAACTCTTGGAAAATACCCAATTTCTGTTCTGTGTTTAAGAAATGTTTACCAAATAGAGTTTTCTAATACAAACAAAAGTCAAACACACATACACACACACACACGCACACACAGTACACTAATGTAAATGAAAATATAGTCCCTCAGGTTAAAAACCAGGTTGTCTTAGGGTACTGAATTTCTCTTCATAGAAAACAGGGCAAGTTTTTATTCTTTTTACTTTTCTTAAATAACTAGCCTAAGGAATAAAAGCTAGGTATTTTAGGGAGATGATTTCTGGTGTTTTGTGCTGTTATTTATTATATTTTTTATTATATAAGCACAGCGAAAGCCAGGCATCATTGGCCCATATCTATAATCCTACCTACTCAAGAGGCTAAGATCTAAGGATCACAGTTCAAAGCAGCCCGGCAGGAAAATCCGTGAGACTATTTATCTCCAGTGAAGCACCAAAACAAACCAGAAGTGGAGCAGTGACTCAAGTGGTCGACTATTAATCTTAAGCACAAAAGCTCAAGGACAATACCCAGGCCTTGAGTTCAAGCCACGAGACCAGCACACAAACACACACACACACACACACACACACACACACACACACACACACACGATACTTTTGAATCCTGAAAGAGCTTACTATATAACCCCCTATATTGAATTGCCTTTATAATTTTGCCAACTTGGTTAAATAATCAAGATCAGACCAGTCCAAACATCTTAAACTTATACAGTTTTAGTAAATTTCCTCAAATTCAGTTCTTTTTTTCTTTTCTTTTTGCCAGTCCTTGAGCCACAGCACCACTTCCAGCGCTGTTCCTGCGTACGTGGTACCGAGGATTCGAGCTCGGGTTTCATGCATGCTGGGCAAGCACTCTGCCACTAAGCTACATTCCCATCACTGCTGTAGCTTTTTGGGGTTTTTTTGTGTGTGTTTTTTTTTTTTTTGCCAGTTCTGGGGCTTCAATTTGGGGCCTGAGCACTGTCCTTGGGCTTTCCTCAAGGCCAGCCCTCCACCACTTGAGCCACAGCACCACTTCTGACTTTTTTGTTTATGTGGTACCGAGGAATTGAACCCAGAGGGTCGTGCATGCTAGGTAAGCACTCTACCACTAGGCCAAACTCCCAGGCTCACTGCTGTAGTTTTTAAAGTGTAGACACTCATAATAATAAACTTCCCTCTTAGAATTGTCTTTGCTGTAATCCGCAGATGGTTTGGTAAGTGGTGGTTTTGTTTTCAGTTGACTCTAGGAGTGTGTGTGTGTGTGTGTGTGTGTGTGTGTGTGTGTGTATGCACCGCAGCACATGAGCATATGTGTGCAGGCATGTGTGCCAGTCCTAGGGCTGGGCATGGGTGCTGTTACTGTACTATTTTTGCTCAAGGTCAACATTCTAGCACTTGAGCCACAACTCCACTTCCAGCCTTTCAATGGTTATAAGATATCAAAGCCTTACTGACTTTCCTGTCCATGATGGCTTCAAACCTTGACCCTTCGGTTTCTTGATCTCTGCTTTCTGAGTAGCTAGCATTCCAGGTGTGAACCACTCAGATGATGCGAGAAACTTTTTAAGTTCTCTCTGATTTATTCAGTGACCCTATGAACCTCAAGACTCTAGTTCCTAGAAGGGGTACCAATTATTTTCCTTCTCAGATAATTTTCTCAGCACACACTAACACTACAGTCACATGTTTCCATGTGTAGTTTTTATGTGTAATTTAATGCATTCAGCTTAATTCATCATGATTTATAGAATGCACTAATTGCCCATCCCCCTCAATGCTTTTGCCTGTTGACCTCAAAGGGAATAAGAATTGCAAGAAAGAAAACGGTCAAAATACAGTAATCAAATATATCCACAATAAACGTCTTCTTAGACCCCAAATCAGCCAGTGCCAGTGTTTCATGCCTGGAATTGTAGCTACTCAGGAGGCTCTAATTAGAGGATCAAAGATCGAAGCCAGCCCAGACAGGAAGTCCAAGAGATTCTTGTCTGCAAGTAATCATGATAAAAGCGAGAAATGGAGCTGTGGCTCAAGTGGTAGAGCACTAGCTCAAGGACAGCATCAGGTTTTGTGTTCAAGCCATCAAAAATCAAACTTCTAAAAATTACCCATGAACAGCTGGACATGCTCTCACGTGCATGTAATCCAAGCATTACGATGTGTAAGGCAGGAAATAAATTGGATGCCAGTCTAGTCTACATAGCAACTTCCAGGCCAACCTAGACTACATAGCAAGACCTTGTTTCAAAAAAAGATGATGTATAAAGTAGAGTTCACGTGGTGTCAACCTACAATTGTGCAATGGCATGCGTGCTGAAATATGTAATAGTCAATGATAAATAATATTTAATAAAGAATAGGTGAAATATAAATTTATAGATGTTATCACACAGAAGAGACCTCAAATTGGATTAGAAAAAGGTTACAAAAATCAATGTTCATGTAAAATATTTCTATTGAAATGTGTGTTTATTTCTGGTAGATAAATCTAACGGGCCAGAGCTGCAGTGCAAATATGGTCACCCTGGGGTCCAGCTTTAAAAGCATAAATTTTAAAAGCAGCAGCTTTAGGAAATTTTCCTTCTTAGTTACTGTGAAACCAAATTTTAGACCCCAGGCCCAAACTCCTGGGATTCCACATGTCAGGTCTGGCCATGCGCTCCTAGACACAAATAAAGAGACAGGAGAAGGGGCATAGAAAGGGGATTTACATGTGGAATAGGCAGTCGTAGGAGGACAGTGCTGTGGCCCATCTTTAACTAGCTTTGGAGTTTTAGATGCACAAAGAATTAGGAAATGAGGAAAACATAGTTAAACATTCCTCATCACGGCCATGTTTAGAAATAGTCAGACATCAAGTTCTAGTGGCTCACACCTGTAATCCTAGTTACTCAGGAAGCTGAGATCTAAGGATAGTGGTTCAAAGCCTGCCCCCCCCCCCCCATGGGCAGAGAAGTCCATGAGATGCTGATTTCCAATTAACCACTAGAAAACCAGAAGTGGAGCTGTAATGCAAAGCAGTAGAGTGCTAGCTTTGAGCACAAGAGTTCAGGGGCAGCACCCAGGCACCAAGTTCAAGTCCCATGACCAACAAAAAAGAAAAGAGGAAATAGAGATGGAAAGTGGTGCTCACAGAGGTAATCTGACAGTCTATCCTCTCAGGATTCATCAGGTAAGACACTGTTCTGATAAGAGTCATATATCTAGCAGGTGGTAGGGTCTACTGTCCATTCCTTCCTGGCTTCCAAAAAT
The DNA here is from genome assembly GCF_031878675.1 of Megascapheus bottae. Taxonomy (NCBI): domain Eukaryota; kingdom Metazoa; phylum Chordata; class Mammalia; order Rodentia; family Geomyidae; genus Megascapheus; species Megascapheus bottae. The sequence continues at coordinate 49,009,741 of NC_143522.1, read as the reverse complement.
GGTTACTAAGTAACTGTAGGACAGAATGACTCAGGATAACTGACATAGATACAAAATGGAAGTAGGAATGCCTGGCTTTTGTCCTGCTTTCAGTTAATGTGTGAACCTAAGTAGGGAGTCAATGATTTTCAGGGAAAAAAAAAAAAGCATAGATTTTCAACACCTATTAAAGTTAGACTCCTGAAAGATCCTGTCCGTTTTTACAGGTAATAGAAAGAAACCTTATTAGCCTTCTATCCGGACAAATTGCACAATCATTAAATTTTGAGTCTTAAAGTCAGAGTTTGGTCTTCTTTTTGGTTCTTTTTCAACTCATAGAAAGGAGAATGCTTGGTAGTTATTCTGATTCATTATTGTAAACTAGTACTCTGAATAGGTAGAATTTTTGTTGTTTGATTTGTTTGTTTTGCCAGTATCAGGGCTTGAAATAAAGGTCTCCTGCTTGCCTGGTTTGCTTGCTTAATTGGTGCTTTATTACATGAGCCAAACCTCCATATCGCTTTTTGCTGATGATTTTGGGAGAGAGACTCAAGGACTTGACTGCCTGGCCTGTCTACAAATCATGCTCTGATGGATCTCAGGCTCCTAAGTAGATACTCAACTTGGCAGTTATTTTTAACAAGTCCTATTGTCCTTGGCCAAGAAAGTCTTGATAGGTATGGCTTCAGAGTCTTTTATCTATCTCACCTGGTTAGAACCAACTCTGATGAAATAGCACCAATAGCACATTTTGCTACAGGGAAAATTATTCCTCCTATCCCTCACTTAGTCATTCAGCAATCCACAAAGGCAAGCAACTGGGTGTTAGATACCCACTGTGCAATAGCAAAGAAGCTGAGACTGTCCCTGATTTCATGGAAATTACACTAGCAAAATGGTCTTGTCCATTTCATCTAATTTGAAATTTCTACCTCAGAAAAATTTGTGGTAAGATCATTCATAAGGTACTCAGATATTTACATGAACATTAATGAGAATATTGCTTACCCCCAAACAGAAACCATCTAAATTTCCAACTGTTGAAAAGAAGGAGAAAAAAACCTAACTCATTCATAAAATGACTACGAAAGTTTTAACAGCATGACAGGAAACATGTAGAACGTAATATCAGACAAGATAAATAATATAACAAAGCAGAGTGTGGTCTTAATTATATTAAGATGAACTTTCAAAATACCTAGAAACCAATATAGCAGAAATGCTAACATTACTTATGCATAAGCATTGAATTATAAGGGCTTTTCTTTTTTTCTATATTTTAGTTCATTCTTTTATAAAGGGAATGTGTTGATTTTATAATGTACACAGTTTGGAAACTTCCTTCTTCTAAAACAAACAGAAATCAAAACAACCAAAGAGATACTCTCCTCCCTGCACACACACACACACACACACACACACACACACACACACACTAAAAAAATAGCCTAAGCTGAAATGCACTTTATAAATGACTTAGCTCTGTGTATACAGCCAAGCTCCTGTAACCCAGAACTCTGTGTCTATGGTCAGAATTTGTAGTCACTGCGTCTCATTTTTGTTCCTACTGACTCTATAGCAACTGCTTTCTCAATGGCTCCTGCAAGATGAGCAAACAGGTAAAACAAACTTTCTCAAAAACATCTGGTGTCTGGTATTCTCCATCCTAGACCAAGTGGGAAAACAAAATCCCATCTCTCGTTTCTGTGGTCAATGTAGTTGGGGAAATTCCATTCCCACTTGAAGCTTCACAGCCACCTTGACAAGGGGCACAATGGGGACAGTGTGAAGGATGCCATGTCTGCTGCTCAGGAATCTGGGTCAGGCTTCTGCCTAGGCAATCACCAGCGTCCATGGTGATTGGTGGGTAAAGCCATTCCTTGACCCAAGAATTCACTCAGTGAAGCATAGGACTGGATAGTTATTCTTTGTATGTGTGTACACACGTGTGTGTGCCCACATGTGTGCATGTGCCAGTGCTAAGACGTGAACTCTGCCTGTGACTTGGCTTTTTTGTTCAAGACTAGTGCTCTACCACTTGAGCCACAGTTCCATGTGTGGCTTTTTGGTGGCTAATTACAAATAAGAGTCTCAGGGACTTTTCTGTCTGGGCTGACTTTGGATCATGATCCTCACATCTCATCCCTCTAAATAGCTAGGATTACAAGCCTGAGCCCCCAGCACCAGCCATTCAGCCTTAATGTAAAATATGTCCATTTAAATCTAACAGAAGGGGGCTAGGAGTATGGCCTAGAGGTAGAGTGCTTGCCCAACATAAATGAAAGCCATGGATTGCTCGGAACCACATACACAGAAAAGGCTGAAAGTGGTGATAGTGAGTGCTAGTCTTGAGCAAAAGTGCTCAAGGACAGTGACCAGGTCCTGAGTTCAAGCCCCAGGACTAGCCAAAAAAAAAGGCAGGGCGGGGCGGGGGGGAGAGAAAAGAAAAAGAAGATACCTCTGAGCTGAGTTGTGGACTCAATTCCATGGAATGATTTGACACCTATGAATTCCAACCCTTCTCCCTTCGGTCTTTTTACAAAGAATAAAGGCATCACGAAAACAAATAAAAGTGCTTATGCCAGTGCCCAAAGTGTCTCGAGCCTCGGTTCTATGTACAAAGTTATCCATAAAAAGACATTGTCTTATCAGCAGATGAAATATCTAACTAGACGCTTTGATTTCTCCTGTCCCATAAATAGAGGTGCCAGCCCTTCCCACAAGGTAGGGTGATTTGGGGGATTTTGTTGTTGTTGTTTTGGGCTTTGTTTGATTTCTTTAATATATTTTCATTGTAATTAACAGAAGGAAGAAGATGCATTACTTCACAAGAGGGGATCAAATGCAAACCTAGGAGGCTGGCCCTAGGGCTTCCATGGGACTCTCCCCAGGGGCCCCGCCCGCGCCCAAGCCAAGCTCCCGCCAGTGCGCGCGGCCCAGGCGGCCCTTGAGGTGACAGTCCCGTCCCCCGCCCCCAGCCCTGCAGAAACTCGGGTGCTATCACTCAGGATCAAAGATCACGGCGGGAACGACGTCGAGATGGCCGCGGGGACCGCTGCGGCCCGTGGCGGGAGGAGGAGCCCGGGGTAAAGTCCCGCCGGGCGTGGCCGGCGCAGGCGGGGCGGTGGGCAGATGACCGTCCCAGTTCCGCCCCGCCCGCGCGCCCGGGTCCCCGCCACCGCTGGCTCGGGGCTCACGTAGCCCGGCGTGAGTCAGCGCGTTCCGGCCGCAGCCCATCCGCCCGGCCCCCGGGGGCGCGCGGCGCATCCCGCCCTAGGCCCTGCAGAATCTCCCAGTCCCCTGGACGGCCGCGCCCCTCCCCACCTCCCAATCCCCCCCCCCCCCAGCTCTGCGCCCAGCAGGAGGGGCCGGAGGGGGGTGGGGAGTGAAGGTCCTGCCTGCTGCTGGGCTGGCAAGCGGGGAGGCAGATGGAGAAGGGGCTAAAGGGTGGGAACTGGGGGGATGGGAGGAGTGGGGGCAGCTGATGACAGCAGAGCTCCTGGGACTGGGGGGGGGCCAAGCCCTCTCTCCAAGTTGGAGGAACTGGCAGCGGCTGAGCCCAGCGGCTGGACAGGGGGTGGGGCGGCCCTTATCAGCCCCAGGCATCGCACCCGTGTGGGGACTGGCTTGCATTTCCTCAGATCTGCACCTGTTTAGATAGAACCACCAACTTTATAAAAGGAAGTTGCCTACGTGCCTGACAGCTGCGAGACAGAATTAGAAGTCCTCCGTGCTGAATGTGTGAATTTAACCTTATCTCCTGTGAAGTTCTAGACCTACAGGGATGCAAGCCTGGGCTACTTCGGGGCAGGAAACCAAGCCAAGTCCTCCTTTGCCCTTCGGTAAAAACAGTCCTCCCATTCCCCCCTCCCAAAAGATATAGCTTTTCCTCTTCATACCTCTGGCATGTACATAGGTCATAGGGAAGGGTTGGAGTGTTAGGGGGAGGACTGGAGGAGGGGAAAGAAATGTGGAGAAGAGGGAATGTGCATTAGCAAAGGAGGGTGGGACAGTGAATAAAGTACTTAATAGAATTAAACCCCAGATGAAAGCCAATAATCACACCCCGGGCTCCAGTGAAGCAAAGCCAGTACCTCCCCCATGGACCCTCATACCTGAGCTTGAGACATCAACTCAGTACAGTTAAATACACGTATGGGAAACTTAGTATAATGATCCAGCACCCTGGCACAGGGTACTGTGTAGATGCTGCTTCCAGTTCTGGGGCTGGCTCTGTAGCTTACAGACTGTGTGACCTGAACCCACTGATCACCTCCCCCACCCCCCACCCTCTTATTGTCCCTCCTTGGAAAAATAATAATGGCAAAGGATAGAGAGCTCAACTAGCATGTGGGCTGCCCTGAGTTTGATCCACAGCACCACTAACCAAAATTGGGGGAAGGAGGAGAATGGAGGAAATAGTATTCACTTTTTAGCATTTTTGGAGCACTAAGTATATCAAATCAGGGAAAGAAAGTGAACAATGTTTCACATTCAGGAGGCAGCTGGTATAATATTGCTAAAAAGAATGAATGAAAATCCAGGCACTGGTGGCTCACACCTGTAATCCTAGCTACTCAGGAGGCTGAGAGCTGAGGATGGATGTTCAAAGCCAGCCTGGGCAGGAAGGTCCATAAGTCTCTTATCTTTAACCACAGGGAGGAAAATAAAAACAGAGCTGTAGCTCAAATAGTAGAGTGCTAGACTTGAGCTGAAGGGCTCAGGGACAGCACCAGAGTTCAAACCCCACAGAGGCCAAAAAAAAAATTTTTTTTTTGAATGAATGGAGATACAGGCATGGACCACTCAGCATCCCAATCGAGCACTTGAACCGCACTTCCATACAGAGGAGACTGGAGCTTTCTGAGCTCATGGACATCTATCTGTTTCTCCTGGCTATATCTGCCTGGGCTGGCTTTGAATCATGATTCTTAGATCTCAGACTCCTGAGTAGCTAGGAATTATAAGCATGAGCCACTGGCACCCAGCACATATTTTATTTATTTCCTTCCTCCCATCCTTCTTTACATTATTTATATCTGCACTGGGGGCTTGACCTTAGGGCCTAAGCAAAGTCCCTTAGCTTTTTCTGTTCAAGGCTAGTACTGCACTTGAATCATAGCTCCACCTTTTTTTTCTGATTAATTGAAGATAAGAATCTTACAGATTTCCTGCCAAGACTGACTTCAAACCATGATCCTCAGATCTCAGCCTCCTGATTACAGGCATGAGTCACTGGTGCCTGGATGCATTCCATACTTAAAGCTCTCCTCATATAGAAGGAGAATTTGCATTTGTTTCCAGGCTTACAGATATTTATCTTGTTCCATGTTGCAATAACTATTTCAAAGAACAATATACTTAAACACCAGATAATTCACTCTTTTCTGGCATGAATATAAACCTAAAAGCAAATATATCAATACTGATTGCAGAAATATGGATGATCATTAATTTTTCCTTTGTCCTTTTCTGCATATTCCAGTTAAAAGTAATTACAACCTCATAGATCAAATGCTTTGATAAATCAATACAGGGGTGCACTTAGAGGGTTCAGGCTAGATTTTCACACCATGTATAGACCAGGCTCCTCAAGCCCTTGTATTGTAACTCCATCTTTGGGCTAGGCTTGGGGAAGAGTTCTAGAACATCCCAGCTGGCCACGGGTTCTGAGCTAGAGTTGCCCTAAGCATGATGTTGCTGGTACCTGCACCTTGCAAGTTTCTTGAAATCTTTACTGTCCCTAAAACATGGCATTTTGGTTGGTGCCGGCTAGAATTAGCAGGGCTAATCAGCCAGGAAATAGTGAATCTGGACCTAGCTTAAAGCAGGGAATGAACTCTACTCTGGGTTTCTGCTAGGAGTTCCCTCTTGGGGAGCATCTAGGTCAAGAATCCAAGTTTTGTGGTCATTCAGACCTAGACTCAAGGTGCCAATGACTAAGACTAGGGGAAAGTACACAGCCCCTCTGACTCTCTGTTTCCTTTTCTGTGAGATGGAGTCATGGTGGAATAGGGAAATCAGAATGGAACAATATTGGGTGCAGTGTCTTCATTCCAGGAATGGTCAGCAAGTGGTGGGGTGGCCCATGGGGACCAGGAAGAGGAATCTTCTCATAAGAGACGGAGCCTGATTTAAAGAGGAGATGTCTCCTATTAATTTTGTTTGGTTTCTTTTTATCCTTTGGCTCTGCTTTATGATGATAAAGGGTTAAATCACAGCATCAGAAGACAACAGGAAAGCCGAAGCCTCTGTCACTGAGAGACAAGTCAGAACTGGATACTGACGTTCTATAAGAGTTTTAGGCTCAGGAACAGCTGTTTAAAGAATGCCCTTCCCCTCCCCTTAAAAAAAAAAAAAGTTTGGTTTTTATTGAATGGCCAAACTCACCACCAAGAAAGTCTCCCAACAGGATGTTCTTGCACTAAAAACCCATCCCCCAGACCCCAGTGTCATCTCAAAGAAATAGAATCTTTGATTAAGCACAAGACACTAGCGCTGTTCCCCCTTTCTATTTCTGGTACTCGTAGAAAAAACAATTGGGGCGGAGGGAAGACAAATGAGATTTTGTGTCATTGCTTAACTCGGTCGTGCTGAAATCCAAGAGTTAAACCTGACGAGCTGTGCCTTCAGAACGTGTAGCCAGAGGACGTCCAAGTACCGAGGGGGAGGGGCGCCGCACCGCTGGATGGTGAGACGTGCAGAACATCAGGGGAACAGAACCAAGCAGAGGGAAGCTTGTGCTGTGACTAATAGACGATGGCCTGGGGTGTGGCTGTCCTGAAAGCAATCACCTCATGGGCCTCAGTACCTGAGAGGGGCTGGGAACCCCAGGGGGATTACCAGGAAATGTTTATCCAAGGGGGAGGGGTACACACAGCTTTCCTTGTCACATCTATACTTTCCCAAGCTGCCCCCATCCCATTTTGTTCAAGTGGATGCTGCAGAGTCTACGGAATCCCCCCACCAACCAGGGATGCTCCATATCTAGGAAAGCAGCAACTCATCCCATAGCAAAACACAACATTCCTCCACACTCCACCCTGACCTAAGGAAAAATGCAGACAGATCCCTAGGGCAGGCACTTCGGCCAAAACTTCTCTTTCCAACAGGGTTTGGCAGGGGATGTAGGGAGATTCTTAGCACAAGTCACCATGATTGGCACGAATAACCTTTCTAGTATGTCCCAGGATGACACTTGAGGCTATCCGTTGAATTTTTCAAAAGAGAACAAACTTTATTGGCTGTGGCAATTACAATTTATTTGCATAGATGTGAGGTGTAAGTTGCCAAAAGAGAGATCAAATACACATTCGTAAAGAAGGAAATATCCTCACCTCTGTACAGCACTGAATACTGGCTCCCCCTGTACATCCAGAATGTGTGAATGGAAACTGAATGGAAGATGGAATCAAGTTAAGATGGGGACATATTAGACTAGGGTGATAATAACCATCCTTAAGGGATGGCATATATAATTCCAGCCATCTGTGAAGATCTAAGTTCGAGGTCAGTCTGGGCAAAAAGTTAGAAGTCTCATTTCCAAAATGAATGAGGGAGGCATTACAGTGATGCATACATATAATCCTAGCTCTATGGAAACAGGAAATAAAAGGACCTCAGGCCAGTCTGGGCAAAAGCATTCAAGTCTATCCGAAAAACACTAAAGCAAAAGGGGATGGAGGTATGGCTCAAGTGATAAAGCATCTGCCTAGAAAAAGTAAGATCTAGAATTCAAATCCCAGTACCACAAAAGAAAACAAAGGGATGCAGGCAGAACGCCATGTAACAAAGACTACAACTGGACTACATTATAAACATCTTTATTTTCAATTTTTAACCATTATGAAACAATTAAAGAAAATTGTATTTGATGGAAATGGTAGAGCACCAGCTTTGAACAGAATAGCTAAATAAGAATAAGAGGTCTTGAATGGGAGCCCCAGTACCAGCCTTAAAAAAACACACTTTAGCAAAGTGGCAGGATACAAAATCAACTTTCAAAAGCCAATAGTTTTTCTGTATACCAATAATACACAAACAGAATGAGAAATCAAGAAAATGATCCCATTTGCAGTAGCCCTCAAAAGAATAAAATATTTAGGAATTAACCAAAGATGTAAAGGAATTACTTAATGAAAACTATAAAAGCCTAAAGAAAGAAATCAAAGAGGATACCAGGAAATGGAAAGACATCCCACGCTCATGGATAGGGAGAACCAACACAGTGAAAATGGCCATACTGCCAAAATTGATATTCAATTTCAATGTAATCCCCATCAAAATCCCAAAGACATTCTTTACTGAAATAGAAGGTATAATCCAAAGGTTCATATGGAACAAGAAAAGACCTAGAAGAGCCAAAACAATCCTAGGCAAAAAAAAAAAGCAATGCAGGTGGTATTATAATACCAGACTTCAAACTCTACTATAGAGCCATAATAACAAAAATCGCATGGTTTTGGCACAAAAATCGATCAGAAGATCAATGGAACAGAATAGAAGAACCAGAAATAGAAACCACATAACTATAGTCAATTTATATTTGATAAATAGTCCAGAGATATACAGTGAAATAAACACAGCCTCTTCAATTATGGGTGCTGGGAAAACTGGGCAGCCACATGCAGAAAACTAAAAATTGATCCCAGCCTGTCACCATGCACAAATATTAACTCAAAATGGATCAAAGACCTCAATATCAGACCTGAAACCCTGAAACTGCTACATGCTAGAGTAGGAGAGACACTAGAACTCATAGGCACAGGCAAAAACTTCTTGAACAGAGGCCCAGGGTCACAACAGATTGGAGAGAGACTCAGCAAATGAGACTACCTAAAAATAAAAAAGTTTCTGCACAGACAAAGGCATAGTTACTAATGTAGAAAGACAGCCAGCCAACTGGGAAAAGATATTTACCAATGATACATCAGACAAATGCTTAATATCCAATAGCCACAGGGAACTCAAGAAACTAATCCCCCCCCCAAACCCAACAAACCAATCACTAAATGGGCAAGGAAACTAAAGAGAGATTTATTGAAAGAAGAGGTTAAAATGGCAAAGAAACATGAGAAAATGCTTACGATCCATGGTCATAAAGGAAATGCAAATACAAACAACCCTAAGATACCACCTTACCCCAATCAGAATGGCCAATATTCTGAACTCAGCAAATGCTGGTGGGGATGTGGAGAAAGAGGAACCCTACTGCACTGCTGGTGGGAATGTAAACTAGTACAAACACTCTGGAAGGCAGTTTTGAGGTTTCTCAAAAAACTAAAAGTTGACCTTTCCTACGACCCAGCTATACCACTCCTGGGCATCTATCTTGAGCATCATAACCTAGGATATGATAAGGACACCTGCTCAGCCATGTTCATCTCTGCACTATTCACAATAGCCAAGTGATGGAAACAATCCAGATGCCCCACTACAGATGAATGGATACAGAAAATGTGGTATATATATACACAATGGAATTCTACAGAGCCAACAGATAAGACAAAATAATGGCATTCGCTGGGAAGTGGATGAATCTAGAGCTAATATGTTGAATGAGATAAGTCAAGACCAAAGGAACAAAAGGTGCATGGTATCCTTGATATGTGGATATTAGATCCAAACAGTACAAGAGTGAGGACTCAATATTCGGGTACCCAAGGTTATTGACATGGTCTTGAAGATATAAACACAACTACATGGACATAAAAATCTCTGTGATGAGATATATACTCTATAGACATACTGTTATACAGATTGATAGGTATCAATGACATACAAACTCTCAGCTTAATTTTAATTGTTCTAAAATCTATGTGCCAGTGATTGCATATAGAGAGTCCCTTCTTGAATACTTGTTTGTTAAACATGACATTTGAAATATGATGTAAAAAGCAGTGTTAATAAAATCTTTCAAAGAATATTTTTTGGAGACAGTCTACATAGCTTAGGCTAGCCACCAACTCTCAGTCTTCTTGTATCACCTCCCAAGTGCTGGAATTATAGGTGTGCATCACCACGCCAGGCTCTGAGACAATAAATTTCTGTTCTAAGCTATCCACTTTGTAACCCTTTACTGTAGCAGCCCTAGAAACGGAATCTAACATCTAAATCCACTATCCAGAGTTAAACTGTCCTAACATCAATATTTGTCCTTCTATTCATTCCATAGCCAAATATATCTTATGAAACCAGTGTCAACAACACTGCTAATTGAACTCAGGCATCTACTGTTTTCCCAGATTCCTAAGTAGCTGGGGATTACTAAGTGATATCCTCTTTCCTCCTATCGTGTCTACAAACTCATAACCCGGATTCCTAGGAAAACCTTGTTGTCACCTCCAGGCTGGTATAAAGTCTTTTGCAGATGGGTTGAGTGGTAGATGCAGCCAGCAGGAGAGACAATTTGCTCAACAAATATCTCTGCCATTCTAGGGTAGTTGAGCATCAGCCATGGAACCCCTCCTTGCCCTGTCCTTCCCTTAGCTCCAAAGGGAGACTACTGACTATAGATTTCATTTCCCTTTTTCCTTTTTTTGTTGATAGTACTGAGGTTTGAACACAGGGCCTGGCACTTGATACTCCACCATTTTGGTTGTATCTCCAGCCCTTTTTGCTTTTAGTTATTTTTCAGATAGCGTCTCATGCTTTTGCCCCCATCAGATCTCAACAATCAAAACAATGACAGCCCCATCATCTAAGTCTGTAATGGCAGCATAGAGATCTGACTGCCATTGTCTCTCCATTTTCTGAATGTGAGGGCTGTCACTCCCAAATCCTGTGACTGGTTCAGCATGCACATAAATATTCATTCTGAGAGGCTCTTTCCCTTTCAGAACACCGCCAAAGTAATGGGAAATTGCATGTGTTAGGGAGATACACCTTTATTCCAATCTTCAGCCATAGACCAACCAGTTTTATTGACAGGGCCCTCAAAGCCTGAGAGACACATGTTAAGGGGATTTGGTGTGAAGCTGCCAGCTAAGAGTCAAACTCCTGAAACTCATCATTTTCCAAATTTTGCAGCTGAGTTAAATGATTAGAATTGTGTCTTCCCAGTCATGTAGAGATTCTGACTGAGAAGGTCAGGGGTGGGTTTGAATATGTATGTCTAACAAGCACCCTGAGTGACCTGGGTAAGTACCAGCTCAGGAACCACTAACATAATAGATTGAATTAGTCTAGGTAGAAATGGGTTATGTAGAAGACTTTTTTTAAAATGCAGGAGTCTAATTAAGTTAATCTGACTATATCCATAAAACTAGAATGTAACTAAAGAAAACAAGCCTAATTGCTTATAAAGACTTCTATTTCAAAAAAAAAAAAAACTAAGCTAGGCACCTGTGATTCATACCTATAATCCTAACTACTCAGGAGGCTAAGATCCAGAGAACTGCAGTTCAAAGCCAATCAAAGCATAGAAGTCCAGGAGACCTTCCCCACATCTAAAATAATTAAAAATAAAAGCTAGGGTGGAGGTATGGCTCAACTGGTCGAGCACCAGTTGAGCCTTGAGTTCAAGCCTCAAATAAACAAAATAACCATGCCAATAGAATGAGATGTGTGTCAGACTAAGTGTAAAAGAACAACAACAAAAAGATAGGAAAATGTGGGGCTGGGAGTTTGGCCTAGTGATAGAGTGCTTACCTAGCATGCACAAAGATCCAGGTTCAATTCCTCGGTACCATATACATAGAAAAAAGCTGCAAGTGGTACTGTGGCTCAAGCAGTAGAGCTCTAGCCTTTAGAAAGCCCAAAGACAGTGCTCAGGCCCCGAGTTCAAGGCTCAGGACTGGCCAAAAAATTGATAGGAAAATGTATTGAGATTATTAAAATAAATAAATGGAAATATAGGCCAACCAGGCAAATATTTTGCTCCTCTTTGGAATTTGGATTTTTGTTACTGGTTTTGTTGTTTCAGACTACTACAAAGATAAAAGAAGCAATGATGTTTTATTAATCACAACCCAAGTGTCAGGCATTTCCATTACGGCCTAGTCCACAAAACAACAGGAAAGACAAGTCAGGATGATCATCTCTCTCACAGGCATCCTGCCAGGAGAGCTGTACTTCAGAACCTCTAGTCAATTTTATTTGAGTTCAATCACATTGGCTATAGGCTTCTGGCTGATCTGCATCTAATTTGCATATATACATGTTATGTATTTTGCATCAGGTACTTGACAGTATTTTTATTATTCTACTTATTTTCTATTTTATTTATTTTCTATTCTATTTTACTTTATTTTATTCTATTTTGTCATAGAGAACAATTTTCTCTAAATTAGAATTTTTGTAATTTGTAAGAAAAAACCAACAATTGGAAAGAAGAAATAGAGAAGAATCATCAAGTGGAAAAGTCATAGGAAGGTTTTAGGAAATGTTTTTGGAAAAGAAAGAGAAAAGGAAATGCTTTTAGATGAGGAAGGATTTTATGAAGTAAGTTTTGTTCCAAAGTGGAGAAAGGATAGAGACAAAAAAAAAAATCACTAGGCTCAAACCATTTGAGACTCACCTGGTGGAATGTGGCAGAATTGTTGAGCAGTGGTGAATGCTAGATTAAGAAAGAGGAAATTATGATGATGATCATAGTATTAAACGTAGTATGTTCTATAGGATTTACAGGCTTGTCTCAGCATTGAGCCTGACAAAGTGATGAATGGACAATGGGTAGACGGATGGATGGATAGATGGATAGATGGCCCCAGTTTAGGTTAACACTCCAGTTAATTGGTTAGTATAATATCATCAACCAAAAATCACCTGGTATCTGTCCTGAGTCTCTTTCATTGATATTGGGTTTTGTTTTGTTTTGTTTATTTGCTTTTTCCTTTTTTTTTTTTTTTTTGGTTGGTTATAGGGTTTAAACTCAGGGCCTAAGCACTGTCTCTGAACTCTTTCTCTCAAAGCTAGTGTTCTACCACCTTGAGCCAAAGACTCATTTCCACTTTTCCAGTGGTTACTTAGAGATAAGAGTCTCACAGACTTTTCTGCCCAAGTTGGGCTGTCTGTGAACCATGATCCTCAGATCTCTTAACCTCCTTAGTAGCTAGGGTTTCAGGCATGAGCCACCAGCGTCTGGCTGTATGTCTGTTTTTTGTGATATGTTACCTGTACATAGTAGGTAGTTTTCCAAAGATCACTGGGCTAGGCCAATCAGAACTGGGGTTCACAGGCCTTCTAAATCCCCTTTCACATTCTGTCTTCTATGAGAATAGCCCAGTAGTTGAGATGACTGTAGGCCTTCAGTGGTGCCTTCCTCCCGTCTTCTCTCTTTTCCTTCCTTGGCTCCCCTTTCTTCCCTCCCTTCATTCTTTCTCTCCTTCCTTTCCTCCTTTCCTTCCTTCTTCCTTTCTTTCTCCTTCCCCTTTCCTCTCTCCCTTCCTTCCCTCCTCTTCCTTCCTTCCTCCTCTCCTCTCCTTTTCTTTTTTCCTTCCTCCCTCCTTTTTCTCCCGTCTCTTTTTGCCTTTCTTTCTTCCCCATTTTTCTCCCCGCAGCACAGTAGACCTCTAGGAATCTTTTCTGACCTCTCTACCAAGCTGTCCCCAAGCTTCATTATGTTCAGTCCTCATTTGCACATGCTCTTGACACCTGGTGTTCCGTGGCAGAACTGGCTGATAAAATTCCACGCTGATTAATTTCATGTTTAATCTAACTGATACTTCTGTAGCCTTTGCAAATAACCTTTTTGAACAAAAACTGCAATGGCTCATTCCAAAGCCGATCAAAGAGGTATGCATGACTCACAGCCACTAAATAAACATTGATGCCTGATGGCAGTAATATGGCTATTTATATTCAGAGCCTGATTTAACCAGTGGCATTCCTGTAATAAGATAATAAGCATGAGCTGTTTACTAGAAAAAAAAAGGAGAGTCTGTGGTGTTGGTGTTCAATAAAATCTCTTAACAGGCAAATGAGTCTCTGAAATTGGTTGGCAAATACACCCAGAATGAGTTGTGCTAATTAGCTGCTGTTACTGATTTTCTAAAATAAAGAATTTAAACTTAGATTACCCCTGAAATTCAGAACAATAAAAAATACTGGATATATGATATGTTGGGATTCTTATAGATTATGCTTAATATATGTCCAGCCATATAATTAAATAACAAAATCTACAGCTAAATCATTAACAATTTTTTTTCTAAAGAGGCTGTCTCCAAAGAGGTTTTAAATGTAGATAACAGTAAGACTCGCTATCTAACTCCCAGATTCAACTCTTGTCTATTCAGAGAACACTTGTACATAATCTTCTTGGTTACAGTTGAACATCTATGACTGCCATCATTTTAGTTGGGGGAAGGAGGGGGTTGTAGGTTGTACTGGGCTTTGAACTCAGTCCTTGTGTATTCTTGTCAGGTATTCTACCACTTGAGCCATGCCCCTTGCCCAGCACTTTTGTTTTTATTTATTTTTTTTATTGTCGCGATAATGTATAGAGGGGTTACACTTATACTCGTCAGGTAGAAGGCGCATTACTTCTAGTACATTGATACTCCTTCCCATGCAGCACTATTATGTTTAAATAGAAAGAACAAAGCTTAAATTGATGAAAACTTAGCATAATAGCATTTGGGTATCATTTAAAAATATGTCAGTCCTAACTGGGTGTCTATGGCTCATTCCTGTAACCCTATTGACTCAGGAGGTTAAAAGCCAGAGGATTATGGTTCAAAGCCAGCCTCCACAGCAGCAAAATCATGAAATTTTGCCTCCAAAATAACCAGCAAAAAGCTGGGCTGGAGATGTGGCTCAGGTGACAGAGCACCAGCCAAGCAAGCAGGGTGAATGTGAGGACCTGAATTCAAACTCTGGAACTGATCCAAAATAAATCAGCAGATACCAACATGACAGGGGCCCTGGGTAAGCCTGCAAATGACAGTTGCTCCAGGATCAGAAAGTAAGGATGAAGCCCTGGAGATTATAAAGCCACCCCAGGACATCTTCCTGGATGCTCTTTTGTTTTGCTTCAATTGCAGGAAGTCACATTTGTTTTCTTTCTTCTATCAGACCACTCAGTACCTCACCGCTGCGAACACTCAACCTCCAACCTCCCCTAGACGCTTTCTCCTTCACCAGGTCATACTGGACTGTGTCACCTGGGAATTGTAACTTCAAATGGTGACATACTCTCAGGAAACATCCACTTTTAAAATCATGCTACTTCGTAAAAGATGTCATAAGCAGATTCAGATCGACTCTGAACTATAAATTCTGTCCCCACACAAGCTTAAATTCATGAATCTGTTGTTTTAGCTTAGCCAATTGAGGTAATGTTTGTTTTCTCAGAACAAATAATTCCTGAAAAGCCAGTTGGATGAGCAGGCATCAGTGCTGTGGCCCCCAAATGGTTAATTCCTAATGTGAGCTATGAGTAAATTCATTCCACTGGGTTCGATTCACCTATGGTTTAAGACAACAAAGGCTGGTGACTTATTATAACTAAGATGTCCAGGCCTTATCAATTACCCTGTAGTAACCACGGGTAATTGACTGTGTACATCTTTGTCTTCAGGTCCCCCCCCTCCCCAGCTCAGCCAGCAACCTTGTAGTTATTACTGGAACCTAAAATTATGAGCAACCCTCCTCCCATTGGCTAGCAAATGGTTGTAATTCTTGTATGAACAGGCCCTATCTATATTCTTTGTTTCTTTTCTTTCCATTTCTTCCTTCTTTCCTTCCTTCCTTCCTGTTTTTTGCCAGTCCTAGAGCTTGAACTCAGGGCCTAGGCACTGTCTTTTAGCTTCTTTTGCTCAAGATTAGCACTCTGCCACTTGAGCCACAGTGTTACTTTCCTGTTTATGTGGTACTGAGGAATTGAACTCAGGGCTTCATTCATGCTAGGCAAGCACTCTACCACTAGGACACATTCTCAGCCCCACAGTTATTCTTCAGTAGCATTTATTCAAGTCCTTTTGAAATGAATGTTTAGCAAGTTGAGGTTAAAAGGGTATTAGTAATCTCACAAAACATAAAGAATAGCCATACCTCAAAAGCGGCCTCCTCCAAGTGCCAGTATACACACTAACTTTAGTCCCAAAGGAAAGAAACATCTGGCACCAGAATCAAAATCAATGTTCAGCTTCTTGCACTCAGAATTACCCTTAAAAACATCAGCTGAATTAAAGAATGTGCTTAGTGACAGCTGGTTCCATTCTGGAGCACCACTTCTTGTCTTCTCATGGGCTCACAGTGGACAGTTTGCTGACAATCAGATGCCTATGAACCAGCCCTGAATAGCTCTCTCTGTGTTCAGTCCTTGTCTGTCTTTAAGGAACTAGTTCCAAGGAAATCAAGAACAAACCCTCTGATGTCCCCAGGGTTTTGGTGTGTGTGTGTGTGTGTGTGTGTGTGTGTGTGTGTGTGTGTGTGTGTGTGTTAGTCCTGGGCTTAAACTCAGGGCCTGGGCACTATCTCCGAGTTTTTATGGTCAAGATTATCCATTTACCATTTGAGCCAAGGCTCCACTCCCAGCTTTTTTGGTGTATAATTGAATTTCAAGAACTTTCCTGCGCAGGCTTCAAATACTAATACTCAGATCTCAGACTACTGAGTAGCTAAGATGACAGGTGTAAGTGACCAGTGCCCTGGCTCTGTGGGTTGTTTTTTTGTTGTTTTGTTGTTGTTTTCTTGATGCTGACAGGGGGCTTGAACTTAGGGCCTCAAATGGTTGCTTAGCTTTTTTCTCTCAAGATTGGACCTTTACCACTTGAGCTGTATTTCCACTTCTGGTTTTTTGTTTGTTTGTTTGTTTTAGTTATTATTGTCTTTAAGTAGTTGTACACAGAGATTTCAATTCAATGTGTCAATTTATATGTTCAACGCATCTTGATCCATGTCTCCCTTTTCATAATTCTCCCCCATCTCTTTTGGCTGGTTAATTGGAGATAAAAGTCTCTTGAGTTTGTCTGTCATTTGTTTGTTTGTTTGTTTTTTCCAGTTCTGGGGCTCAAACTCAGTTACCTCAACTATTCTCTTGGCTTGCTTGCTCATAGCTGGTGCTCTACCACTTCAACTATGCCTTTAGTTTTGCTTCTTGCTCATTATTTGAAAGATGGAGTTTTGAGGATTTTTCTGCCCAGGCTGGAACCCGAAGTTCCGGGTAATCCTCAGATCTCAGCCTCCTGAACAGCTAGGATTACAGGCCTGAGCCACCAGCACCTGGCCAAACTAAGTTCTTTAGCCCCCTACATGCCTCTGTTTCTTTCTCTTTAAAATTAGATAAAAGAACTCACAAGTTACAAGGATTTTTTTTTAACATAAAAAACTGAGTTTGAAGCCAGAGAAATTTTGCAGAGGGGTTTTTCTAAATACTAGCTAATCAAATAGTTCCTTTTAGATTTGATTTTTACATTGTGTTTCCAAGTCAGATTTGTTTGGGAAGTGGGGAAAAAAGTTCAAAGATTAAAATCACTGGTACAGAAACACATTTAATCCTTTCTAAATGAGGAGAGGGAAAAAAATATCATTGCTCTAGAGATTATTCTGTTTTCAATATTGTCTTTGGAGCTGTTGAAATGTGTGTGGGGGAGGGGGGCATAGGTACTCTCCCTAAGCTTTTCTGTTCAAGGCTAGTGCTCTACCATTTTGAATCTCAGCTCTACTTCTGGTTTTCTGAGGGCTGTTAATTAAAAATGAGTCTCACAAACTTTCCTACCTGGACTCGCTTTGAACTACAATCCTGGGCCAGGAGTTTGGCCTAGTGGTAGAGTGCTTGCCTAGCATGCATGAAGACCCAGGTTCCATTCCTCGGTACCACATACATAGAAAAAAGCTGGAAGTGGTGCTGAGGTTCAAGTGGTAGAGCTCTAGCCTTGAGAAAGTCCAAGGACAGTGCTCAGGCCCTGAGCTCAAGCTCAGGACTGGCAACAAATTAAATTAAATTAAAATTTAAAAAATTTAAAAAAACCTACAACCCTTAGATTTCAGTCTCCTGAGTAGCTAGTATTTTACAGGTGTGAATCACAGCCTTCCAGCAGTTTTGTTTCTTCTTCAAACCACTATCCTCACACTTGTAAACCAGCTGAAAAAAAGTAGTGTCAGGGACATCATAAAGTAACATGTGCCCTGATCCACACAGGAGTAAAATCAACCACTCTCACTTTCTTCTCATAGTGTTTAATGCCTGGAGTAGAACTAATGAGCCTGAGAGTGGGTTGGTGTTGCAGCTGCTCTCTGAAGTGTTAAACTCAGACCAGAGAAGTGTCTGGTCATTCAGTAGCTCTTGTCACCTCCTTATTTCTGACCTGATGGTCCATCAGACTTGATGCCTTCACCCAAGAGTTCAACAGCCTTCCACATGCTAAAAAGAAAAAGAGAAAATAAAAGCTCCCATGTGAGATAAAAAAGCAAGATTGGGGCTGGAAGTTTAGCCTAGTGGTAGAGTGCTTGCCTAGCATGCACAAAGACCTAGTTTCGATTTTTCCGTACCACATACAAGGAAAAAGCCAGAAATGGTGCTGTGGCTCAAGTGGTAGAGTTCTAGCCTTGAGAAAGCCCAAGGACAGTGCCAAAGCCCTGAGTTCAAGGCCCAGGGCTGGCAAAAAAAAAGTAAGATTGAAACATATCATGGCTTTTTTTTTTTTAAATGACAGCTCTGGGGCTTGAACTCTGGGCCTGGGTATTGTTCCTGAGCATCTTTTGCTTAAGGCTAGTGCTCTACCACTTCTGCCATGGCTCTAAGTCTAGCTTTGTCTATGATTAATTGGAGATAAGAGTTTTATGGACTTTTCTGCCCAACTGGCTTTGAACCATGATGCTCAGATCTCAGCCTCACGAGTAGCTAGGAATACAGATAGGAGCCACTGGTGCCCCAGCTTCCTGACTCTTTTATACATCTCTGACTTTTGATTCAGCTACCTCTTAGCAGAACATGTGACCTCTACTTAGAGGAGACAGCAGGGTCACAAAAATCTGAGGATCATGGAGATCAGCCTTTGGCTGAACCCCTCACACATCCATTGGAATATCTTCAGAATGCCAAGACAATGACAAATGCAGCCCTTGTCACAGAAGTCTCCCCTGGACACGATAGTACTGCAAATGAGAAACAACTGAATGCTAAGGGCCTGGGCATAGGCAAGTCCCCAATGCCATCTAGCACCGAGACTCCATACTTTCCTTCCCAACCAGCTTAATCTCAACTTGTGACTTGCCAATCAAGTTGTAGCTTGTCCTACTCAAGTCTTCGTCTCTATTCTTTGAACATGATGTCTCCTGTCTGTTCCTCGCCCATTGCTGAGCCTGAAATTCCTCCTGCACACTATCTTCTCTACCTATAGCTGCCAAAATTCAGGCTGTGCTAGGGCTGGTAAGGCCCTGCACTTCTTCCTTTCTCACAATCTCCAACACCCCTATGCAAACACATCTCATTAAAACATTGATTAAGTAGACTGCATTCTATTTGCATCACATTTACCTCTTTCTTTTCCTACTCTACTCTTCTAAGCCAATTTCGTTCCCGAAAATAGATCCTAATAAGTGGTTCTTTTTGGATTGTTGATAAAAGAAATAAGAGGAGAGATAACATTAAAAATGAAAAGCAGACATGTAGAGAGTGATTATAAGGAGAAGGTGTAAGATGTCTATTGCTATCTATTTGCTATCTATTGGGGGCCCCTAGCACTGACTTCCTACTTCCTCCTGCCCTGCTCCCTTCTGGCTCATATAGACTAGATAGATTAAAGGCATAGTTTCTGTATTTTCCTCACTCTTTGCCTGTGAAGTTTATAGATTTGATTTTGCTTCTGCCAAGAAAATGTATTCCTGTGCTGCCTGAATGCAGAAGGGAAGAGAAGATTGTTTTTCCTTCGGGTTTAATAGTGACTGATGACCTCGCCCCCATAACATGAACTTTTGCAGTGGATACAAGACTCCATGTCACTGGGTGTGGTGGCTCATACCTGTAATCCTAGCTACTCAGGAGGCTGAGATCCGAGGATCAAGGTTCAAAGCCACCCCCCCCATCCTGGACACAAAAGGACCTGAGACTCTTATCTCAAATTAACCTCTAGAAAATGGGAAGTGGGGCTTGGCTCAAGGGTAGATCGGTAGCCTTGACCTAAGAGCCCAGGGACAACACCCAGGCCCAGAGTTCAAGCCCCATGACAGACAAAAAACAAAAAGAAACTACTCACTTATAGTTTAAAAAGATGTGGCTAGGTGCCAGTCACTCATGCCCAGTGTTCATTACTAGCCACTTAGAAGGCTGAGCCCTGGAGGATCACAGTTCAAGGTCAGCCCCGGCATAAAAATACTATCACCAAACTCTTCCAAGAAATAGAAGCAGAAGGAGCAATACCAAACTCATTTTATGAAGCTAATATTACTCTCATCCCCAAACCAGGGAAAGACCCAACAAAAAAAGAGAACTACAGACCTATCTCTCTAATGAACACAGATGCAAAACTCCTCAATAAAATACTAGCCAACAGAATCCAGAAACAAAACAATTATACACTACAATCAGGTAGGCTTCATCCCACAGATGCAAGGCTGGTTTAACATTTGCAAATCAATTAATGTAATTCATCATATCAATACAGTAAGGGAGAATTTCTCTAGATGTGGAGAAGGCATTTGACAAAATACAACATCCATTCATGTTGAAAGCACTAGAAAAAATAGGAATAAAAGGTATATTCCTTAAAATAATTAAAGCCATTTATGACAAACCTACAACCAGTATTATACTAAATGGAGAAAGACTGGAACCATTTACCTTAAAATCAGGAACTAGACAGGGATGCCCACTCTCTCCACTTCTCTTCAATATAGTGCTGGAACTCTTAGCCAGGGCAATAAGGCAAGAGAAGGACATCAAAGGGATTCATATAGAGAAAGAAGAAATTAAACTATCCCTATTCGCAGATGACATGATCCTCTATCTGAGTGACCCAACAAACTCCACTCCCACACTCCTAGAATTAATAAACCACTTTAGCAAAGTGGTAGCATACAAAATTAACCTACAAAAGTCAGTAGCCAGGGCCGGGAGTTTGGCCTAGTGGTTAAAGTGCTTGCCTGGCATGCATGAAGACCCGGGTTCGATTCCTCGGTACCACATACATAGAAAAAAGCCAGAAGTGGTGCTGAGGCTCAAGTGGTAGAGCTCTAGCCTTGAGAAAGTCCAAGGACAGTGCTCAGGCCCTGAGCTCAAGCCCAGGACTGGCAAAAAAAAAAAAAGTCAGTAGCCTTCTTGTACACCAACAATACACAAACAGAAGGCAAAATCAATAAAATGATCCCATTTGCAATGGCCCCCAAAAGAATAAAATACTTAGGAATTAGCCAAAGATGTAAAGGAATTGTTTAATGAAAACTATAAAAGTCTATAAAGAGGACACCAGGAAATGGAAAGACATTCCATGCTCATGGATAGGGAGAACCAATATGGTGAAATTGGCCATACTGCCAAAATTGATGTACAAATTCAATGTAATCTCTATCAAAATCCCAAAGACATTCTTTACTGAAATAGAAGATATAATCCAAAGGTTCATATGGAACAAGAAAAGACCTAGAAGAGCCAAAACAATCCTAGGCAAGAGAGCAATGCTGGTGGTATTACAATACCAGACTTCAAACTCTACTATAGAGCCATAATAACAAAAATCGCATGGTTTTGGGCACAAAAATAGACCAGAAGATCAATGGAACAGATTAGAAGATCCAGAAATAAAACCACATACCTACAGCAAACTTATATTTGACAAAGGAGCCAAAGATATACAGTGGAACAAACACAGCCCATACAATTATTGTTGCTGGCAAAACTGGGCAGCCACATGTAGAAAACTAAAAATTGATCCTAGCCTTTCACCATTCACAGGCATTAACTCAAAATGGATCAAAGACCTCAATATCAGACCTGAAACCTTGAGACTCTTATGTGATAAGAGTAGGAAAGACACTGGAACTCATAGGCACAGGCAAAAACTCCCTGAACAGAATCCCAGGGTCACAACAGATTGGAGAGAGACTCAATAAATGGGACTTCCCAGAAATGAAAAGTTTCTGCACAGATAAAAGCATAGCTACTAAAGTAGGAAAAGAGCCAAACAACTGGGAAAAGATATTTACCGATAATGCACTAGTGGCTGCAATCCTAGCTACTCAGGAGGCTCAGATCTGAAGATCAAGGTTCAAAGCCAGGCTGGGCAGGAAACTCCATGAAACTCTTATCTCCAAATAACCACTGAAAAACTGGAAGAATACCGGGCACTGGTAACTCATCCCTGTAATCTGGCTCCTTAGGAGGCTGAGCTCTGACAATAGCATTTCAAAGCCAGCCAGGGCAGGAAAGTCCAGGAGACTATTCTCTCCATCTCATCACCAGAAAATAGAAAGTGGTGTTATGGCTCAAGGTAGTAGAGCATTACTAGCCTTGAGTTGAAAAAAAAGAAAGAAAGAATTATTCATACTTACCATCATTCAAAAAGGAAAAAAATCAAGAATAACTACATAGTGCAAGTATAACATGAAGTAGAATGGAGTGTCTGCTGTTCCCAAGTCTCTTGGCCACTCGAGAGTCCCATCCTGAGCTAAGCTACCTCTCTACCCCGACACTAGGAAAGAGGTCAGGAAACCTTGAGTGAGGTTGGAGGTATTCATTTCAGGCAGTTAATTACATTCTTTCAGCATCCATCTCCCTGAAGTTTTCACTGGGAAAAATCCTTTAGGAAGACATCCCTATTAGCTATTCATTTTTCTTTTGTACTGACTGGAGAGTGAAGTGACTATTCGCTGTGTCACACAACTCGTTGAAATTCACCTCTGGGTGAAGTGATCCTCAAATAATTACCAAATGTAGTTCAGGTAACTGAATTAGTGAATTACATTGGCTCCTTTGAGATGAAAGACTCTTTAGGAATGTGAACTACTTTGGCTCTTTGTTATTAATAACCTGAACAATGAAAGAACCCAACGTAGTTTTCAATATGCTTCCGGAAGGTGATGACTAAAAGTAAAGAAAGCAATTGATTTTCATTTGCCATACTTCTCCTTTTCATCCTTTTCATTTCAATCGTCAGGACTGAATATGACAAGCCATCAAGTCTCCTCTGATGTTAATAAGGCATCAACTCTAAAGCTCTGAGAAGAGAAAAATTCAGCCAAATTGTGGCCAAGGGGGTGGGTCTCCTGCCCTGTATGATTTATTATCATTTCTTCTAACCAACTCATGACACTTCCACAGGTGAAAGCTTCCTACCATAAACTGCTTCATTTTCTTCTGCCTTAGACTGTTTCCAGATTTCCATCTCAACTATTCTTACCACACTTGAGACAGGCACTGGTGAGACTATACCAGTGGTGGCCCACAGAGAAATCAAAGATGCCCTTAGCTTGGTGTGTGTCTGAATTGTTGCTGCAGGGCATACAGAAGACAGATGAACAGAGGAAAATTTGATCTTAAAAGAGGGGAAGATGGGAAGTAGGGAGGGGCAAAGAGTTGACAATCCAATCCTTGTCTACGGGAGATCTTAGGCCCTGCTCATACTGCACAGGAGTGCACACCATTCATGAAATCAGATCCTCATTATCTCCTTTTCAGTTTTTTTGTTATTCTTTTCTTTCTTTCTGAGACAAAGTCTTGCTCTCTTCCCCATGCTGGTCTAGAAGTCACGATTCTTCTGCCTCAGCCTCTGAAGTAGCTGAGATTAAAGGCATATGTCACCAGGCCTAGGTAGATTTCATGTTTCAAGTGTTTGAAAATGCTCTTTAGCTCCCCCCCCCCACTGAGGAACATTTTATTATTGTTTCTAGCATCTGAGATATCAGAGATTGGCTTTACCTTCTTAAGAACATGGCTTCACATTGATCACTCTGAATCAGTGGGGTTTTTTTCATTTTCTAACATTTTTATTAATAGGACAAACAAAATAGATTTGGGCTATAGGTAGATAATTCAAATGGCTTAATTTCAATGATGAGATTGGGAGGGCTAGGAGAGAATGATGAAAGAAATAATATTGATCGGGCCGGGAGTTTGGCCTAGTAGTAGAGCGTTTGCCTAGCATGCATGAAGACCCAGGTTTGATTCCTCAGTACCACATACATAGAAAAAAAAAAAACCCAGAAGTGGTGCTGAGGCTCAAGTGGTAGAGCTCTAGCCTTGAGAAAGTCCAAGGATAGTGCTCAAGCCCTGAGCTCAAACCCAGGACTGGCAAAGAAAGAAAGAAGGAAAGAAAGAAGGAAAGAAAGAAGGAAAGAAAGAAGGAAAGAAAGAAAGAAAGAAAGAAAGAAAGAAAGAAAGAAAGAAAGAAAGAAAGAAAGAAAGAAAGGAAGGAAGGAAGGAAGGAAGGAAGGAGAAGGAAGAATATTAATCAAGGTGCATGCATTCATAAATTGACATGCCGAATTGAAACCCTTTGTACAACTACGTAAAGACAATAGAATTGTAACTTAAAAAAAAAAAGTGCAGAGCATAGTCTCAAGCCTGTAATCCTAGCTACTCAGGAGGCTGAGATCTGAGGATTGAGGTTCAAAGCCAGCCTGGGCACTAAAGAACATGAGACTCTTATCTCCAATTAATCACTAGAAAAAGGAAAGTGAGGCTGTGGCTCAAGGGCTAGGGTGGTAGCCTTGAGCTGAAGAGCTTAGGGACAGTGCCCAGGCCCATAGTTCAAGCTCCATGATTCATACAAAAAAAAGCTACAAAGGAATGTCAAAAAAAGTCAAGCATCTCTACTGCTTTTGCTAGCTTTCAAAATATTTCACATTTCATATGCATGAAAGGATAGTCTTTTTTACCATTTTCCAAAGGAAAGATCAAACCTTTGTTTCTCTTGACACTGATTAGTGGTTCTATTGCAATCAGAAGAATTAAATCTTTCTCTGCTTTCTTTGAAAAACAATATTTCAAATTTCAAACTATAATTTGATATTGTTGTCCATGGAGCTTGAGCTAGGGACATGGGCCCTGTCCTTGAGCTATTTGGCTCAAGGTTAGTGCTCTATCATTTTGAGCCAAAGCTCAAAATGGTAGTCATTGGAGCTAAGAGTCTCACAGACTTTCCTGTCAGGACTGGCTTTGCCTCAAATCTCACACTCCTGAGTAGCTAGGGTTATAGGCATGAACCTAGCTTTTGTTTTATTTTTTTTATGTATGTGTGCCAATCCTGGGGCTTGAGTTAAGGGATTTAGCATTGTCCCTGATCATTTTTGCTCAAGGCTAATGCTCTACTACTTAGAGATAAGAGTCTCACAAACTTTCTTGCTCAGACTGGCTTTGAACTGAGATCCTCAAATCTTAGCCTCCTGAGTAGCTAGGATTGTAGCATAGATTATGGGAATGAGTCACCAGCACCAAGCCCATAATTAATATATCTAGAACTTGAAATAGAAATTGAAATAGAAATATTCTCATACTGTCTAATCCAAAGGATAGCAAGGGAGGGATAAATATATATATACAGTAAAGTTACGCTGCCACCCACATGCTTCAGGCACTCCACTTAGCCACTCCTTTAGAGGCATCCGTTATCACTTGTTTTTCTCCGCAGAAATATATAAATGAATTTAGGTAAGGTATCATCCATAGCCTTTAATCTATACAATGGTAATTTATTATTATATTCTATACCTTGATTTCTTCGCTTCCTAATTTAGAGATCATTCTCTACCAGTACACAAAGAAGTCCATAATCTTTTATAATGAGTAGTGATTCTGTTGTTTTAACATAGCATCATTTGCATCACCATTCTCTCATGGATGATCATTTGCATTACTTCCAATTTTTTTGGTACTGCAAACAATGCTGCAATGATTAGCCTTATTCATAAGTGATTTCCACACATTGGAGTGTGTCTGTAATTTAATAGAATTGTATTAATGTAACTAGTATAGCTATTCTTATATAAACATTTCCTACAAGCAAAATTTCTGAATCATAGCCTATGCATATTTGTAAATTTGATAGTCATTGCTGAATTGCCAATACATATCACCTGTTAAAATATTCTATTTTTCTACTAGGTGCTGCTCCTTTTCTTACTGATTGCATAGCAGTCAGTTGCAAATGTATTTCACAGGTCGTTATTGACTTTAAACTTCGCTTTATGGTGCACCTTTTTTTTTTAAATCAGTGTTTGAAGTGAGGGCTTGGGTGCTATCCCTGAGCAATTTTTGGCTCAAAGCTAGTACTCTACCAGTTGAGCCATACTTCTAATTTCAATTTTCTGGTGGTTAATTGGAGATAAAAGTCTCGTGGATTTTTCCTGCCCAAGCTGGCTTTGAACTGCAACCCTCAGAGCTCAGCCTCCTAAGTAGCTTAGATTATAGGCATGAACTGCAAGCACCCAGAACCATGCAGACCTAAAACAAAATCTTTCATTTTATGACTGTTGTGATTTGTGTTATGCCTCAGCAGATTTTTTCAGCTATAAATTACAACATAAAACTTTCATGATTCCTTTTCATATTTTTCCTGGTTTTAAATTTTTATATTTAATGTCTCTGACTCCTCCATCTTCAATCTATTTGTCTAGGTGTGACGTATGGCTCCAGCTTTATCATTACAGCTAGCTACCCTTCTGACCAAACATAATCAATTAAAAAAAAACAAAAACCTGTTTTGTCACTGATTGGAACCAAGTTCTGGGGCTTGAACTTGGGGCCTTACACTCTCACTTGGCTGGTATTCTACCACTTGAGCCACACATCCATAAAATGATTTTTTTAAATCATGTATTATATCCCTGGTACAGTTGTTTTTCCAGATCTACCAGGAATTGGTTTCAAGAACCCCGCCTTGCTGGGCTCAGTGGCTCCCACCTGTAATCCTGGCTACTCAGTAGGCTGAGATCTGAAGATCAAGGTTCAAAGCCAGCCTGGGCACAAAAGGACCTGAGACGCGTATTTCCAGTTAACTCTAGAAAATAGGAAGTGGGGCTTGGCTCAAGGGTAGGGCGGCAGCCTTGAGCTGAAGAGCTCAGGGACAGCGCCAGGCCAAGTTCAAGCTGACCCACCAAAAAAAAAGAAAAGAAAGAAAACCTTCTTCCAAGACTTACCAAGTTCCTTATATGAAATTGTATCATATTTGCAAATAAGCTACACATATCCTCCCTCTTCTTTCCTTCTTTCCCTTCCTTCATTTCCTTTTACCTTTCTTCTTTGCTTTCCTTCCTTCTTTCTTTCTTTTCCTTTCTTTCTTCCTTTCCTTTTTCTTTTCTTCCTTGAATTCAGAGGCTGGTGCTCTCCCTTAGCTTTTTTATTCAAGGTTAGCCCTCCAGCAACTGAGCCACAATTCTATTTCCAGATTCTTGCTAATTTATTAGAGATAAGAGTCTCACAGACTTTTCTGCTGAAGCTGGCTTCAAACCACAATCCTTAGATCACAGTCTCCTGAGAAGCTAAGGAAACAGGCTTGAGTCAACGTCCCTCACATTTTAATCACATCTAACTTACTTCTAATTCACAATACAATGTAAATGCAATGTAAATACCTGTTATACTTGTTTAGGGAAGAATGACAAGAAAAGAATTCTGTATATATTCAGTACAGACACACATTTTTTAACTTGTCTTCATATTTTTCTCACTATTTTTTGTCAGTTACAGGGCTTGAACCCTGGGCCTGCGTGCTGTCCAGGAGTTCTTCAGCTCAAGGTTAGTGCTCTATCACTTGAGCCACAGCACCACTTCTGGTTTTCTGGTGATTAATTGCAAATAAGAGTCTCACAAACTTTTGTGCCCAGGCTGGCTTCTTTGAACCATGATCCTGAGATCTCAGCCTTCTCAGTAGCTAGGATTACAGGCGTGGGCCATCAGTGCCCAGCTTTTTATCACTTTAAAACAATTAGTATCAGTTCCTCAAGGGGGATTTCATTTGCCATGTCCATGTGTGCATACAATTTACCTTGATCAGACACTCCTGGACTACTTCTTCTCTTTCCCTCATTCTTCTCTTCCTTTCCAAACAAATTTCAACAAGCTTTACTCTTCCTTGTCACACATTTAGACAAAGTATTTTGTATATTCACTTTCCATTACTCACACCTCAAACAGGACACAGGATACCTTCTATGCCCGTCCTTCATTTTATAAGTGTATGCTAATTATGCAAAGGGTTTTCACTGTGTTATTTTACACATACCACAAGTATGTACTGTACTTTATTCAGACTGGTCCCCTTATTTACTCTCACTTCCCCACTGCTCCCTCACCCTCTTTACTGAGTTGTCATTCTGCCATCTTCACACAATTTTTGTTCAAATATTTTCTGTGCACGCTTGGTTGACTCTGCAGACGTGGAACGTGTATATATGGAGGATTCAATCCTTTATTTTCTGCCCTATTTTATTCCACTCAAGTGTCAGTGACACTGTTTTGATCTTTAAAAACTTAACCGACACTTTGAGTTTGGCCTAATGGTAAAAGTGCCTGCCTAGCATGCACAAAGACCTGGGTTCGATTCCTCAGTACCTAATTTAAAAAAAGTGGGAAGTGGTGCTGTGGCTTAAGTGGTAGAGCTCTAGAGCTCTAGCCTTGAGAAAGCCCAAGGACAGTGCTCAGGTCCTGAGTTCAAGGCCCACGATTAAAAAAAAAAACTTAACTGAAGCTAATTATATTTCAGGATTTTGTGTTTAAATTTTATGTCTGCCCAAAACAATGTTTCTAGGGGAATCAGAGACCCAGCAGAAACAAGGTGTTTTTTTTCTTTTTGTCTATTCCATAGGACTTTATTTTCCCTCAAATAATTCACAATTCGACTTTTCCTAATCTTCTTGAAGAAAGCATTTAGCCTCTGTTTGTTTAGCTGAGTACTGAAATAAATGAAATAAACCTGTATTTATAAGGAGCTGACCATAGGAATAATACAGGAATATCCCTTTTATAACAAGGTCCAGGACTCCCCAACAGCTCAGATGAGCTATGAAGACAAAAATGCCTTGTTCTAACCTTCCCTGAGTACATAAGGCTATGCTAGGACCTTTTTGAAATCAGGACCAGAAGTAGACATCACCTCATCAACAATGCTGACAAAGTATACGGAACCCCAAGAATCATTAGGACCCCACTAGTATGAGATGGCTAACTAAGGAGTTCAAAGCCAGGAAACTAAACTTCTGGTGGGGAAAGATGCCATTGCAGTACCTGTCAGATGGACAGACTTAGCCATGGTCAGGAGATGGAAACAGGACAAATTCTACAACTATTCCCTTTGACCTATCAAGAACCCTCCCTGGTTTATCTGAAGATCTTGTTACCCCAAAGAATCACTAAGGCCTCCTCAAGGGAAAATTCTAGAGAGAGACCATGCAGACATGTAGAAAAATCTTGTTATACCCTGCAAGGTGTGGACAGCATAATTCTTTCTATAATGAGTTGGAAACCTAAGTATAATAATTTCTGTCTCTGAAAGACAGCTTTTTCTAAGTTTAAACATACGTCATCTCTTCCCTCTTTTGTTTGTACCAGCAAGGAGGCACCAGGCTATAAAGGACTATGTAAACGGTGGATCCTCCAACTTAAACACACACACACACACACACACACACACACACACACACACACACCCTGCACTTACCCGGAGAGATTAATGGCCCAATTA
Source organism: Megascapheus bottae (assembly GCF_031878675.1). NCBI lineage: Eukaryota > Metazoa > Chordata > Mammalia > Rodentia > Geomyidae > Megascapheus > Megascapheus bottae. The sequence continues at coordinate 48,980,204 of NC_143522.1, read as the reverse complement.
CCCAGAAGCCAGTGCCTCAGCCTAGTTGTGTGCTGGCTAGGTTGTCAGAGAGCTAAAGCTCCTGTCCAACATTTGTAACGTGCTTACTTCCTCTAGCATTTTAGGCAGTCACCTCACGTCATGAAAGAACGACCAAAGGGGACTGAGGTTCCCCCAAAGAATGCTCAAGGTCCCTCTCGTGTATTCAGTGATACCTACGAGTAAGTAGAAACATCAAACAAATGGAACATTCAAACTGACCATCATTAGGATAAAATCTACATGTTCTGTTCTGAATCTTGGCACAATCATAGCAAGGATCTCAGGTAGAGGTGACCCACATGGAAAATGTGCTCTGGTTTGAACACAAAATGATTCCCAAAGGCTCATGTATTGAGGGTTTGGTCCCCTATGCAGCAGAGGTGGCGTCTTTTGGAGGTGACTGGATCATGAGGCTTCTCACATATCTACAAGGTATCAATCCATTGGTGGGATCATAGCTTCATGGGCTATTGGAGGTGAAAAAGACATTAAGAGGCGGGCAAGTAGGTCACATACCCAGTGCCCCTTTCTTTCTCTTTTCTGGCCACCATGAGGCAAGTAGCTTCACAGTTGCCATGATGCTGTCTCACCGCAAGATCCAAATAAAACCTGAAACCAACATCCAAATAAACCTTTCTTCCTTTCAGATGGTTTATTTCAGGTATTTGGTCACAGCAATACAAAGTTGATACGGGAAATTATCCATCTACCTCAATCCCCACCATTCCCAACTCTCATCTCACCATGGGGAAAACTCCCAGCCAGCCCTGGAAGTATCCAACCTAGTTAGCAAGCACTTGTAGGCAAATGCCCAACACAATATAAGCACACACACACACCTTAGAAACAACTTGTTCAGCTCAGATTCTGGTAATTCTGATATATCTTTTCTTCTCATCCTGGATCTTTTCCCCCTGCAGCCTCAGAGTTATTATGCTGGTCAGTGTATTTGTTTAACTCAAGCTCTATTTTTCTTGGTCTTCCATGCACTGGAAATGTGTTTTTTCCTCTGATTCTTCAGGTTTTGGTCATTTTCAGAGAACACTGGGCACCCTCTGCTGGCTGACTGAAAATTTCACCTGCAAAAGAGTCAGCATGCTGGGTGGGGATGATGTCTCAGTCAGATTCTTTGAACACTGGGAATTCCAAAGCTTCTTTGCTCTCTTAGGTACCACCTGCCTCATCTCACCACTCGTCAGACAGCATGGAGACCATTGCTTTGAAACCCTGTGAGGAGGACTGGCATCTTATAGAAAAGACAGAGCTAAAAAAAAAAAAAAAGTAGTGTGTGACTTGTGGGTCAGTACCTTTTCCATGGCATCTGGGTATGCAGGAGGAGGGCTGCCTTTCTTCAGGCCTTCACAGGACCCACTCAGAAAGGGAAACCCTCTGCACCCCTGCTGACCCAGCTCCTTAAATAGGTGCTGTTATGGAACCAGGCCAAGAGCCTTTTTTCTCTGTGCAAAACCAAAGGAAACTCTAAAGGAAGGAAAGCCAGGCACTGGTGGTTCATTCCTGTATTCACGGCTACTCAGGAGGCTGAGATCTAAGGATCTTAGTTTAAGGCTTGCTTAGCCAGTCAAATCCTTGAGATTCTTAGCTCTAATTAATCACCAAAAAGCCAGAAATGGAGGGGTAGCTCAAGTGGTAGAGCACAAACCTTTAACAACAACAACAATAAAAAGCCACGCAAGAGAGTGAATCCCCAGTATCACACGCATGCACACACACACACACACACACACACACACACACACACACACATACACCCACCTCTAAAGGAAGTTAGTGGGTAAAGCGAATGGAAAGATCTTGGAAGAAATGTAAATTTTACAGATCCTAGCAAAATTCCTGCTCCCACACCTGCCCAAGGTAACAACCATTTGGAGAAGCTTCCTGGTTTCTGGAGGAACGTTTGGGACAGGCAGGAGGATAAAGAGGCAGGAAAAAGAAATTAGAGGCAGCGGGACAGAGAACTACGCACTTGAGCAAAGAGCCTCCTATTTTATTTCCGTATGATACCCCCGCCCTCACCCTTGGCTTCTGACCTCAGAAGATTTGATAAGGCTAACAGTTCTGTCAGTAATGCCACCACCTGACCCTCAGCTCTTTCTCCAGACTGAAGTTATCTCAAGTTATTCCCCACGTTAGTTGATGCTGTCTTCATTTTCCAGAAGATGCCAGGATGTTAACATGGGTGTGACTTTGCTCCTCAGCTTGTTGCTTATTGCAATATTCACTGGAGTGTGGTGGCTCTCAGCCACAACCTACCCATGAACTCTGTTTCTTAGAGCAAGCCAAGCTCCATGAGGCACACATGGTGAGGACTTGGAAGTGAAGATCTTAAACAAGGATGATGGGAGAGATAGGGAGGAACACATCCAGCAAATTCCAGAAGCTAGAAAGACAGCCAGGTCTTTCCAATTCCAAACTCACCAGACTTGGGCCTCAGCCATATCATTTACCTGAAACAAAGAGGTACTGTTGACCAAGAACAGCCTTCCTTATCTAAATCATTTTTCATGTGCTTTCTGCCACAGCCTGGCCCCCACACAGAAAGAGTGCCCTGTTTCTAAGGAGCCATCAGCTACCCCACACTGCCTGACTGGATCTTAGAAGTGCCACTTAGGGGATGATGTCTTTGAGGAGCAACTCAGAAGCTAAGGCACAAATGGTACAGAATGAAAACCAAAGACACCAGTGTGACCACATTTGTGGGAATAGATCAGAGTTACCTATTCACAGAGCCAGTCTGGAACTCATTGGTTCTGAACAAGGTCAGAATCCTTTCTCAAGTACATGTTTCCTTCTAGTTTCTCCTTCCAGTATTACTAAATGGTCACCGTAAGTCACACACTTATGTTCCCACTCAGGAGATAGGAGAAATACTATGTTAATCATAGTTCATAGTACTTACTAAGTACAGGTGCTACTGTGAGCCCCTTTTCTTGTTTAACTCATTCTTTCATGACAAGAAAATGAAGTGGATTCTATGATCTCATAAAAAAGGATGCCAGGGCAGGGAAATGAAATCACTCGACCCACATCATGCACATGATAAGGAATAGAGCCACGATTCAAACCCTGGCCATCTGGCTGTGCTCTCAATAATTTTATCCTGCTGTTTCTCCAAGCTTGTGGTAGGAATCCAGTCATCCTTGCAAAAGCTGCCCTTAGCCTATGCTATGATTATTCCCATTTTACTGATGAGAAAAACTAAATCCCAGAGAAAGTAAACAACTAGCAAGAACCACAGCCATGGGAAAGAGAGTTTTTTAAACAAAGGATGCCAGGGAAATTAGTTACATACACAAGAATGAAAGTAGACCTCTGTCTTTCACCAGTTACAAAAGTCAACTCAATATGGACTAGAGACTTTAATATAAGACCTGAAATAAGTAAGTTACTAGAAGAAAACACAGGAAGAGCTTCAGAATGTTGGGATTGTTTTTTTTACAAGATTCCAAAAGCATAGGAGGAAAATTAGACAAAGTAGGTTATACCAACCTAAAAATTTTCTCCATAAGAAGCAACCTATATAATTACAAACTATACATTCATCAAAAGATTAATTTAGAGAATATTTAAGGAGAAGGAAGGGAGGGAGGGAAGGAAGGAAGGAGGGAGGAAAGGAGAGAAGAGAAAGAAAAAGAAAGAGGAAAGGAAGGAAGGGAAAAAGAAGTGGAAAGAACTTGCTTTCAAAAATGAGCAATATGGGCTGGGAGTTTCGCCTAGTGGTAGAGTGCTTGCCTTGCATGCAAGAAGACCCTGGTTTGATTCCTTGGTACCACATACACAGAAAAAAGCCAGAAGTGGTGCTGAGGCTCAAGTGGTAGAGCTCTAGCCTTGAGAAAATCCAAGGACAGTGCTCAGGCCCTGAGCTCAAACCCAGGACTGGCAAAAAATAAAAATAAAAATAAATGATCTAAATAGACATTCATCCAAAGAAGATATTCAAATGACCAATGGGTATATGGAAAAAAGCTCAATATCACAAATATTCAGAGAAATACAAACCAAAAACCACAATTAGATAATACTGCACTCTAGTAGGAATAGCTATTAAAAACACAGATGATAACAAGTACTAGTAAGGATGTGGAGAAAAGGGAGCTGACACACAATGCTGGTAGGAGTGTAAATTAGTATCACAGTTATAGAAAACAGTATGGAGGCTTTGTAAAACATTAGAAACAGAATTGCCCTCGAATCCAGCAGTCCCATTATTGAGATATCACCAAAGGAAATAGAGTCAATATGCTAAAGCATTATCTACACTCCCAGGTTCATTGCAACAACAACACTATTTTCAATAACCAAGACATGGAATCAACCCAAATGTTCACCAGCCAGTAAATGGTGAACACATCATGACAGAAGTGATGGTTTGCACTTTAAGACCCTGGAAGCTTTCATTTCCATTGTTCTCAGAAGACCACTTGTTCTTGGAACCCAACCCAGCTATGAAGAATGCCCAAAGTAGCCCAGAAGAGAAGTCTACCCTCAGGAAATCTGAAGACCTCTGCTGACATCTCTGACTGAGCTCCCACACTGAGCCAACACCAACTTTGCTAACTATGTAGAGCCACCATCTTGGAGATGGTTCCATCTTGAGAGGCCTAGATAGAACCAAGGTGAGTGCACTGATTCAGGCCAGTGACTCCCTCTCTCCACCCCAACCCCACCATGCCGAGGCAGTAGGAGAAAGCAAGGACTAACAGGGACTTTGCCATCTCATTAGATGGAGCAAGACAGGGCTTCCAATCTGCCACAGTGATCTGTGAAAGATTCAGATATTACCAGCAGCGCCAGAGAAAAACCAATCTGGACCAGTCTGTCCAATCAGGACACGAATTGAACAGATTCCCTGTGCCTGGCTTGGACAGTGACCTTCAGACGACCATCACAGGAGCTCAGCAGCACAAGCCTCCTGAGTGCTGAATAAATGCACATGGTCCAGAGGACACAGCTGCCTCTCCTTGCGCAACCTTGCTGGCAGCATGGCTTTGTTAGTGTATAGACTTTCATCACCTTCAAAAGACTTTCCATTTAAAAGGAGTTAAACTGGAGGAAGCTGGAGAAAAAAGAATCTGAGAAAACCCACTGGGGCAGTACAAGCCTTCTACCAAGTTGTTACCCCAGGCCCAAGTGGCCAGTATACACACACAAAGAGGACCTTTCTCTCATGCCTGCACTTTTCCTGAAGCAAGAGGTTATCACAATAACCAGCCATAACGGTGCACTGAAAGTAGACCATGTGCCTGAACTCAGATCATTTAACATGCATCCATTATTGGAATTGTTATTTCATGAGGTAAGTATTGTTAGCTGGGTTTTACAAACAGGGAAACTGAAGGCTCAGAGAGGACACATAACCAGCTAGTCCTAATGGCTCAGCAGGGATTCTGATTGTGATGAGTAATGAAAAGCCCAGCTTCTCAGAAGTTGGGTCTCTCCAGTGACACACTCCGAGGAAGCAGAGGAGGGAGCTTGAGGGTGACCTACCCATTCATTCCTGTTCTCCTTCTTCCGGTTCTCTGCGGGCTGGTGGGAGAATCCCTAGCCTTCAACTGTTTTCTTCCCCAAGAGCAAACACAACACAGTATATTGTCTCAGACTGAAATAGGGGACTTCCCTTCTTACCTCATCCTCCTACTTCAAGTAGGGCTGGAACTGGCTTCACCGACATGTGACCAGTCACTCAGAACCTGCCTTAAAATACTACTCCATTGGTGACTTCAAAGTCTGGTATTCTCTGTTTTGTTTTTTTGAGCCATACACTGGTGGCTCATGCCTGTAATCCCACTAAGGAGGCAGAGATCTGAGAATCATGGGTCAAAGCCAGCCCAGTCCATGAGACTTGGTTTTTTGGTTGTTTAGTTTTGTTTTTTACCAATCCTGTGGCTTGACTCAGGGCCTAAAATGCTGTCCCTAAGCCTCTCTGTGCTCAAGGCTAGTGCTCGACCATCTCAGCCACAGCATCACTTCCGACTTTTTCTGTTCATGTGGTACTGAGGAATCGAACTCAGGGCTTCATACATGCTAGGCAAGCACTCTACCGCTAAGTCACATTCCCAGCCCATGAAACTCCTATCTCTAGTTAAACACAAGAAACCAGAAGTAGAGCATTGGTAGAGCTATATTCTTGAGCAAAAGAGCTCAAGGATAGCACCCAGATCCAGAGTTCAAACCCTATGACCAAAAACAAATACACAACGAAAGAAAAAAAGGTTCAAGCATTTTCCTTTGGCAACAAGTCCCAGTTATATAGATGGTCTCAGACAGAGCTTGAAATTAAGGCAAGGGGAGGCAGAGAGCACTAACACCCAATGAAGATGAAATGGCTCTTTGAAATAGGTCAGTGTAGGAGTGGTTCACTGATGAATATGTGTTTCAAGAACCTAATTATAATTCCCAGCACTTGGGAGGCAGAGAGCAGGAGAGTGAGATTTGAGGCCATCATACACTTAAAAATTCAAGAGACTCCAGCTCAACCAATGGCAGCACATAGTGATACACACCTGTTATCTCAGCTACAGGGGAAGTACAATGGCTAAGTACAGTCAATTCCTGTCATTCCCAGGAATACAGGGAAGCACAAATAGAAGGACTGCAGTCCAGGCCAGGCCCAGAATGAAGCCAGACAGAGTGAAAACAACCAACACAAAAATGTATTGGACAAATGAAGTTTAATTTGTTCAGCCATTTACTCACCATGGGTGTTTCCCAATAAAAAAACTGATTAGGCAAAAAAGGCGTGGGAGGTATGGGGCAAGTGGTAATGAGGCCCTTTAATCCCCAATAACCTCTCCCCCACCTCCAATGTCAACTGTTTAGGAATAAGTTCTAGCATTTTCCAGCACAGTTAAGGGTAGTCTGTAATACATTACTATATACTGTAAGTATTACATATTTCATAAAGAATGAGAAGATAGTAGTTTTACAGCTCCTACACAAAAGAAACAATGAATATTTACAGAAATGGAGGTGTTAATTTCCCCAATTTGATTACTTGACATTGCATGTATGTACCAAACCATCACATTGGACCCCATCATTCTGTACAATTATAAGTCAATATAATTTTGTAAGTGTGTGTGCCAGTATTTGGGTTTAAAGGCAGAGCTTCAGCTTCATGTTCTCACTTGGCTTTTTTGCTCAAGGCTAGCACAATACCACTTGAGCCACAGCCCCATTTCTGGGTTTTTCTGTGTATATGGTACTCAAACCCAAGGCTTCAGGCATGCCAGGTAAGTACTCTACCATTAGGCCACACTCCAAGCCCCAATTACAATTTTTTTGAAACAAGGTTTCTCTACATAGTCCAGGCTTGCCTCAAATTTGCAATCCTACTACGTTAACATCCCAAACCTTCGGATTACAGCCATGTGCCACTACATCTATGGGTCCATTTTTAAAAGTAAAAATAGAATTACTCCTTCTTCCTGTGGCTGAAGTGGTAGAGCACCAGCCTTAAGAGGAAAAGCAAAAGGACAGTGCTCAGATCCCAGTTCAAGCCCCAGGACTTGAATCTATATATATACGTGCACATGTATGCACGTATACACATACAGCACATATATGTATATAGCATATATAGCACATGTATGTATATACACACATATAGCACATATGTGTATACATATGGCACATGTGTATGCATGTGGCACATATGTGTGTACATAGACATATAGCACATATACATATATAGCACATATATATACACACATACATATAGCACCTTGTACTGACTGGTAAGGTCACTACCTATATAACTCAGGTTTCATTGCAGTTCAGAAAGCCTACAAAGAAGTTATCGCTTCTGCTTTTCCTATTGTTGCTGAGTGCAGGCATTTCAGTGTGCAATCTTGCTCAAATTTTCACAGCAATATAGAGAACTATGAGAAAGAAAAGGAGCATTGTTTGCTGCCCAATTGTGGGAAGCCTTTGGGAACAAAGAACAGCATGGTGCAGCCCCGAGGTAAAAACACTTGTGTTTAGCACATCCTAGGCTACAGGGCAGGCTTCCATTTATGAGATTCAGGAGCCAGCTACACAAATACAGACATGCTAATCATTTTCCTAGGACAGCAATCACCCAGAGCAGCGTTCACTTTTGCCAAAAGCCAGACAGGGAAATGCAAGGAAAGAACCCTGGTTTGTAGAAAAGTAGCTTGTCTAATTTTTTAAGTTGAGGGATTTACAGTACAATAGATCATGAGACCAGCTAGAAATATAGGACTGAACTAGATCAAAATTAAGCAGTTTACAAGGTGTGTGCATGTGTGCGTGTGTGTGTGTGTGTGTGTACTGGGGCTTGAACTCAAGGCCTGGCTGCTGTCCCTGAACTTTTGTGATCAAGGACAGTACTCTTACCACTTGAGCCCCATTTCCACTCCCAGACTTTTGTTGCTCAGTTGGAGAAAAGAATCACATGAACTTTTCTTCCTGTGCTGGCTTTGAACCAGGATCTTCATATCTCTGCATCCTGAGCAGCTAGGATTACAGGGATGAGCCCCTGGTGCCTGGTCCAATTTTTTGGGGGGGAAAGAGGTACAGATATTTTGACACACATATTATCTTGCCATGCACATGTACACGTACATACACACACATACACACACACACACACACACACACACACACTTTTTACCTCCCTTAAAGACTTGAGATTTGTTTTCCCTCTCAAGATTTAGTGTGGCAGTAGCTAACATCAGTGATGTTTATCCCAAAGTATTTTAATTCATTCATTCATTCATCCATCCATCCACTCATTCAGTCATTCATAAATTCAGATGGTCAGGTCAAAACCCAATTGGCAGATAAGCTAAGACTCTCACCAGTTTATTTTACTATATGGTAAATATTGAATAGGGGTGGCAAACATTTGTTAAGGAGAAAAATAGGATGGTTCCTTGCTTCTAACTTACCTACCATTTATTCTCTCATTCTCTTCCCTGACTATTCTCAGATTAAAACTTCATTTGCCAGGAACAGAAATGAGCAATGGATTTGAAATCGTGATGTAGTAAGATGTCCACTGTAAACCATGGTTTCCTTGAAAGCTGCCTGATATTTGTCTCTCTTACCAAACAGTTCTCCCTGGCCCCACAGCTTCTAGGTGTTGCCTGTCTGTCTTTTCACTTTCCACCCATTCCCAGCCCTGCTGATGCATTTCTTGACACACTTGAATTTTTTTCTGCCAGCTCTAGATGGTTTCTTTAATGATGGCTTAAGGCTCTATTACTGAAGAGGAAGATTTTGTTCCTGTATGTGTACATTAGCTGGGTATAAGAATGTTCACAACCATACTTTTCATAAATGCATTAAACTAGACATAAAATAGCCACAAGTAAGCTACATCTTGATACAATCTGTTGTACCTGAATTCCTAGGACCCCAAAAGAACCACCAGAGGCCAAAGTCAAAGCAAAGAAGCAAGGGTCATTTACTACGAGTTCAAACTCAGACCTCCCCGTACCCGTAGCCGGCAACGCTGAGGCCAGGAACAAAGGTTTTACACAGCTTTTTTACAAACAAGTTTTAGGGTAATTCCATAGTTACAATCACCTGATTGGTTGTTTGATAACTTCGAACCACCGGTTGCTTCAGGATTGGTCAGAGCTCAGGTGTTTAACCACTGAGCATTAGGCTGTTGCTACCTGGGGTTCAAGTCCGGTCTAGTTCCGGAACATGTGTTTTTGATTCCTAGTACATGGGCCCTGAGCAAGGGGGGGAGAGGGTCATTCCCAGAACATGGGACAATCTTGGCACAACATTTCCCTCTTTCCCATGGTACTTTTAGAGGCAATCTTGGATCTATCTCTGCATACCACAATCACACAAGGGCCTAAGGGTCCAGGTAAGGCAGAAAACAGGGTTGTCAACCAAGGGGAAAAATTCCTTCACTTTGCTCCCTTTCCCGTTTCAACACAATTAGGTGGAAATGCACAACTGTGAGTATTTGCCCACAGAGTCCCTGTCCAGACATTGTCCAGACACTGCCCATACCTGTTGTTCCCACCTACACTAAGAACGATTCCAAGCTGTTTCTGCTGAGGGTTCTATGAGATCTGGAAACGGGGCCACTGGCTTGGCATGGGTGTACTCCGTCTGCCTTGAGGGTGGTGGGTGTTGTCAAGATGACCTGAAAGGGTCCTTTCCACCGTGGCTCCAGATTTTCTTGCCGGTGGTGTTTCACGAGTACCCAATTATCCAGTCTATTCTTTAAGATTGGGTATTATAGGGGGGAGGTTTACCAAACATTATTTCATAGGGAGTAAGTCCTCGTTTAAAAGGAGAGTTTCGAACCCTGAACAGAGCATAGGGGAGAAGAGCTACCCAGTTTGCGCCAGTCTCCATGGTCAATTTAGTTAGGGTCTCTTTTAATGTTCTATTCATTCTCTCTACCTGTCCTGAACTTTGGGGTCTGTAGGAACAATGTAATTTCCAATCTGCCCCAAGTATGGAAGCCAACCCCTGACTTACCTTTGAGACAAATGCAGGTCCATTGTCCGAACCAGGTCCATTGTCCGAACCTATCATTACTGGAAAGACATACCTGGGTAAGATGTCCTCAAGTATCTTCTTGGCCACTATCTATGCAGTTTCCCCTTTTGTGGGGAAGACCTCGACCCATCCTGAGAAGGTATCTACAAAAACTAGCAAATACTTCTATCCATACTTCCCTGGTTTTACTTCAGTAAAGTCAACCTCCCAATAGGCTCCTGGCTTGTCCCCTTGCTGCCTTGCCCCAGGATTTTGCTGATTTCTCCCTACATTGTTTAGCTGACATACTCTGCAACCTGAGATAATCCGATCAATTTTGATGGCTGCCTCTTTAGTTCATAGTCCAGTTTGTCTTATTAAGTCTTGAATTTTTCTGGCTTCCAGATGAGTACTATGGTGAATTTTTTGTAGCACCTTCATCCCTAATTTTTCCGGGAGTACTGTGACTCCAGGAATCTCTCCACCATCCATCGAGGAGTTGTGCCATAGGTAGTTTCTCAATCCATTGCAAGTCTTCCCCCGTATAAGACTCTGGGTCCTGGGTCTGGGAGCTGGAGGGCTAGAGCTGGGGTTGGAGAAAAGGCCACCTCCTGGACAGTCTGGTCAGCCAGATGATTACCCAAGATTACACAAGATCTACAGGTTTCTGGTGTCCTGGACAATGGACTATTGCCAGTTTCTTTGGTTCCCAAAGAGCAGCCAGGAGTGCCAATATTTCCTCTTTATTTTTGATAGTCTTTCCTTCTGCTGTGAGGAGGCCCCTCTCTCTGTATATTGCCATGTGTATGTGGGCGGTGGCAAAGGCATACCGACTGTCTGTATAAACTGTCAGTCTTTCATCCTTACCCAGTCTTAGAGCTTGGGTTAAAGCCACCAGTTCCGCTCTTTGTGCTGACATTCCTGCAGGCAGGGACTCAGCCCAGATTACTTCAGTCTCTGAGACTACTGCAGCCCCCGCATACCTCTGACCTTGGTGCATAAAGCTGCTTCCATCGGTGAACCAGACAATCTAGCATCTGACAGAGGCTCATCTTTCTCTTACTCCATGCACTTGGGCCAAAGCCTCAGCACAGTCATTAAGTAGGGCTTCCAGGTCTGGATCAGGCAGTAGTGAGGCCGGGTTAAGGGCAGTTGGAGGCTGGAAGAGCCAATCTGGGGGCTGTTTGAGAATGCCCTCAATAGCGTGAGGTGTTGTGACTCCTGCCCCAAGGTCAACTTATTTGCTTCCTTTATCATCAGTGCCGTGGCTGCAATCATTCGGAGGCAGGGAGGCCATCCGGCCGCCACAGAGTCAAGCTTAGTAAGAACCGAATGCTGAGCACCTGTGTCCACTAAAAACTGGACAGGAGTCCCCTCCACCTGCAGTTACCCTAGGTTCAGGGAGGGGATCCGAACCCCATCTCCCCTAGTCCTCCTCGTCATGAGTGACTAACACGGAACTTTTTCGTTGCCACTGGTCCGATCTGTTCTTTTTCAGGCATTCCCTAGCCCAGTGACCAAACTCTTTGCAGTAGGCACACTGATCTTTGCTCAGATTTCAACCTGGGGGCCTCGAAGGTTGTGGGCCACGTGAACCTCTTTGTGGTGGTCTTCCCTGTTGAACTACAGCAGCCAATACTTCAATCATTCTCTCTGTTGCTCTCAGCTGTTTCTCCTCTGGAGCATCCCTATTATTAAAAACTCTCTGAGCAATCCTGAGTAAATCTTGGATACTTTTTCCTTCTAGGTCCTCTAATTTCTGTCGCTTCCTCTTAATATCTGGAGCCGCCTAGTTAACAAAGGACATGACCACAGCTGCCTGATTCTCAGGGGCCTCGGGGTCCATTGGGGCGAACCGTCTAAAGGCTTCCATTAATCTCTCTGAATACTCAGAGGGAGTTTCTGCTTTACCTTGAAAAACTGAATACACCTTAGCCATATTAGTGGGCTTATGAGAAGCAGCCCGGAGACCCGCCATTAGAGTCTGGAGATACACCGGTAGCCTTCTCCTACCTTCTGCCATGTTATAGTCCCATTTATCCTGGGGAGGTCTAGTTAAGGGAAAAGTCTCATTAATCAAATCTGGATTAACGGTGGGCTGCCCATCGTCGCCAGGGACCAGTTTCCTGGCCTCCACTCGGATCCTTTCCCTCTCCTCCGTGGTGAACAGGATTGGGAGGAGCTGCTGACAATCATCCCAGGTGAGCTGGTGAGTGAACATAACACTGTCTAGAAGAGAGATCAGATCTTTGGGGTTATCAGAAAAATGAGCACTCTGGGTTTTCCAATTATAGAGGGCACTGGTGGAGAAAGGCCAATACTGGAACCTAGGATTCCCAATGCCATCTGGAAAACCTGTTTCACGTAGCGGGAGGGCCACCGTGGAATCGGGAAAGCGGGGGCTCGCTGCTCGTTGGGCACGTCCCCGCGTCCTGCCCGCTGGGAAAGGCGCCTCTGCTCCTCCTGCTGGCATAGGAAGTTGCGGATTGAAAGGAGGAGGAAAGTGTGGAAGGGGTTCGGCCAGGACCCTGTAAAGGGGAGCTGAGGGCTTGGGTTGGGGGGGGGCATCAGCCTGGCGCAGGGCCAACACATCACTAGTTGAGGGAAGAAAGGGAGATAACCAAGCAGGGGGGTTCTCTACAGATCCTGCCAAACAAGAATATAAGGAATCTGATCAGGGTGGCCAGACCGTTCTGGTAAAAAGATCTTTTCCCTTACCTTCCGTATTATGGGGAGGCTGAAAGTGCCCTCTGGGGGCCATCCAACATCAAAGGTCAGCCACTCCAAATTACAAAGAGTAATTAGTTTGCCTTTACTCAAGTCAAAACTCCTGTTTCTAACATCCTTAAAATTCGTCGTTAGAAGAGTAAGTGGGGTAGTCTGTGTCTGACCCATCTCGGAGGGAAATGCCCAAATCAAAAGACAAATACATGGAACGAACAAAAACACAGACCACAAGTGCACTTGAGGCTAAATCCTGCCTGACCAGACGGGCTATTATTCCTTACAGATAGCCCCAGATGGGGTCTGGGGGACGTCTCCCACCGGCCCCGTCAATAATCCTGTAGCGTGTCCGCCAGGACTCTTCATCCACCCAGACACAGAACCTATAGGCAACCCAGATTAACAGATTAACAGACAATACATAATACACAGAGACAAACGTGGTTTTTCCACGACCCGTTGACTAGGCGTCTGGGTGGGCTTGGGGGTTCCCGGCCAACGCACCAAATGTTGTACCCGAATTCCTAGGACCCTGAAAGAACCACCAGAGGCTGAAGTCAAAGCAAAGAAGCAAGGGTCGTTTATTATGAATTCGAACTCAGATCTCCGTGTACTGGTAGCCAGCATCGCTGAGGCCCCGAACAACGGTTTTACACAGCTTTTATAGGGGAATTCCATAGTTACAATCACCTGATTGGTTGTTTGATAACTTCGAACCACCGGTCGCTTCAGGATTGGTCAGAGCTCAGGTGTTTAACCACTGAGCATTAGGCTGTTGCCACCTGGGGTTCAAGTCCAGGCTAGTTCCAGGAACATGTGTTTTTGATTCCTAGTACATGGGCCCTGAGCAAGGGGGGGAGGAGGTCATTCCCAGAACATGGGACAATCTTGGCACAACAAATCACCTTGTGGAGTACTATACAGAAATGAAAAGGAGTGACTTCAGTTACAGGCGACCATGTGGATAAATAAGAAATAGCACGAAAAAAATGTAGGCTGAGGGTGTGAACCTGTGTGAGAGAACATGCTTTGCCGGTGGGAGACCCTAGGTTCAATATTCCCAGCACAAAAAATGAAAAATGTCAGATAAAAATGTATGATACTTTTATGAACAATGAACGAATCAAGTAACACAGCATAAATACAGATAAAACTTGTTTACAAAGGAAAGGCATGATAAAGATACACTTCCCAGTTACTGACTCTGGGCTGGGAGGAGGTGGATACAGGAAAAGGGACATTGAGATTACTGTGTTCTGCATCTTCAATTGTGAGAGGGTTGTGAGGTGCTTATTATGTAATAAACATACCAAATTAAAGAAGGTTATAGCTGAATCAGGGACAAATTAGGGAGTATAATTAATCCAAGTCCAAGCACCTGAAGAGTTTTGAAAAGATTCTTTGTGTGCTTCTTAAACAACCATATTATAATTATCAGAATCCATTCTTGATAGAGGAAGGTTAAAAAATTTCTTTTATATGAAATGTTCAAATTCTCCATAGGAAATACACTAAAGGTTCCAAATGGAAGCACATCTATTGACATTTTGCCAGTGATACATGGAACGATGTGTAAACTTTCTAAATAAACTGACACTATATTTCTGATTTTAGATTAGTTTCCCAGGCAACTGCCAGAATGGCCCTTCAGTTATCCAGACTGCTTCCTTCCTTTCTTTTCTTTCAGTTACAAGGAGTCACTTTTTTTTTTTCTTTGCCAGTCCTGGGGCTTGACCTCAGGGCCTGAGAACTACCCTTGGGCTTTCCTCAAGGCTAAAGCTCTACTACTTGAGCCACAGCGCCACTTCTGACTATTCTATGAATGTGGTAGTGAGGAATTGAACCCTGGTCTTCATGCATACTAGGCAAGCACTCTACCATTAGGCCAAACTCCCAGCCAAGAAGTCCCATTTTCCATGGCTACATGGAAAATGTGGCCCTGTGAGACGCCCCTCCATCCCTCCAGTCCCTCCTCTCCATCCTTTATCCACTCACCCAACAGCATCCACACCCCATTGTCTATGGCTGTGGACATGGCTTACACTCAAGGGCTTCAAAGAGTTTGAGAATGAGCTTCTGTCCTCTGCATCTCATGCTACAGTAACACACACACACACACACACACACACACACACACACACACACACACACTGATACTGTGGAAAACATGAGTGTTAGGAACAAAGAGTTATGGAGCCTGGAGATGGAAGGAAGGACAGGGAAAAGTCTGGCAATCACCTCAGACCCGCCAGGAGCTCTCCAAATGCTGGCACAGGTCTGATCTATAGAGCTATCCTGGGAAGAAGATACCATTCTTCCTTTCCTTTTCTCTCCTCTCCCCTCCTCTTCCTCCTTCCTGCCTTTCCTTCCTTCTCTTTTCCCTCCCTTTTCTTCCCCACTCCTCTCTCCTCCTCTAGTCCCCCCTCCTTTCTTTTTCCTCTCCTCCCCTCCTCCTTCTTCTTCCCTATTCCTTCCCTCCCCTCCCCCTCTTGCCCCTCCTCCTTCCTTCCATCTTCCCTCCTTCCTCTTCTTCCCTTCTTCTCTCCTCCTCCTCCCTTCTTCTTTCTTTCTCCTTTCTCTCTCACTCTTGATACAATCAAGGTTGAAACTCAGAGCCTTATGCTTATAAGATTGTCCTTCTACCACCAGTCTCACTCTGTGTGTGTGTGTGTGTGTGTGTGTGTGTGTGTGTGTGTGTGTGTGTGTGTGTTAGAGAGAGAGAAGGAGGGAGGAGGAGAGAAAGCCAGGCATGATGGCTCATGCCTATAATCCTAGCTACACAGGAGGCTGAGGTCTGAGGATAGAGGTTCAAAGCCAGCAGGGACACTAAAGACCATGAAACTCTTATCTCCAATTAACCACTAGAAAACCAGATGGACAGCACCCAGGCCCAGAGTTCAAACCCCATGACTGACAAAAAAAAAGAGAGAGAGCGAGAGAGTTAGTGAGCTGAGGCTTGAACATTGTCCTTAGATTTTGGGCTCAAGGCTGATGCTCTACCACATGAACCATAACCTCTAGTTTCTGGCCCCTTGCTGGTTAACTGTAGATACAGTCTCATAGGTGTTTTTGCCTGGGCCTGATTTGAACTGGGATCCTCAGCTCCCAGCTTCCTGAATAGCTAGGATTACAAGTGTAAGCCAGCAGGGCCTGCTCCTTTTATCTACATTCTGGATAGGGAAACTGAAGTTCCTCAGGGAGGTGCCAGCACTGAGGGGCTCACATCATCTAAGACTTAACCCACAAGGATTTTCTTGGGTGCAGTAGTGGCTATGGGGTTTTGAGGCATATGAAACCGGGAGAAAGGTGCAGTGTGACAAATGTTTGTTAGCATCAAAGGAAATAATGTAGACAGAAACTGTGGAAATGGAAACAAAGATGGATAACCAAAGAGACTTTGCCCTGTTCTTAGAACTCAAGGGCTTAGGGGAAGACAAATTACCCAATGCTTCCTATTAAAGGGGAGAAAGGAAGGAAGGAAGGAGCAAAAGATCTGAACAGACATTTCTTTTGGAAGAAGGGAGTTAATATGTATTTGTTGTGTAAGAAGGGTCACATATGTAAACAATGCATCACAATCAACTCTCATCACCCCCCCCCTCACCTCCTCTTTCTTCTTAAAACAATTTCAACAGGTTTCCTAATTCTGTTTTTTGTTTGTTTGTTTTTGTGGGTCAAGGTGCTTGAACTCTGGGCCTGGGCCCTGCCCCTGAGCTCTTCAGCTCAAGGCTACCACCCTACCTCAGAGCCCCAGCCCTGCTTCCCATTTTCTAGTGATTAATTGGAGATAAGAGTCTCACATTCTTTATCGCCGATTCTGAACCACAATCCTCAGTTCTCAGCCTCCTGAGTAGCGAGGGTTGACATGTGTGAGCCATCGTGCCCAGCCTAATTCTGTTTTTATGTATGCAAATAAGCTACCTTGATAATATTAATCCCTATTCACCATCTTCAATAGCTTTTTCTCCCCCTGCTAGTGTCCATCATGCTATCTGAGGCTTTTTAACTTTCCTGCCATTCTTTTTTTTTTTTTTTGGTATGTATTTGTTGTACCAAGACGTTTCACTATGGTATTTCAGATGTAAATATGTTATATTTTGCCCAGAATAACCTTATTTATCATTTGCAATGGAGGTATATTTTTAAATTTGCTTGTGAAAGAACTATCTGATTACAAAATACGAAAATATTTATGACACAAATATTCAAGTTGGATATAGGAATATTTATGATATCCAAATCTGAATTTGGATGTTATTGAAAGAACTTCTACCTTTTTCTTCCTTTGTGTGACACAGAGAGAGGGGGGGGGGCTCTACCACTTGAGCCACAGATCTACTTTTGGTAGTAGCTCTACTCTTCAATAATTAGAGATCAGAGTCTCATAGACTTTCCTGCTTTTGCTGACTTTGAACCTCAACAATCCTCAGAACTCAGCCTCCTGAAGAGCTAAGATTACAGGTGAAAGCCACTGTCACCCACTTAGCACGCCTGTCTTCTGAGAGTCCCTAGCAGGCATAAAGTGGTCTGAAGTTAACCTGACAGTTTCTTAAAGATACACAAATGAGCAACAAGGAAAAGGAAAGCTACTTACCAACACAATCAGGGGAATGCAATCAAAACCACAACGAGGTATCATTTCACTCCAACTAGAAGAGCTATTGTCAAAAAGGCAAGAACTAACAAATGCTGATGAGGCTATGGAGAAGAGGGAATGTATATACTGTTAGTAGGGATGGAAATTAGTACATTCATTATGAAACACAGCATGAAGTTTCCTCAGATAACTAAAAATACAACTGCCATATGACTTAGCAATCCCACTTCTGGGCACATATCCAAAGAAAATGAAATCATATATCACTTTACACAATCACCAACGTTTGAAATCAAACATCCCACGATGGATGAGTAGATAAGGTAAATGTGGCAGTAAAATGCTATGAAGTCATAAAAAGATGAAATCTTGTCATTCACAACATTGTGGAATGGACTTAGAGAATATTATGGTAAGTGAAATAAATAAGCCAGATCCAGAAAGGCAATAATGAATGCACTCTCTCATAGGCAGAACCTAGAGCTCATACAGTTCACAACAGAAAAGTCGCTACCACAGACCAGGAAGGAAAGGGAAGATAAGAAGTTGTTCACCAGATACATAGTCCCAAGAAGACTAGAGTAATGCTATGTTCTGAATATACCATAGGGTAACTACATTAATAATGAGAGGATATATTACTAAATACCTAGAAGAGAAATTCTAAATGCTCTCACTACAAAAAAATGATAAATGTGCAAGGTGATATGACATGTTAATTACCCTGATTTGTCTGTTGCATAATATAGATATGCAATAAATCATCACATTATACCTCACACATAGGTAGAATTGTGATGCATTGCTTAAAAATTAATATAAAAAATAAACAAAACAAAAAGCAACACCAGAATTCCCCCAAACTGGTCTGCTGATTCTAATGAAGGGTCTGAGGCAGTGGGATGATGGGAAATGTTTAACAACTGCCTCTAATTCGCAGCCTTTGCCAATTTCTGTGGCATAAATGCTTCCTGTATGGCCAAATGGAAGCTACAAACATGTTATCAGTAAGCAGAGTTAGGAAGAGATACACACAATTTGCTCTTCCAATTAGGTACAAATCGGTACAAGCTTACCACTGGGATAAGACCACAGACCTCTGAAATCTATTGATTAGGTTTCACCCAGTTTTATTATGCCCTAAACAGTACTTTTCAAAACAGAGATAGGCTAAAGCAGAGAACCAATCAGCTACAAGCCTTGCATGCACCTTTTCTCAGTAGAATAATGGGAAACTTGGCTTATGGAGTACTATTACAATTCCCTGGATACTGTTTATGATACTCTGGCCCACCTCTAAACTTATAGGATTTCCTTCTGTAAATGGAATAGCATTTTTACAGCCTCTCCTCAGCCTTTTGGACTAAAGAGAGTACGTATCAGCACAGTATGTATGTATGTATGTATGTATGTATGTATGTATGTATGTGTGTATATACATAGATACATGTCTATAGATAGTTATATATATATAAGATATGTATGTAGGAGGATAGATAGATAAATAGATAGATAGATAATCCTCTGCTAATGTGTCAACTTACCTTTGGGCTTGCCTGGGAGCCCAGGTAATTGAAAACTGACAGTGTCCCTTTATAGTGCTAAAATGGTAGTAATGTAACTCATCTCCAGATGACCTCATTGAGAGGTCAATGCAAATGTTTTGTGCTGCAGAGAAACTAGAAACACCAGGAAAGCCACAACCAGGGTTGACCTAGTGTAGGAAGTCTGGCTTCTCTAGGTGGCCCACTTCTAGCATAGCTACTTTCTCAAAAGGATACACAATTCTCCCAGGATGTCCACCTTTCCGACAGGTTAATGTGTGAGCAGTGGTCGACAGGAGAGAAGAGGGCCTGAGGGAAGGAGGTGGCACAGCCCCCAGCTATGCATTTGTATGGGGGATATCTAGATATCTGTTCATCTCAGGGCGCAGCAATTTCAAGCACAGGAAACATATGCAGCTTTTGAGAGTGAAATAATCCAGAAAACAGATGTGATGAACCAAAAGCATGCCCTGAAAAGTAAATGAATGTAATTTATTTTTATTTTTTATTGTTATTATAAAGATGATGTGCAGAGGGGTTTACAATTGCATAAGTCAGGTAAAGAGGACATTTCTTTTTGGTCAATGTTACCCCTTCTCTCTCTCTCTCTCTCTCTCTCTCTCTCTCTCTCTCTCTCTCTCTCTCTCTCTCTCTCTCTCTCTCTCTCTCTCTCTCTCTCTCTCTCCCAGTTTTCCCCTCCCATCCCCACTCACAAATTGTGTAGCTCATTTTCAACACAGTGTCCAGTGAGTACCCCTGCTGCATCTGCTCACCTTTTGTCCTTCCATTTCTGTGCCTGCCCTCATATTCCCAAAGAACAAATAGAACAAAATATAAATGAACAAGTAGCACAAAAAATGAAGAAAGGCCGAGAATGTGGCTTAGTGGTAGAATGCTTAGTCTTAGTGGTTGAGTGCAAGAACCCCTGGGTTTAATTCCTTACTACCATATAAACAGATAAAGCCAGAAATGGTGCTGTGGTTCAAGTGGTAGCGCTAGCCTTATGCAAAAGAAACTCAGGGACAGGGTTCAGATGCTGAGTTCAAGTCCTCGGACTGGGAAAAAAGAAAGAAAGTAAGAGGGAGGGAGGGAGGGAGGGAGGGAGAAGAGGAGGGACATCAAAAGAGAAAAAAACTTGTTTTCATTTCCTGGAGTTCATTTTGATAAGTAATATTTTGTATGATCAGATGGACCTAAGCATTACATCTTTGTGTTCCTCTCCTGAGCTTCCTTCTTCTCTCTCACTGTGTGCGGATACCTAAAGATCTGTATAATTTACTATGTCCAATTTTATTTCAGATCTAGCTTCTACATGAGAGAAAATATATACCATTTGTCTCCCCAAGCTTGGCTTACCTCACTTAACAGGATTTGCTCTAGTTCCTTCCATTTCCTGCAAATGACAAAACATTATTTTTTCTAATGGCTGTGTAAAATTCCATTGTATATAGGTATCACATCCACTCGGCATGTGAGCTATTTCCACAAATTGGCTATTGTGAGTAGTTCAGCAATGAACATGGATGCGCAGATGCCTTTACTGTATTCTGGCTTATGATGTTCTAAGTAGATGCCAGCAAGAGCTCTACCACCTGAGCCACAGCACCACTTCTAGCTTTTTCTCTGTATGGGGTACCAAAGAATCGAACCCAGGTCTTTTGCATGCTAGGCCAGCACTCTACCACTAGGCCAAGCTCCAGCTCCCTATGTTTAGTTTTTTGAGGGACCCGCAGACTGCCGTCCGGAGTGGTTGCGCTAGTTTACATTCCCATCAACAGTGCAGTAAGGTTGCTTTTCTCTTACATCCCTGAAATTAATGTCATTTATATGTATATTTCCCCTTATGTATCCAATTATTGCTCTTAATTACCTTTTAAGACCTTGTGTGTAATACAGTTGGAGTGAAACCTAGTAGTTGTTCTGAGATACAGTCCATAAGTCTATTTGGGACTTGTTAGAGAAGTCTGACCTAGACAGATATCCTCTCGTACCCTGTGCTTGCCAAATGAAATTGAACTCAATTCATTATGAGAATTTATTGCATCACATTACACCCTTGCTAAATACCTGACTGATTTCATTGCTTTCTTGGGCCATGAACCTAAATACCAAATTGATAAAGGCATATGTGTTCTGAGAGATTCCATTGGAGAGTTGTGGGGCTTCTTCGTTTATTGAACGGATACCACAGTTCTGAATTCCCTGCCTATTGATCTTAATATTGTACAAAAATCTTTCAATAAAGGTCTTAATTACACAGGCATTAATTAACAGGCATACTGAGTTAGAGATACAGATTGCTTCTCTGACCAGAAATGCCTGCAAGCCATCGCATACCATGTTGGAGAGGAATAAGTTTCCACTGGGAGAGTCTATCGTTCCTTAAATATTTATGTTTGTTTGTTTTTTCTCATTTATTAAAAATCACCACATCCCTCTTAAGAATTCTACCGAATATATCTATTGTCATAGGAGATTTTGTTTGCTTTTGTCATGGCTTTTGAGAGAGTCAGCATATGACTTGAAAACTCACTTTCAAGAGCCAGGGGACTCTCTTGTCACACCACGAAGCACAAGCTCGCTGATTCCTTTAGCATTTGTTCTTTTTATATTCACACAGAGGCATCACACTGCACACTCCCAACTGTTCTAGAAAGCACAGCTTATAATAGAGGTCCTGACGGCGAGCCTGCTGTGCACTTGTCGTTTATGATCCTCTCCCACTCTGGTCCTTACCGTGAAACCTACAGATTTATGAATCAGATGACTGCATCTGAAGCACCTTTCCTGCTCAGTGTGTGCATTTCAATCATTCATTGCATTAAAAATCTTTTTTTAATTATCATTTTGTTAGTCAAGGGGATTGCACTTGAGCCACACCCCACTTCCAGCACTCGCTTTTTTCTTGAGTAGTTTTCTGCAGATGAATGTCTCTGAGTTTCTGCCAAGCTGGCTTTTGAACTGTGATCTTCAGATATCAGTCTCCTAAGCAGGCAGGATTATAGGCATGAGCCACTAGGGCCCGACTTATTAACATCTTTTTAGAATGTAAGCTGAAACATAGTCCTCTGAAGGACTCGGTGCCCTAAGTTAGAGGATAGGCAAAGGGCCTCCACAAAAGGCCTGCTATTTTTTAAGGCCAAAAAAAATGCAAGATTTTTTTTTGAGCCTAAATTTTCTAGATTTTTTCCCCCTTCAGAAGCAAAATTAACTGAGGAATGGCTTTGCCTTTCCTTAGTACTGCGCACATACATGTGTGCTGAACTCCAAAAGCAAGGCACCTGATAAATAAACCATAACACAATAAATTAAATTTGTATCATTGTATCTATCTCCTGGTATGAAAGAAGCCCCTGGTCTTATTCTCACAAGGGTTATAATTCAAGGCAAAATTTCAACATAACTTAGAAAGTTTTCTTTTCTATGGAGTCAATTTGCTGTTTTTGAAATATTGTACAAATAACTTTCAGACACTGTTTTAGGTAGATGAATAATCTATCTTTTGATGAAAAGTCTAAGTTCTTTTTAGAAGGAATCATTTATTTCTTAATATCCCCAAGGCAAAAACCTCTTAAGATAAAGCTAGGACACTTTCCCTCTCTGGCTTAGTTGACATCAGATTCATAAAATAAGTTCTCTAAATCAAATGATCTCCAACATGTGACTCTGGAGCGTGTGCCCTTCACCTTCTACAGATGGAAACTCCCTAGAAATGTTGAAGCACTCCTCCAATCATTCATTCATTACACGTCCACATTGACTGACTGATTAGCACTTGTTAATATTGTGCTAGGTATTTGTGCCCATGTGCGCACACACACACACACACACACACACACACACACACACACACACACACACGGATATGGCTGGGCACTGGTGGCTCAGACCTATAAATCCTAGCTACTCACGAGGCTTGGATATGAGGATCACAGTTCAAAAACAGCCTGAGCAGGAAAGTTCTGGTTTGCAAATTTACACTAGAGACCGAACTCTCAATTCATAAAAATGTCTTCTGTTTTCCCCCTCCTTTTCCTATTTCAAATAAACAAATAAACGTATATACAATATATGTAACAAAGCAACAGAGGTAACAGGTAACAAAGTCAGATACAATAACAACATGAGATTAACCATAAGGGCAAAAAAAAGAGAAGGGAAATAACAGTACATTAAGAACAACAATCACACAAGATAAAGCTCTTGTTTCCAAGATGATTGAGAGGGGGTGGAAGGAGGGAACCTGGGACAAAAACATGAGAAGGGGCATCAATGTGTGAAAAGTAATGCACCTACCACCTGATGAATGTAACTGTAACCCTTCTATACATTATCTGGACAATTGAAAAAAACAACTTGTATCTGTAAGTCTAGGTCATTAAATGTTAACTCTACATTTAAAAACATGTCTTCTGTTGTCGTTGTTGTTTAGATTGTTTTGCTGCGTTTTCAGAACTGATTCTGTAGTAAATGCCTCCTTATTTGATTGGGATTTCAGCTTAGGAGCTCTGATTTACCTGGACCTTTGTATTCAGCATTTCATTGACTTCCCAGTTCACAGTAGAGTCCCTCCACTCTTGATTCCTTACCTCCCACAAAAGTCATGTTTCTGGTGCCATTTCTCCTACATTTCTACTATTGGTTTCCTTATAGGAAAATAAAATCATAAGAAAATTCAATATTTTTTAACTCATCCAAACTGGAAAAACTATAGATTCAAATGTGGTTTAAAAATATTTCTTCCAGCCCAAGTCCAGAGTTCAAGTCCCATGACAAAAAAAAACTCCCATAATCCATTGCTGGCACATTATAAACTTTATAAATACTTTAACTCTCATTATATACTAGTTTCCTAAAAGTTATTACAAATCTACTGGCTTAAAAGGAACACAAATTTATTGTCTTGCAGTTCTGGAGATTAAAAGTACAAGACAGGTCCCTCTAGGCTAACAATCAGGACAAGGGTGCCGCATTGTCTCTGGAACAATCCTGTTCATGCCCGTCCTAGGCTAGAGGTTGATAGTCTTTGGTTCATTCCAGACAGCGGCTGAAACACTCTTACCTTTCAGCTGTTGCAGCTGCATCTTGGACTCTCACTTTCCTGGCTCCTTTTCTCCCTAACAAGGGCCCCTAAAATTACATTGGACTCATCTGGCTAATACAAGCTTCTCTAAAGGGTATCAATGTTTGTGAAGTAATGCACCTTCTATCTGGTAAATATAATGTAACACTTTTATTAATTACAATTAAAAATATATGAAAAAAAAGATTCTCTCCTACTTGAGACATTTCAACCACATATGCAAATTCCAACATCCCCCGTTCCAGAGATTGGAATGTGAATCTCCTTTGCCTACCACACACTTCTGTTCCAGAGGCCAGGAATGAATTTACCACTATTTTGGAATGTACGGTATTTCTTTTTTTTTTTTTTTTTTCCAGTCCTGGGCTTGAGCTCAGGGCCTGAGCACTGTCCTTGGACTTTCTCAAGGCTAGAGCTCTACCACTTGAGCCTCAGCACCACTTCTGGCTTTTTTCTACGTATGTGGTACCGAGGAATTGAACCTGGGTCTTCATGCATGCTAGGCAAGCACTTTAACCACTAGGCCAAACTCCCGGCCCTGTACAGTATTTCTTAAAAAGAGCCAAAGGGAGAATCAAATATTTCAACAGATTTGAAAATATTCTAGCTCAAATTCAACCTCCTAAAAAGTCTTTCATCTAAAACAAGGGAAATAAGAGAACAGAAGGATCAGTACGTGGGTCTGAGAAGTCTCACTTTATGAGTTTAGGGTAGAATGAGAACAGCTCCCAATGACAGAGGATGAGTATGTGCAACTTTGGCTTTCCTATTTCTCTTGCAACTCTTGGTGTGTAGGCCTGGAATCTGGCTGCAACACAGGGAGCCACATAGACTTCCTGGTAGGAAAGGAAGGGAGAAGCAAGCAGATTTTTTTCCTCCTCCCCCTCCTCCCCCCCTCCTTCCCTCCTCCTCCTCCTCCTCTTCCTCTTCTTCTCTCCTTCTTTCTTCTTCTTCCTTTTATTGCTGGTCCTGGGACTTGAATTCCTGGCTTGGGCACTATTCCTGAACCTCTCTGTGCTCAAGACTAGCACTCTACTACTTGACCCACTGCACCACTTCTGGCTTTTTCTGCTTATGTGGTACTGAGGAATCAAACACAGGGCTTTATGCATGCTAGGTAAGCCCTCTACCTCTAAGCCACACTCCCAGCCCTGCCAGCACTTTCTTGCTTTATCCGAGGCAAAGACATCAACATTTTCTCAGCAAAACCACTTATTCTAAAGAAGCTAGTCACTTTTTCCCATCATGTAGCTTTCTGCTTGGCCCAGGACCCTTCCAACTGTCCAATGAACCACCCAATAGCTTAACAAACTCCTTTTTGCTCAACACCATCACAGCTGGTTTCTGTTTCTTACAAGTAGAAATCTGGGCAAAGAGAGTGTGTCTTCAGCATAGAAGTGAAGACGTTGGGATCAGCCAGCTCTGGGTTTGTGTCTTAGATCTACTTGAAGCAGTGTCATTTGCCCACATTATTATTTATTATAAAGGTGATGGACAGAGGAGGTAGTTACATAAGTCAGGTAATGAGAGCATTTCTTTTTTCATTTTTTGTTCTTAACAGACAAGGACTGTTTATTGGGGAACAGCAAGGGACACACACCTTCCTAAGGAATGGGAGATTGTGCTAGGGACTGGATTTGGGGCTAGGTTTATGTAGGGCTTGGCAAGGGAGCAAGATTAAAAGATGGGTGGTGGTGAGAACATTTGCATTTGAACATGTCACCCCTTCCCTCATTTTCTCCCAGTTTCTTTTCCCTCCTCCCCCCAAGCTGTTCATTTTCAACATAGTGTCTAGTGAGTACCACCGCTGCGTTTGTCCACCTTTGTCCTGCCATTTCTGTGCTCCCCCTTAACTGCCCTAAAACAGATCAACTTGTATACAAGATAAAAGATACAGAAATAAAAAACTGTTTCATTGGAGAGGAAAAGTACAAAACACCTTGCACTCACAGAGCTTGAATTGTTTCTGTATTAGGGACCATGTGCATCTATTATTACAGATGTATATAATGGCTCATCCCTGTCACCCTAGCTACTCAAGAGGATGAGAATGGAGGATCATGCTTTGAAGCCAGCCTGAGCAGGAAAGTCCCTGAGACCCTTATCTCCAATTAACCAAAAGACAGAAGTGGAGCTGTGGCTCCGCTGGTAGAGCAGTAGCCTTGAGCAAAAATGCTCAGGGACAACACCTGGACCCCCGGTGAAAGCTCCAGGACTGGCGCACAACAAAACAACAACAAAAAGAATATGGAAGTGTTTGGAGACATGGCTCAGGTAGTACAGCATAGCCAATGACTGAAAGCACCAGATACCCAGTTCAAGTACCAGTCACAGACAAGAAAAAAAAATGGTGAATGACGTGTTACAGAATGTGAAATTCCTCTACATGTTCAGAACATGGCCAGCATCTTTCTAGTCTCTTTTCAATGTAATTAAGTGAAATACGGAGAAGGGAGCAAAAGACAGAGAATCTACCAGCATTCACAACTGATTAGGTAAAGGAATGTAGGAGACAGAGGAGTTAAAGGGGAGCTGGGGGAGAAGCCAGGTGAACTAGGCTAACAGAGCCATGGGCAGGAAGAAAGGACACTGCAGGATGAAGAGAAGAGCAAGTCCAGTTGGCTGAAGTCCGGGGCAGATACTCAGAGGTTCTGGTAATGACCTGCTACCAGAGTAAGGAATGCGGCCTCCTACAAACAAAGCCAGAAGCTAGAGCACATAGGACAATATGAGGGCAGCAGGCGGCAAAGAAGACAAAAAAGTCTAAACGGTGAACTTTTTTTCTTTTTCTTCTTTCTTTTCTTCTTCTTTTTGTTTTGTTTTGTTTGTTTGTTTGGACTCAGGGCCTAAGCACTGTCCCAGAGCTTTTCTGATCAAGGCTAGTGCTCTACCACTTGAGCCACAGCTCCATTTCTAGTGCACATGCTCTCTCGTGCTCTCTCTCTCTCTCTCTCTCTCTCTCTCTCTCTCTCTCTCTCTCTCTCTCTCTCTCTCTCCCTTCCTTTGTCCTTCCTTCCTTCCTCTTTCTTCCTTTCTCTTTTAGGGAGTTTATTGGAGATGAGAATCTCATGGACTTTCCACCTTGGCTGGTTTTGAGTCATGATCCTCAAATCTCTGCCTCCTGAGTAACTACGCTCACAGGTGTGAGCCACCGATGCCTTTAGGATCTTCAGGAAACCACTGCCTTTTGAAGAAGAGAGAAAAGAGCAACCCAATCAGGCAGTGGTGGCTCAAGCCGATAACCCTCACTACTCAGGAGGCTGAGATTAGAAGACAGGACTTCAAAGCCACCACAGGCAGATTCTTATCTCCAATTAACCAGCAAAAACACCAGAAGTGGAAGTATAGCTCAAGTGCTAGAGCACTAGCCTTAAATGAAAAAAGTGAAGCAAAAGCTTGAGTCCCTGAGTTCAAGCCATGCTGCCAGAGTGTGTGTGTACACACACACACTCACACACCCCAATCAGAATAGAAAGCTGGATAGGTATTGGGAAAAAAAAAATAAGAAAGATTTCATGAAAAGACATCTTTTAGAGCAATGAAGTAAAAGTTTAAATGAGAATGAATAGCTCAGGTACAAGGAGCAAAGCTGCAGTATGTCAGAGAATAAGGATCTGATCACTGATAAGATTTGTGCAGAGCTGTTTCCCTACACAGTGAGGGTGGATGCACAGATGTGCAGATCTAAGGAGCAAGTGGGAGGTGAGAGGGAAGCAGCATGCATGTTCACTGTGTTAGTCAACTCTAATGACTAATACAGTGCTGCAATCCCAAAAGACATCCTCAGATCTAAGTAGCTTTAGCACGACAAGAGATTTCTTTCTGTTTCACAGAAAGCCTAACACAGCCCCCTTCCACCTTGTATCTGTGTGCCTTGCCGAGCAGGGGGCACAGGCAGGGCAGGATAGAAGTAATTTGCTCATCTTTACTACTTCACTGTGTCACTTGTGTTCATCATTTGTCTGCTGCGATGGGTCTGCTAGTTGGAGAATCACCAGTGTCTTCTAAGGGTCCGTGGGTTAAAGGCTCAGTTCCCCTAGCCTGGTACTATTGGGAGACGGTGGAACTGAAAGAGGTGGGAGGCGTTTAAGTCATTGGGAGTAGAGGGGGGTGTCCTTGAAGGGAAAGAGTACAAACCGAGCCTTCTCCTCATTCTCTTACACCTGGGTCATGAAATGAGCAACTCCACTCTATCACACATTCCCACCATGTTTTGCTACCTTACTACAGTCCCAACAGGACCATCTAAATGCGTGAGCCAAAAAAAAAAAAAAAAAAAAAAGAACACCCAACCCCTATCTTTTTTATTGTTGCAGGTATTTGTCCTATCAACAGAAAGCTGATTTAACACAGTTGTGTGGTCTCTACCTAACAACACAACACATTGACACCTCATTCAAGAGTAGTAGTGGAAGAAAGGTACCAGAAAGGAGAAGGGAATCTGCATTCACATAGGATATGAAATTTGAGTATATCTGAAAAAAAAAAAAACATGTGCTCAAACAAACCCAATGAATCCTGAGTCTCTCTCCAGGTATAATCATTGGCCTTCTCAGCCTTACACCATCTGCCCTTGATTAGAAACGTACCTACAATCCTTTTCTACATAAATCAGCCCCAGACTCAGCTAGTCCATGAAAGACCATTTGAGAAACCTTCCTGAAGAATAAGACAACTAAGCCTGGCCCAGCTTTCAGCAAGCCTGGACACACACCATTTCAGCTGATTTCTTACTATGCCAGTGTCACATGGACAGAGCATATGTAACTATTATTTTGTCCTCGTCATCATCCTTAGTTTACAAGGGAGAAAACTAAAATGCACAGGAAGAAAATGACTTACTCAAGGGCATCTTCTGAGACATGGATTTCGGTCCCCTGGCTTCTAGTCAGATTTTTTTCTTCAAAGCCATTGAAGTGACTTCTGCTTCTTGCTGCACTATTAAGGGAAGATTTTAAATGGCTGACACTCCTTGTACATCAAGTGGGCAATGAGTTTGCCATGCCTTTAGTAGTTTGTATAAGTATTGAGGAAATGGTTTCAGTGACTTAGGCTCCAACTTTGGACTCTATAGCAAGGTTCACCTTTCAGCCCCATTTTTGTCTGGGAACAGATTTAAACCGCCATGAGAAGTAGACAGCAACACAGCCCAGCCTCCCTCCCTCACGATATGCACCCTGCTGCACTCCAGAGAGCAGAGGTATTGACGGTGACCCAAGGTCAACCTGACTGAGCATGACTGGCTGGACCATAGCCAGTCCTCCTTTTTCTGTGCCTCTGTGATGTTAGCTTGTCCTATGACCCACCATTCATTGGGTCCTAACATGGTCCTGGAAGTTCATACAGGCTGTATCTCCTAGAAGCCCTGGAATCAGACTTAGTCAACAGAGGCTAGAAAATGGATACAAATTACCCCCAAATTCTATAGCTACAAATAGCACAAATAGCTGATCTGGCACGCAAAACTAAGCCCATCTTTCTCCAAGGCCCAAACAGTTCCACGGAGCCTCCTGGCTGAGAAACATGATGGGAAAATGAAAATAAATCAACCATAATCTTCTTAGATCACTGCACAATGACCTTTCCAGTAGAGTCTATTTTCTCAAGGACAGCAAATAGGGATGAGACTAAATGGACAGATGCTGTGGACATGGTTTAGAACATTCTGCACACGGTATAGGTCTCTGATGAGATGCTTTCCTATGTTCTAAAAACTGTTGGTCAATGCCAGATTGAGTGTAAACCAGGGCCTGGGTAAAGAGTAATCAGGAAATGAGAGGAAAAGCAAGAGGGAGAAAGGCTCCAGCCACCAAGTGCGTCTGTATTCTTGTCACCAGCATCAGTAAGCCAACACATGGCTTTCAGGTCTGTCTTTTCCTATAGTTATCAAAACATTTTTAAGTATTTGTTTTTGGAGCAAGAGGGAGAGAACACCACAGGGTTTGCATTAAAACAAAAAAACAACAAAAAAAACACAAGCCAGGTACTGGTAGCTCACACCTGTAATTCTAGCTACTCAGGAGGCTAAAGATCACAGTTCAAAGCCAGCCCAGAAGAAAACCCTGTGAGGTTCTTATCTCCAATTAACCTGCAAGAAACCAGAGGTAGTGGTGTGGCCTAAGTGGCAGAGTGCCAACCTTGAACAAAAAAAGTACGTGAGAGGGCAAGGCCCTAAGTTCAACACCAAATACTAGCTCAAAAATAAAAGCAACACAATACATTAGGGTTTTTTTTTTAGCTTCTTTGTGAGACTTGTGCCCATCTGCCAGTGGGCAGATATTTGGCCCAGATGGCTCCATTTTCTTGTGGCACACAGGCAGGAGATGGCAGACCCACATGGCAAAGACCCTTAACTTATCTACAGTCTTGGCCACCAAAGCACACACTGAACCTCACCTCACAGCCCTGATGCCTGAGACAACCTCCAATCCTACATTTTTATACCATGGAGTGTGTACGTGAGTCCCTGCTCATGCTGTAATTAAAATACAAGGCACCTACTATTTTCAGCCAGAGCAACTGCCAGGCCTCTGAAGCCAAGTCGGTGGAGGCAGCTCTCCCCACCCAAGTGCCCTTGTGAAGGTCAAAACTTTCAAGCTTTCTGAAACACAGGTTTCAGACACTCTACTGCTTCATAAAAGACTGGGCACTGGGCACCAGTGACACACCTATAATCCTAGCTACCTGGGAGGCTGAGATGGAAGGATTGTGGTTAAACACCAACCTAAGCAGGAAAGTCTCAGACTTATCTTCAATTCACCAGCTCAAGTGGCGGAGCACCAGCCTTGAGTGAAAAAGCTATGAAGCAGCATCCAGGCCCTGAGTTTAAGCCCTAGTACCAGCCTGTACCTATGCGCATGCATGCACACACACTCATGCATGCGTACACACACACCTCTCTCTCTCTCTCCCCCTCCCCCTCCCCCCTCTCTCCCCCCACCTCTCTCTCTCTTATTGTCTCCAAAGCCAATGAAAAGAAACCACAGTGAAAAGGTATATCTTCTCCTGAGTTTCTCCAAAGTTTCAATGTGCTGGAGGGGTACAGGCTGGAATCTCCCACCTCAGGGACCCAGAATTCAGGGGAAAGATTAACACTGTCTCAGGGGCCCAGCCTGGGCAACACCCCACTCCCAGAACAGGACTCAGGGGAGCTGTTCTAATTCCTCCCAGCCCTGATTTTCTCTTCTTTTCCTTTTTCTTTTCTTTTCTTTTTTGTTTGTGTCAGTCCTGGGGCTTGACTTCAGGGCCTGGGCACTGTCCTTGAACTTTCTCAAGGCTAGCACTCTACCTCTTGAGCCACAGCACCACTTCCAGCTTTTTTCTATGTATGTGGTACAGAGGAACCGAACCAAGGACTTTGTGCAGACTAGGGAAGCACTCTACCACTAAGCCATGCTCCCAGCGCCCCTGATTTTAATGTACAATTCAAGTCACTAAGAAGATTAACACATCATTTTCCCCTGCCCTAAAATGAATCCAAAAGGAGGGAAGGTCATTGAGTTCAAAGAGACCCCCACCCCCACCCACCCTCACATACTCAGAAATAAGCATGGATTCAACCACAAGACACCAGCCCGGAGTCTCCTGGCCCACCCTTGAATAGGTTGGCCTATGTACAAAGCTTCGACCCAGCCCATCCCTGGAGGGTTATGTACTTCCCGTAAAGAGGGTGTGAAACTCAGCCCTTTAGCAAGAAGAGAGTTCAAGCAAAGCCATAATGTGCTTGAAGAAACAAGCCAAGTTGAACCTCAAAACCAGATAAGTTTGTGCTACTCCCAAGGTGCTTCCTTTGCTACCGAAACCGGGGAGTTAGTGTAACAAACAGAATCCTTGTCTGGCCAACAAGGACCCAGAGCTGCAAAGGAAAGGGAAGCCACGGGGGCGGGGGGGGGGGGGGGCCGGTGAGAGGCAGGCTTTACTGACATCAAATGCCTCTTTAGACTTTGCCCATGCCTTCCACCTTGCTCTTGGTGCATTCTGTACCCCTCACCCTTACTGCAATTGCTCACTAGCCATTCTTGGTTTATAGATCTTTGTCTTGATCAATGGAGGAGATCATGAGCCATTAAGTAGCATAACAAACAGCATGACAGTTCTGGCTCAGAGCCTGGGCCTTCTTACTGCCAGCCTGTGGCCTTTCCCAGGAGAAGGTAGATGGCCAACTTTGTTTCATTCGTCCCAAAGAGCTGTGTGGATAGAAATACGCCCCGCCCCCAGGATCTTTGCAATTGCACTCAGCATTGTTGTTTCTTTGAGCTGACTGAGGTTCCACCTGTAAGGACACATGTCCCCATCTTCTGATCTGTGCCCCTTTATGCTTCAAGAGAAAAATTCTTCAAGAAGAATATGCCATCCCATGTCCCTCTCACATGGAAGGCTGAAGCAAGAAATGTCAAGTGAATGGGTCAAAGGTCACCTTGCAGTGGGTGTTGGAGGGGATTGAAAACAGATTTCCCTCACCACCCCCAGCACCACCCCCATCAGCTCAGGACAACCCCACTCCCCAGGTGACACAGGACACGCATATGCAAGCCCTACCTTCCCTAATGGACCAAGCATCTCTGCCAAGTCTCCCCTTTTTCCCTGCTACTAACATACTATAGACAAATAGACAGCTTCACCCTTTAAAGGGACCAGCCATGGGAGCTGTAAATAGTCTAAGGTTAAGGATTGGGTATTTTGACCTTCAGATAACATTATATGACCAAGGGTCAAAGACAGGTGATAAGGATTGAGGAGTTTCAGGACAGGTAAGACAAGAGGCAAAATGTCTTGGGAAGCTATACATGGCTTCCATCCAGCTTCCATAGGAAGCATGTTACCTGCTACTGGGGCAGAATGGGGGGAGGGGAAGGCTTGGTCCACAGTCCCAAACTCCCTCTGGGTGTTTATGACCTGTGCTAAGCTCTTTGCCCCCACTACTCACCCAAGTGTACTAGGTCACTGAAAGCTAAGCAAAAATCTGCTGCGTGACACGTTCGCTCTGGCTGGCTGGCTGGCTGTTTTGCATGCCTATGGGGCAAGCAGGCTATTTTTGCACAGATTTCATAACCCCCTTTGTAGATGCTGTTGCTGCTGATTGCGAATGTGTTCCCAGCTCCTCTCCCATGGTAACTGGGTTGAGAGAGACAATGCCTTGTCAGACAATGTACAGAAAGGAGGACTGAGAGATCAGAAGCACAATGTCCCAGTCTACAACAGGATCAGCTCCAAACCAGGGCCCCAACTCCAGCCCCTTGTGAAAACCACTATCAAAGCCACTTATCCCAGCTCTTGAAAACCTGGCCATGAAACAAACAGGGCAGAGGCAAGGATGAGGAGGACCTGGGATGACACTCTTCCTGAGAACAAACTCAAGGTGAAGTTTGGAATGTTCTGGTAGGAAAACAATCAGAACATCTGATCACGTCCACACATTTTCCTTTCTGTAAGCTGTGTGTGTGTGTGTGTGTGTGTGTGTGTGTGTGTGTGTGTGTGTGTGTGCTGGGACTTCTCACACTCTCACTTGACTTTTTCACTGAAGGCACTCTACCACTTAAGCCATACCTCTAGCATTTTGCTGGTTAATTGGAGATACAAATCTCATGGGCTTTTCTGCCCTATCTGATTTCAAACCAGGATCCTCAGATCTCAGCCTCCTAAGAAGCTAGGATTATAGCACCTGGCTTCCTTTTGGTAATCTTAAACCTTCAAACAGATTCAAGCCCAGATCCTGGCTGCCTCTCAGTACCCCACCTGGTAAGGTAAGTAACCTTTAATCACTACATGAGTTTCTCTCTTATTGGATCCTGTCTACTTTCTTCTCCTTTACTTACCTGGAACTTCTGCCATATTGATGACAAGCTTGCTCATTTTTTTTTTCCTTTTAATCCAGCCCTGAGCTCCTCTGTCCCACCTTTGCCCTGTGTTCAAGCTGTCAAAAAGCAATGTTTGGGGGTCTGGAGTTTGGCCTAGTGGTGGAGTGCTTGCCTAGTACGCGTGAAGACCCGGGTTTGATTCCTCAGAACCAGTGGTATTATGGCTCAAGTGGTAGAATTCTAGCCTTGAGAAAACTCAAGTACAGTGCTCAGGCCCTGAATTTGAGCCCTCAGACTGGAAAACAAAACAAAACATCAATGTTTATTCTGTTTATTCAGCTTTCACTTCTGAGCCTCATCAACTATGAATGGCCTTCGCCATTGGTCCCTTTTGTCCCATCATTATGATCACCTTCGGGAAGCTACCTGAAGATGGAATTGCCGCCTGACTTATCCTTATCTCCATCACAGCCTCTGTGGATGAAGTCTTCAGCAAAAATAAACAAATAAATAACTAACATCAGCCAATCACTGAGCGGCAGTGGGTTAACACCAGCCAATCACTGAGCAGCAGAACAAGAAAGAAGGGTCAACTGGCAGAATTAGGCAAAGCAAGGCTGCACCCCTCTGCTCCCTCAGCCCAGGAGCATTTTCCAGGCCTCTTTGGCTGACTGAATAACATTCTATTAATTGAATCGCATTCTATTTGAATGTGATTTTAAAGGACCAGATAATATCAATGACCAGCCAGAAAAATCAGAAACTTTTAGTTCAATGGGGCTCATGGACAGGCTGTTGACAGTGAGCTCCTTGTAAGGTTTGGAGAAAGGAGACCTCCACGTGGTTGTCCAGGCAGAGGTGAGCTTATTAGCAGAAGGGTGACCAGCAGCCTGCACAAAATGGAGGTGTGCAGAGGTACAACCCTGGTGAGGATTGAGGTTTTGTAGGGAGAAGGTGAAGCAGAAGTGGTGTGGCCACTGCAGATACTGAAGTGACTTCAGAGTCTGGGAACCAC
This sequence comes from Megascapheus bottae, assembly GCF_031878675.1. Classification (NCBI taxonomy): domain Eukaryota; kingdom Metazoa; phylum Chordata; class Mammalia; order Rodentia; family Geomyidae; genus Megascapheus; species Megascapheus bottae. The sequence continues at coordinate 48,944,935 of NC_143522.1, read as the reverse complement.
TGACAGTCTGGAAGAACTTGAGACCAGGCCAGGCGAGGAAGTGACCTCAAAGGAAGAGGAAATGACCTCAGAGGAAGAGGAAGTGACCTCAAAGCACTGCCCCCAGGTACACCAGTTACCTGGGTCACAGATGTTGGGCGCAGACTTCTAGAGAGGGTCACATGTGTGCCAAGGAAAGTCAAAGGGGAGGGGACCTCCCTCCCACCCCCCCCCAAGCAAACCTAACACTCCTAGCTTCGGTTCACCCTGGATAAATCATTGCTTCCAGCCCCTGGGAGGCCTTAGATTTCATTCCCCCCAATGCCAGTATAACCAGAGTGTGGACATAAAACTTCCAACAAATTCAGTGCAGCTCATCAACCTGGCAGGAGAAGGAAATGAAAATGATAGGAAAAGTTATTAGGAAAGAAATATGGCAGAAAGATTCCATGACATGTAGGCATACATGGGAAGATGCCACTTTAGTTCCTCTTCAGCCATCTTCAGGGTACTGTCCTGAGTATTAGATTCCAGTAGAGGGAGAATTAAAGGCAGAGAACAAACGTTTGAATGCTATGAGTCCTGGTTACAGGTGTGGCTTGGCTGGTCTTTATCTCATCTCTGCTTTTCCTGGGTACCTAAGAAGTTATGATCCAATTGAGGGGAGCAGTCTGGTTCCCCTGAGGTGATTCCTCCAGCTCCAGGATGCAGCCTCCTCATCACAGGTAATTATCCACTTGAGGGGGAAAAGGGAGGTGATTTATTCTGCAAGGATCTGCTATTCCTTAGGGGTTGTTTTAGTCCCTTGTCATAAAGATGTTATCCATCATTCCTGTCTTTCCTGGAACCTAAGATGATTGCAAAGTGACTGTGGAGAGAACAGCTTACTTAGAACAACAGCACAAAATGGCAGCAAAGAAGAAAGGCTTTTCTCTGCTTTTAGTTCAGTCATGGCAGCAAAAAACAGCTTCAGTACCAGTGACAAGTTCTCTCTCTCTCTCTCTCTCTCTCTCTCTCTCTCTCTCTCTCTCTCTCTCTCTCTCTCTCTCTCTCTCTCTCTCTCTCTCTCTCTCTCTCCCTCTCTGCCAGTGCTGGGGCTTGAACTCAGGGTCTGGGCACTGTCCTTAGGCTTTCTCAAGGCTAAAACTTAAGCTGCAGCACTACTTCTGGCTTGTTCCGTGTATGTGGTATGGAAGAATTGAACCCAGGGCTTTGTGTATGCTTGGCAACACTCTACCCCAGCCCGACAAGTAGGTTTTCAACAGACTCAAAGTTGTTGTCTGTATGGTAGGAATAAGGCTAATACCTTGAAGGCTATGAGATTGCCTTGAGGAATTCCTATCCTTTAGTCCAGTCTACACCTATGAGATGGAACACTGAATCATATTCTAGGTTGCTCTTGCATTTTCCCTTGGCTTATGGCTAACTCCTACCTATTAACATTCTGGAAATAAAAGTATTTCCACTTTTTCCCTCCTGCCCCCCCACCCCAGTTTTCTGAGTAAGTGGGAAGAGCAACTAAATTCAAACACAAACCAGAAGGAAAAGACCTCAGTGGAGCCCTATTGAGGACCTGCCACAATACAGCACCTGCTCTGCACAGAGCTATGCAAAGAAGCAGGCAGGCCTGAGACTATTTGCCATAATCTTGTCAAAGTCTTCCATCACCCTGATGTAAAGCCTGGAGTAGCTAGGAAAGTAATAAAAGCAATGCAGCAATGGCCCTTCACTGCCTCCTTATTATAGAGAAATGTAAAAATATGTTCTAACAGCATCAGCAAAGCAAAATATTCCTCTCAGCTTATTAGCATTTCTATGGATGGCTGGGCAGATTCCTTTCCTTGTTTCAACACAGCAAGAGACCCATTGTGCACAGCCTCATTCACCAAGTCAAGGCAGATCTCCAGAAAAACAGGCCAACCAACATAAAAAGCCCCCTCTCTCCCCAAGCCAGAGCAAAGGGACACCCAGGGGAGCCTCCAGGGCTCACCCTTTTGCTTTTCCTATTAAGCATTTATTTAAAAAAAATTTACATGTTTGGCTTCAGTCCAAGGACTTAGACTGTGTGAAAGAGACTGAACCCAGCCTATTTTAAGCATAAAATAATGAAAACTGGAGCTATGTTTTGTCCAACATTTCTTAATTTCTCAGGAAGGGAAAAAATAATATAAACTCAACTATTTAGCCTCCAGAAGATATTGCTGTCATATTTCCAGGCCTTTCTTTTAGCTAGAAAGTTCCCCCCCCTCTGAGGAGTGAGGAGGGAGAGGGTTGCCAGTACTGGGACTTGAACTCAGGGCCTGGGTACTGTGTCTAAGCTTTTTTTGATCAGGACTAGTGTTCTACCATTTGAGCCACACCTCCACTCCCAGCTTTTTGCTGGTTAATTAGAGATAAGAGTTTCATGAGCTTTTCTGCCTTTACTGACATGGAAGCACAATCTTTAGCTTTTAGCCCCTGAGTAGCTAGAATGACAGTCACAGCTAGGGGTGTCCCATAAAAGCAAAGCTCTAAGAAGCTCTGAGAGCAGGAGGATTTACCTGAAATAAAAAAATATATATAGTTGTGTAAGTGTTGAGCTATGTTAGCTCTCAGATGTCTGGGAAGTTTTGTACCAAGTCTCAATAAACAGATCACTGCTCAGTTTGAGCCAAAAGATGGTAAATGTCTTAGAACAGTATTTATGTGGCTGTTCCCATTGCTTCCCAGAAAGGTATCACAACAGAAAAAGCAAATGGCTTTTTAACTGCAGTGTTTGACAGTTGGAGGAGACAGGACAGAAGTGGAGAATAAGAAAGAAGAAAAACTAGAACTGTCTACCTGAACATTAGAGTCAGGAATGACAGGTGATCAAACCAACATGTCCCTCCTCCACAGTTGTAATAACACTCAGCAGGCCAGGGCAAAAGACAAACCAAATGGCACTGTCCAAAAGAGAATTTTAGCCAGCAATATTTCATATTAGAAATTTCTTTTTTTGAAGAGCATTAGCAGGCAATGGCCATCATCAAAGAATCTTAACAGTATTGTCACAGGCACTTGAAGCTTTCCCAGAGATGCAATCTGTGTCATTTTGCTCATCCTTCTCTATTGACCAAATCCTACCTAGAAGGTAGACTCAGACAGTTCTCTAGTTCTTTTCAATTTGGAGCATCTTCTTTATATTATAGAACTTCTGGTTCACATGACAAAGGAGGAGAAAGAGGCTGTGACTCTGGGACAGGGAGGGGGAGACCGTCTCTCTGTTAATGCCTTTTGCCATCTTTAGTCCAGTATCCATAACATACTCAAAGTGACATGAAACTCACTGAAGCTTTTTCCCCAAACCAGGATGGGGACACTTCAGTTCAGATTCCTTTAGAACCAATGTTCTTAATCTTGGCATCACAGATTAAATACTTCTAAACATAAGCAGTAAGATAATATGGTTACCTTTTAAATTAACTTCCATCGTTCTCTAGAAGTCACATCTCTGGAAGGGTTAACTAGTACTTTCACTGAGAAGCACTGTCTCCTTACTTGAGGACTTGAGTTAAGTAGAAACTGGAGGAAAGCCTGGTATCCCTGCCTCCATTTCCATGTCTGTCTTTGTTCTGAGCTAATCACCTGGAAGGCAGGAAGGACAGGACTGATAGATAATACATTTACAAAGAGGGATGGAGAGCATTGTCCTTGAGGAAAGGATGGCAGAGATTCAAAAGGTCAGACCACCTGACCCAAGTGGTCTTCTGACTTACTTGTCCTGACCAGATTGCTTTCATCAAGCCATGCCAACAAAAATGACTTTTCCATAACTATCCCTCTGGCACACTAGCCAACCAGAACTGGTTAATCAGTATGCATACCTTTTTTTTTCTAGTCTTAGGGCTTGAACTCAGGGCCTAGGCACTGTCCCTGAGCATCTTTTGCTCAAGGCTAGCACTCTACCAGTTGAGCCACAACAACACTTTTGGTTTTTTCTGTTGATGTATTGAGGAATCGAACCCAGGGCTTTATGTATGCTAGGCAAGCGCTCTACCACTATGCTGCATTCCCAGTCTATGCATACCTTTTGCTCTCTTCTTTTCCAATTCTTTGTTTAAACTTAAATTTTTGTCTGTAGCCTGATGGACTGAAGGGCTTTTTCTCTTCATGTATATGCCATAGAAGTCACCTCCTTTCTCTGCCCTTTGCCATTACTTGTCTTCTTTATTTGGCAAGTTGAGGCAAATGGACAGACTTGACATGTGCAAGCCCTAGAGTTTGGGCCTGGGGCCTAAAACTCTGGTTTCCAAAGTAGATATCATTGTTCCCAGTGGAAAGATGACAAAACTCAAGCTGGGAAAGGTGAACTGGTTTAGCTGAGGCCACAAACACAAACAATGTAAGGCCGACACAGACTTCAATTCAGACTTTCTGTCACTTTCTGTGATGTCAAAAATGCCTCTCAAATGTGTACTAGAATACTCCAGTAAAGTGGAACAAATATCACCATTTCCTACAGGCTGTGTGTCACCTCACATTGACTCAACAGGCTGTAGGGGTCATGCCAGAAGGGACTGGAATGAATTGCAGAATCACTGCCTCATCTAAGAGGCAGCTGCTATACAGACTGCAGGAATAGATGTTCACTGATCTCAAGGGGGGGGGGGGGTCTTATGTGCATATGAATGCAAACCAACCTTACTTTTAAGATCTAAGCAACTAGTGCACACATTTTAAACCATTTGATACACTCTACACCCATTTTTAAATTTAATTTTATTGTCAAGGTGACGTACAGAGGGGTTGCAGTTGCATCTGTAAGCTAGTGAGTACATTTCTTCTCGTTGTTATATCCTCCCACATTTTTCTCCCCCTCAGTCCCACTTTTTAAAAAGATAAATCTGGCCCATGGGTACCAATTTGAGAAACAGCAGGTAGAGTGCATTCCCTGTCAGTTATGCCACTAATGGCAGATTCGTTTTCCTTCCTTCCTTCCTTCCTTTCTTCCTTTCTTCCTTCCTTCCTTCCCACCTCTCTCTCTCTCTCTCTCTCTCTCTCTCTCTCTCTCTCTCTCTCTCTCTCTCTCTCTCTCTCTCTCTCTCTCTCCCCCCCCCTCTCTCTCTCGCTCTCTCTCCCTGTTTCTCTCTGTGTGTGTCTTTCTCTGCCTCTCTATCTCTTTCTTTCTTTTGCGTGCCAATAATGGGGCTTAAAATCAGGACCTAGGGGCACTGTCCCCAGCAAGGCTGGAACTCTAAAACTTAAGCTGCAGCTCTATTGCCTATATTAGCTTTTCTGTTTGGGGTGGTCCAACACTTAGGCATTGCTCCTTCCTCCTTCTTCCTGCGAAAAGCAACTGAGTGGAAAAGATTCTTGTCCTGTAAACAGGAGGCCAGAGTCCAATGCTTTCATAGGATTGATAGAGCCTCTGGTTCCTTGGCTGGAAGACCTAGGACTAAAACATTAACTAAAGCAAGCTATTTTGGAAGATTATAGTGGTATACAAAAGAGAGGTGGTATTCATTCCAGATACTAAATTACTGAATTCCATCCACCTTAGGACATTCTTCTCCCATTCTCCTGAACTATTTTGATCTGAAATCTCTCTGCCATCTGCTAGACATCTAGTCTTGCTATGAGCTCTACTCTTTTCACATCTTTACATACGGGTCCAATCAGATGATGAGTCTTGGAAAGCTGAGATTATGTACAGCATTTCCAAGTACTACCTTACCACTTGCCACTGTGATCCCAACTCAATTACCTAAATCAAATAGACAATCTAGCCAATTCCTGCAATGGTCTGCATTTACATTTGCCTCCTTTTCAGTTGAAAAGGGGGATTAAGTTTGCCAAAACAGGACTCAGCTTTGGGGTCCCTGCCTGGAGAAAGAGTTCTGCTACTACTTTCTTCCACTGCTTTTCTTTCACTTTCAAGTAGACTTACTCTGTTTGCAAAGAAAAAAAAAATGCCAAAATGTAGAGCATAAGGAATGACTTTAAGGGAAAATGAAGCAAGTTTTTATGTGAAAAAATAAATACATAAAACAAGCCAGATGTTCTCATCCAGAAAGGCCTCTGATTGATAATAGGGATGACTTCAGGAGACTCAAAGGTACTGAAGATGGAGATAAAGTGGAAATTCTAGAAGCAAATAAAGACAAAGAAATGGCTTGTGTAGCTTTTTCATCCTCCCATTTCCTCCCATCACTTCCTTACACTGAGCAAAAGGATAGGAAACAAAACACACAAGTCAGGAACTGAGCTAGAGGCAAGCTCTGGATGGAAGGATGGGTGGAAAGTAGAAAGGTAGATAGCAAACTAACAGATTCTTCTGCTTGGGTCACCACTGCCGCCTTGACCTTCCCTGGTGTTACAGGGCACTGGTAATCCTGTTACCCTTATTCTAAAACCCAGGCCAGTGTGCAGATGTAAAAGCTCAAGCATGCTAATACGGTGATTCAGGAAGGGAAGATATACTCTGTACACACCCATCATTACCATGATACCAAGGAAGCAGAGTCCTGTCCAAGCATCTTCACACGAATGCGGTGACTAAGACTTCAAGTTGCTTGCCAGAAAAAATTGGCTCTTATTAGCAGGTCTCATTAAGCTCTTCCTTGTTGGCTGGAGTCTTGGACCTTCCCTGCTGAATTTTGGTTTCACTGACACTGTGGGAAAAAAAAAAAATCTGATGAAACTGAGTCTTTCACGAGCTCAACCATTCTTTCTCAACCTCCAGCTTTCCAGGTTGGGTAAACACTGTCTGTGGGGGTGGGGGTGGGGGACTCTTCCTCCAGCTTCCATATTGGAAAGACTTCAGTTCCCTCTCATTCTAGCCCCTCTTCATAAGTTGCAACAGCAAATGAAACATAAGATATTCAACACATGCCCTATGACACTCAGGAAATTGAGGGGATGGGTAGGTTTGGAAGGGATTAGAGAGAATGATGAAAGACATGGTATTTATCAAGATGTATTGTACTCATAAACTGACATTTGATGGTAACTAGTTTGCATAACTACTTAAAAAGTATAATTTAAAAGAGAAAGATAAAAAAGAAACATTTGAATTTAGAAATCTAAAATGGAAAAATAGGACATATTACTGGTCTGTGATCTAATACTGATAAGAAAAGCACAGTAAGTCTCCCCCTTTATAGTTTAAACAAATATATATAAGATCTCAAGAGAGTGAATGGCTTAACTCAGCATTGCATTAACTTGAATCCTCGGGCTAAATCCATGTCTCCCAAATTCTCTGCCATTGCTTTCCTGCCACACCACACTGGACTCTGAGAAATTACCATCACATCTACTTTTATACCAGGTCAACTCAGAGCCAACAATACCAGCTGTAGTTCTAGAAAGAAACTCAGAGGATAGACTTGCCAATCAACTTGATTTCATCATTACATATTGAACACAAGTATTAAAATGTCATACAGTACCCCATAAATAGGTCCAAGTATGGTCAACTAAAAAAGCTTTACATCTTTACTTGCTTTTTAAATACAGTTGCTGAAGTTTTGTCTTTTTCTTTTTTTTCCTGGTCCTGGCACTTGAACTCTGGACTTGGGCCTGATCCCTGACCTTTTCTCTTCTCTTTTTTTTTCCTCAAGGCTAAAGCCACTACTTGAGCCACGTTCTACTTCAGGCTTTTTTTTTGGTGTTTAACTGGAAATGAAAGTCTTCCAGACTTCTCTACTCAGGCTGACTCTGAACCTCAATCCTCAGATCTCGACTCGTGAACAGCCATGAGCTACTCAGCAGCTGGCTCACAGTATTTTGTTGTTGTTATTTTTTTATTTTTGCCTTTTTATTTCCTACTTTTCATCATTCAGCCTTTTTATTATTTTAAGTTTCTGATCCATGAGGTATTTGGTATTTCATCTTTGTTTTTAAATTTTCTTTGCTTTGTATATTCTTCACCTTTTCCTCCATTCATTTATAATCTGTCTTCTATTTTAAATCATCTGTTTAAAAAAAGCCTAACCTTTTACCTTGATAGGACTTTTGAGAATATATTCTACTTTAATTTCTCTTACATTATATTTTAAACAAACATTAATGATTTCCTAAATCTCTATTCTCAATTTCTTTAGATTTTTTCATTAGATTGCATATTCACCAAAACAAGAATTATAATAGGAGAGTCCACATACCATAAACAGATTTCAAAGGTCATTTCCCTTCAGCTTCCTACCACCACCCTTGACTTTGCCTTTCCCCTCTCATACTGAAGCGGCTATAACACAGATCATAACCAGGAGCCCATGGCTCATGCTTGTAATCCTAACTATTCCTGAGGCTGAGATCTGAGCATCACAGTTCAGAGGCAACCTGGACAGATGAAGTAAAGCTGTGGCTCAAGTAGTAGAGCACCAATCTCGAACCAAAAATAAGCCAAATGAGAATGCTCAGGACTAAAGTTCAAGCCTCAGTACTGGCACAAAAACAAAAACAAGCAAAAAAAATCAGCTTTCATGTTGGAAATTACAAACCATGTGTGTAGAATACACATATATTTATATAAACATATACTACGTACATCATCTATAATGTCTACAATAACATTTACTGCCCAGACCTTGCTTTCTAAAAGGAAGTCCTGACTAAATAAATGGCTATTCCCAGGGCTGAGCCAAGAAAAATTATAAGATAAATCTGAAACTACCTACAGTGTCCAAAAAAATCTTGAATCATGTTTCAAGCAAATAAAAACAAGCAAGCAAAATCCACTGGACCTAGATTGAAGAGAATCCCAGGAACCAATCTGGACATTTGACCACCAAAACAAATAATGATAATAAACCACATAAAATATCTAATAGATAGAAAACTCTTCCTTAGAGTAGAAAAACCTACTAATAAATATAGAAATAGTGGTAGAAAATTACCATTTGGCACCTACCATAATAACAAATGCTAAAACTAGTAGATAATCATATGAGAACAGGAAATAGGAGATAGACTCAGACCATCTCTCAACAAATTCCTTATCATTCTCGAAGTGAAAATAATACTATTAAGTGGAGATATCTAGAAGAAATCAATTTAAACCACATGCTGCAGTGTGAACATCACCTCTATAACAATCCTGCTGAAAATCTATAATAGCTCTAATCATAGAAAACATCAATCCATCTCAAATTAAAGGACTTTTTTGTTTATAAAATATCTGCCTATACTTCCACATTTTCCAGTGACATTAAAAACAATGAAAAGCCAAGTAACCATTCCAGTGTAAAGCACCAGAGCTAAAGGTAGTGAGTGATTCCAGTTTGGATTGGCAGTAAGGGGTTGGAGGGCTGAAAGGAGGGGCATGGGTAATTGTTTAAAGGATTTTACTGATACACTATTGACAAAACTTTTTTAACATGGATGTTGCTTAGAAAACAGTAATAGAAGCCGGTTGCCAGTGGCTCACACCTATAATCCTAGCTACTCAGGAGGCTGAGATCTGAGGATAATGGTTCAAAGCCAGCTTGGGCACTGAAGTTCGTGAGACTCTTATTTCCAATTAACCACCAGAAAACCAGAAATGGTGCTGTGGCTCAAGGAGTAGGGTGGTAGACTTGAGCTGAAGAGCTCAGGGACAGTGTCCAGGCCCAGAGTTTAAGCCCATGGCCAACCAAAAAAAAAAAAAACAAGGAAGGAAGGAAGGAAGGAAAGGGAAGGAGAAGGGGAGGGAGGGAAGGAAGGAAGGAAACAAAGAAAGAAAAAGAAAGAAAGAAGAAGAAGTAGAAAGAAGGGAGCGAGAGAGAGAAAGATAGGAAAGAAATAGTAGTACAGGAATATTGGATATACTGATTTTGATTCTTGTACTGTGCTTATGTAAAGAATCATTTTGTTTTAGGAAGGCCACATTGAAGTATTGGAGCAAAAAGTCTATAATACATTTCTCACCAAATCTAGGCTATTTTGAGCATCAAAATAAGCAGTGAAGCCAGCCAGGCATTACACTTTTAATCCTAGCTACTCAGAAGACTGAGATTTAAGGCTCCCAATTCACAGTCAGCATAGGCAGGAATGTCTGTGACATTCATCTCCAATTACTCACCTCAAAGCTGTAAGTAGAGCTATAGCTCAAGTGATAGCTCATCAGCCTCAAGTGAAAAGGCTCAGGGACAACACCCAGGCCCCGAGTTCAAGCCCCAGTACTGGCAATAAACAAACAGTGAATTCTGACTCATGAATCAAAAGAATTAATGAAGCCACAGTGATGAAAATAAATGTGTACCTAAAGAGAAATGGAACGGTTTTTCTTATAATAAAATTACTCTCAAGTGGTTCAGAGAATATATATGAATGAGTGTAAATACAAATGACAAGTAGTTGGGAGAAATTTTTACAATGCAGAAATCTGAGTAGAGTGTGAATGAACTGTGCCAAAGGCAAACACAGAGATAGAATGGTAGGTAGATGCCGATGGTCAAGAGAGCTAAGAGGTATTGAAGTCTCTTTACTTCACTGTCACCAAAAAGAAGAAATGCTGCAGCCATCTTCCAATATATTCATGTCCATGTTGTTCTGTGTCCTTTTCAGTAAGAGCAAAGGATTGTAAAGCTCACTGATTCATTATGAGTTATTGCTAACCAGAATGGAGACAATCGAAACTGTTAAGAAAATGATGATCAATCACCTATTACCTGATGAATGTAACTGTAACCCCTCTATACATTATCCCGACAATGAAATTTTTAATAATAATGATCAACTATGCCTCTGGTCAGTAGCATTGGTGCGATAGGTCCATACAGGAAATCAGGGAAGCCCGCTTCATCTTTGTTCATCAGAACAAAGCAAACCCTTGAATACTTTTGAATGCACAAAAGATGGCTGAGGAAGGCTGTTTCAGATCTATCACCTGGCTGTTACAAGGGGAAGAAGACTATGTTATGGAATGGATGGCTCTTGAAGGACAAGTTGGTCAACCTTCAGAGTGCTTAGAGTGAAAATACATCTGCCCCATGTTTACTCTTGTAGACAAATAAGACCTTCCATATTTAATACAGTTCGTCTACTCCTTTACAAATGGAAAAAAAAGTTAAGTTTAACGTTTCTACACCAATATGGCTATTAATTTCTGTACAATGCCAACTCAACATGGTAAACTGGGATACTTTTTCCAAAGTTGACAGCACAGCTAAAGTTTCCAAAAATTCATATATATATATATATATATATATATATATATATATATATATATATATATATAATGTCCCTGAGCTTTTTGTGCTCAAGGCTGGTATCCTACTGCTTGAGCCACAGCTTCACTTCCAGCTCTTTTTTTTCCTTTTTGGTGCTTAATGGGAAATAAGTGTCTCACTGATTTTCCTGCCTGAGATGGAACCACAATCCTCACATCTCAGCCTCCTGAGTAGCTAGGATTACAGATGTAAGCCACCAGTGTCTGGCTGATTTCCATAGCTTAAAAAAATCCCTTCTAATATCTCTTATTAGAAATCTTAATTTTAGGAATTACTCTTCCCATATTGTGATTTAAAGTTAGCAAACTATGGGAAAAGAAAAAGAGGAATAAGATATTACACATACTCCTCCTTTACATAAATGCTTATTAAGAAGGGAAACAGAAAGTTTATAGTGGAGTCATCCTAGAAAACCAACTCAAACCACAGCCCTCCTGATAGGACACACTGAGAACTCAGAGACATTTCAGTTTAACAATCATATGATGCCTTTCTACACTCACTCTAGCTCTCTTCAAAATTCACATTTTTGTTACCCACATAGTCTTGTGATGTGTGTGTGAGAGAGAGTGTGTGTGTGTGTGTGTGTGTGTGTGTGTGTGTGTGTGTGTGTATGCGCGCGCACATTGGTTCTGGAGCTTGAACATGGGGCCTAGGCACTGTCCCTGAGCTCTTTTGCTCAAGGCTAGCACTCTACTACTTAAACCACAGCTCTACTTTTGGCTTTTTGCTAATTAATTGGAGGTAACAACCTTGTGGAATTCCCTGCCCAGGCTGGCTTCAAACTGTGATCTCTACCTTCTGAGTAGCTAAGATTACAGACATAAGCACCCAGCCCCTGCACCATACGTCTTTTGCAATAAAGCTATTTGAGTAGTTTTTCAGCATCCACCTAACAAGATTGTTCTGAGAGTTAAATAGGTTAAAATACATGAATACTGAGAACACTGCAGCTCATAATCAACTCAAGTGTGTTGTATTTTATTTGCCTGAAATGCACTGCAATGAAATAATAACAGAATAATATAATGATATAATAAAATAAGTAATTGACTACTACATTCTATTCATTTAGGTAAAATGTATTTTAATAATTAATTTTGGCCAAGGTGATATTTTAACATTATCAACATCTGATTTAATATGAATAATAGAGCCCTGACCACTCTTTTAACTGTGTATTGTTACAAACCCAAAACTACTCAAGGAGAGATGGTTGGCCCATTCAGAAGCATTTGATCTTCTAGTTTCAAAACTCTGTAAGTGGGTGGCTGTATTCCAGGTACTGCACGTGAAGCACTCTTCACTTTGTACTCAGGGCCCTCAAAACATATTGTAAACTCAAACTTAGGAAAGTTTGAGCCAGGCACTGGTAGCCCATGCCTATAATCCTAGTTACTCAGGAGGCTGAAATCGGTGAGGATCTAAGTTCTAATCCACTCTAGGCAGGAAAATCCATGAGATTCTTATCTCCAACTAACCAGCAAAAATGTAGAAGTGCTGGTGTGGCACAAATGGTAGAGCTCGAATCTTAAGTGAAAATGCTAAAAAAGAATACCCTGTCCCTGAGTTCAAGCCCCAATACCAGCATAAAAAAAAAGAGAGAGAAAGAAAGAAAGAAAAAAAGGAAGTATGCCTGAAGCATATACCTGCTCAAAATGTTATCATTAGACACTACATTGGAAATGAACATACAATTTGGGGGAGAAGGGAGTCCAGAGGGAAAAACTATGAGAAAATGAGGAGGGGATGACACTGTTCAAAACCAAATGTATCTCATGTTGTTACTGTATCTGACTTTGGTACCTGGTATATTATATATACATTTATTTTTGTATTTGAAAATGGGAAGGTAAGGGAAAAACAAGATGAAGGGGGGTTGGTGGGGGAGGGAAAGTGGAAGAAAAATGTGGGGAGGGGTAACAATGTTTAAGAAGTAGTACACTACCTGATGAACGTAACTGCAACCCCTCTATACAAATTTTACAAAAGAAATGTATTCATTATCTGACTTATGTAACTGTAACACCTTTGTACATCATCTTTACAATAAATATTTTTAAAAAGCAAAATATTATAAGTTAAAGGTTTTACTATTATCAATACTAATAATATAGGATTTTGTGAGTAATTTTCCTATCATATCCTCTCAAAGGGAATCTAAGGGGAAATTTTCCTTCTGGTCTCAGTTATGAGGACTAAACATTAAGACTGATGTTCATTGAGTGCTACAAAGAACCCATCACTTTTCAAAGTACATAATCTGTGTTGATTCATTTAATCTGCGAGCTGTTCCCATGAGTAGACACCATAATTAACTTTGATTTATAGGTGAGAAAGCTGAAACACACCAAGATGTGGCAATATGTACAAATTATATAGCTAATAACTTGTGGAACACAGATTATCCAGCTCCAAGGAGCAGTCTGTAAACCACTTTTATACACCTCCCAAAAACCTTGTTCTGCTCCTGAAAAAGATAGCTTTACTGTGGCTCACTGATTTTCGTAAATCATGAAATTGATTTAAATTCATGGCTAGGAGGCTTAGATCCAAATTCCTAGGCATGTAAGCGATCTCATGGCATAAATCTTACATTCAAACTTCAACCCCAGCTTTTATCTTTTCTTTCATATTTACATTTTTTTGCCAGTCCTGGGGCTTGAACTCAGGGCATGGGCACCGTCCTTGGACACTTTTGCTCAAGGCTAGTGCTCTGCCACTTGAGTCACAGTGCCATTTCTGGCTTTTTCTGTGTATATGGTATGGTGGAACCAAATGCAGGGCTTGGTGCATGCTAGGCTAGTACTCTACCACTAGGTTATGCCCCCAGCCCCTACAGAGGATACTTAGGGCTGTGAAATACTTTCCTACCAAAGATCACATATACCATGCTAGTAGAAACATGTATCCAGCCACACAAAGTGTATAACAGCAAGAGTGAAACATAACGTAAACCACAGATTTAAAATGAGTATAGAGGTTCATTAACAGCATCAAATGCAAATGTTGGGAAAATATGCTGATAATGAGGGAGACTGCACATGTCTAGAGGCAGTGTGTATGTGAGAATCTATCAATTTTGCTCAATTTTGCTAGGAACTTAAAAGTACTTCAAGAAAATGAAATCATAAATGAAATTAAATGTGTCAATAATGATAATAAAATGACAGGCCAGTTACATGCATTAACACAGATGCCTTTTTTATTTTTTATTAAAAGATGCCTTTTTAAAATTATCAAATGTATATAAGAAATTCATTTAAAAAGTCATAAGAAGCCAGACCCCAGTGGCTCACACCTGTAATGATAACTACTCAGGAGGCTAAAATCTGAGGATTGAGGTTCAAAGCAACCAACACAGGTAGGAAAGTTTGTGAGACTCTTATCTCCAATTAATCACAAAAAGCCAGAAATGGAGCTGTGGCTCAAGTGGTAGAAAAGTAGCCTTTAACACCAAAGCTCAGGGGCAGCATCCAGGCCTAGAGTTCAAACCCCAAAACAGACACAGACACAGGCACAGGCACAGGTACACACACACACACACACACACACACACACACACACACACACACTAATGAGATTAAATATCTCAAGAATGCAAGTATGATTTAGCATTGGCATATATGCAAAGAGCTGAGAATCTAGTACAGTCCTGTAGTTTCAGCACTCAAGAGGCTAAGGCAGGTAGGTGGATATAAATTTCAGGCAAGCCTATGCAATGTAGTGAGTATAAGGCCAGACGGGGATACCAAATAAGGATTTATCTTAAAATAAAAATGAAGGGCTGGGATTGTGTTTTAGTGGTAGAGTGAGTGCTTGCCTAGCATGCATGAAGCCCTGTGTTCAATTTCTCAGTATCACATAAACAGAAAAAATCAGAAGTGGTGCTGTGGCTCAAGTGGTAGAGTGCAAAGAAGCTTAGAAATAGTACCCATGCCCTGAGATCAAGGACTGGCAAAAAAATAAAAATAAAAATGCAAAGAATATAACTAACCATACTAGTAAGTTTTAAAAAATGATCTAATCATTTGAATTTCATGAGGGAGAAATCTCAATGAAATATAGTATTTACCTGGATGCTGGCAGCTCATTCCTATAATCCTGGCTACTCAGGAGCTAAGATCTCTAGATTTAAAGCCCAGAAAAAAAAAAAAAACACCTGTGCAACTGCATCTCCCACTGACCAGCAAAATGTCAAACTAGAGGCATGGCTCAAGTGGTAGAGCAGCAAATCTGTGAGCAGGAAAGCTGAGTTGTCCTTACGGTTCAAGCCTCAGAACTGATACACACAGCGGGAGTGGTGACTCACACCAGTAATCCTAGCTACTCAGGAGGTTGAGACCTGAGGATCAAGATTCAAAGCCAGCCCCCGCCCCCCGGGGCACAAAAGGACCTGAGACTCTTATCTCCAATTAACCTCTAGAAAAGGGGAAGTGGGGCTTAACTCAAGAGTAGGGTGATAGCCTTGAGCTAAAGAGCTCAGAAACAGTGCCCAGGTCAAGATCAAGCCCCATTAACCACCCCCCTCAAAAAAGAACTGATACACACAAAAAATGTTAATCAGAGTAGAGCTAGATTATATTCATGTACTGGAAAATTCAATAATGCAATGGTTTCAATTTTTCCCAAATTGAGGCTATTTCAATAAAATCCCAACCCTTTTGTTTGTTTACAGAAACTTAAAGGTATTTCAAAAATAAATATAGTAATACCAAATACCAAGAAGAGACAAAACTACTGAGGAATAAAGGTAATTTAGTCTACCAGATAGCAAGATGTTCTATAAAGACATAGATGATGTCTGGACAATGGTGTACTTCTACAGAACCAATAGAGATTTGTTTACTCCATATTGGGAGACCCTCAGAGGACACAGCTCTACTGCCACAGGTCCTCACATAAGCAAAGCAAAACCCAATGCAACACGGAGGGTAGAAAAGAGAACTGAAGCTTAACCAATGAGAAATCACCAACTAACTTTCAACTAGGTATTTTCCACTGAAATGATCTCAATATTTTAACCAGATATTTTGCCTTTTTTCTATGTTCACTTTATAAATAGGTTCCCATACATATATCCTTCCTCCCCCCTTTCCAAGGAATGAACTACCCTCTGTCTAGAGACACCCAATTCATCAATTGTGCCCTGTTCAAAGGGCTACTTTAAAATTTTAATGTGCTTCAGTATATCTCTTAACAAAGAAACTAAATAATAACACTGAAAATGGCCCCATGGACATGGATATATGATTACTGACTTGTGGCCAAAATATCAGTAGTAGTCTAGAAAAATAAACTGTGGTATACTCAAATATTGGAATGCTCTACAAGAGAAAAAAATGTAATTTAGTTACATGAGTGAATATTTTTAAAAATCTCAACATAATATTAAGAATAAGTATATCACATACATTTTCAAAGAATGAAATTGTGTCATTTTGGATTATGATTATAATTGGTAAGACTAGAAAGAAAAAGAATGGAATAATGATTATACCGTAATGTTTAAATCATTTTGCTTATGTATACAATATTTGGTAAGGGATTTGTCTATGGATTTTGGAGCCACTAGTAAAAGAATTTTTAGAAACAAGAGAACAGGTGAAAGATTTGTTAGGATGCTATTAAATAAAAACAAAATGGCAGACACTAGTCAGATAAGCACATAGTAATATACCCACATAGGGTGGGGAACAATTTGGTGTTTTTATGGGGTTTGTGAAGATATTGCAGATTGGCGACTTTCCTTCTCGTGGACTCTACTGACTAGCTGTCTTTTTTTCTGACCATGGTTTGAATTTCTCACAGGAACTTCTCGAGAGCTGCTTTCACATCTGCAGTCTATCTGGCCCATTTCTACATTCTGTATTCTATCTAGCCTTGGCACTTCTCTGTCAGCCATATCTCATTAAATGGACTTCCTCCAGAAGCAAGTGTAGTATAATTATGGAAGACCTCAAACACACTTATATTTTTTTATTTTAATTTTAATTTTTGCCAGTCCTGGGCTTGAGCTCAGGGCCTAAGCACTGTCCTTGGACTTTCTCAAGGCCACAGCTCTACCACTTGAGCCTCAGCACCATTCAGGCTTTTTTCTATGTATGTGGTACTGAGGCAAGCACTCTACCACTAGGCCAAACTCCCAGTCCCAAACACACTTTTAAATATTATCATACATCTCCAGATTCTTCTGTTGATTAAGATACCTCACAATTTCTTAAAGTGCCGAAAACAGTTCAAAAGATACGATAAACAGCAAATCTTTCAACAGACTTCAGCCCTTGTCATTGGAATAAATACCTAGTGTTATCCACTCTTAAGTCAAAAAGCAGGGCTCTTTTAAAAGGGTAACATTTATCTACACCTGAACAGTTCCCCTTGTTGGAGGTTTTATTATGTATGCAATTACATAAATTGCCTCAATCCTTTCTGAACCAAGGTGAAGCCTAAATAAACCAGTAACCAACCCAGGTTAGATTCCCATGGAGGAAAGGCACAGCCATAGCAGGGCTATTAATTCAGATCCCAGAGCTGTAGCCTTCCACAGAAACCAAAGAAAGGGACTAGGAACTCTTTTCACCTTCAACCTGTGAATACCCTTCCGGTTTGCTAGCCAGCCCAGGGCAGAAAGCCAGCTAATCTCCGCTTCCTCCCCAACCCCAGCTCACTGCAGCCCTTTCCTGTGTGTGCTGGCAATTCAGTACAGGTTTCTCTTGATGGAAGGGCAGTGAGTTCAGAACCACTGATAGTTATCGGCAGAAAGTCTACAGTGCCTAACACAAACATCCGAAGAGATATTTCCTTTTGGCAGATGCTTTGCATTGTTTGGGGAACAAATATTGTTGACTGTACTTGGGAGAAAAGAAATCTCTCTGTTACAAAGACCAGACAAAAAGCAAGAAGGGGAATAGTCTTTGTCCTCTACTTCACATAGTCCCAGGGGCAGCCCTGGCCTAAAGCTTGGTCACCGTTCTGATTCACTGTCCTGCAGATGTCTACAAAGCTCTCTCCACCCAGATCTAGCAGAATCCTTTCCAGAGCAGGGACAAGGACAATTACTTTCTCTATGCCTGTCTTCATCTTTCCCCACTCATCCATGTCTATAAATCATTTACTCTCAGCAACTAGGGTAATGACTTGGTATTTGTAATCAACACTACTTCCAGAAGAAAACTCTGACATTAGTTACGCCTCACTCTTTTGTTGTTGTGGTTGGTGGTGGTGGTGGTGGCCCTGGGGCTTGAACTCAGGGCCTGGGTGTTGTCTCTGAGCTCTTCAGCGCAATGCTAGCTTGTGTCTACCACTTTGAGCCACAGCTCCACTTTCCATTTTCTGTTGGTTAATTAGAGTCTCACAGGGACTTTTCTGCCTGGGCTGGCTTTGAACCACTCATCCTCAGATCTCAGTCTCCTGAGTAGCTAGGATTACAAGCATGAGCCACTGGTTCTCAGCATTCCCCCACACTCTTGTTTTTATTCAAGGGAAATATGAGGGTCCAGATTGGCAAAGAGAGATATCCAAAGCCACAGAGTGAATTCAAGGCAGAATCCTTAGTTTCTGAATCTCGATCCTGTTTACTGCTAAGTAGAGGAAGTTTCAGGAACAGCTATACTGCATCCCAATTCCTGGACTCCTGGAGTCTGTACCTCTGCCCTGACAGAAACAAAATGAGCTAATTAAATGCTGGCCACTAGCTTATTTTGGAAACTTCATGGAGTGTGTGAGAGCCTGAATGAATTTCAGGCCACTATTGATTACTTCAAAGGTGGAGGAACTCACCCAAGCATAGGGAGAAGGTGAGGAAGCTGAACCCGTGGCTGAGGGTTATTAATATTGTAATGCTTTTGCTTATTGGTGCAGAAAAGCAGCTCTTGGCTGTATAAGGGAAGAAAGCTTTAAGGCTATAATAGAAGAAAGCAAATAGAATCCTTCAAGGTTGAAGAAGAGTCCAACCAAATATGCCACCTAATTGCTTTGGAATAACCAAGATCACCCTGCTTAGTGTGGGAGAAAGAAAATCAATAGATTGTATTTAGAGGAAAGTAAAGGCACAATTGGGTCATTCTCTGTGTGGCTAGTAGAGAGTGGTGCCTAGACCCAGATCCCCAGAGGGGCAGCAATTAAGGAGAAGACAGTCCATGCTGCCTAAAGTAAACTCAATAGCTTTTCAATATAAGAGAGTTCCTTGCAAACTTAGAAGCTTCTTATGAATCTGTAAGACAACTACCCACTTGATTAATAAGGTGAGTGAAGATTACTCTAAGCACAAGTCCTCCTAAAATGAGATTTCATCAACTGGTAACACTGATAAGATTTTAGATAATAGCATTTGTCCCAATCATAGAGATTTCTGGGATCCAAATTAAATCTCTCTCATTAGTTTTTTTCAATTGTCTACTCTTTCACGTTCAGTATGTTTGGTTTTTAAATTATTTTTCCAAACTCAACTGATGCTGTTTAATCACATGGGAAAAATCACCTCAGAGAATGTAGGATGGGTAGTCCAGGTTTTAGATAGTCACAGGACTGATCAGACCAAACATACATGGGCACTCTTAACCTCAATCTGTGGTCATGCCAATGCATCACGTGTTTGTATTCACCTTTAATATTTAGGACATTGATGATGATCTATTGAAATAATAGGTATGTGCAGTGGCTCATACCTTTAATCCTAGCTACTCAGGAGGCTGAGGTCTGAGGATCATAGTTCAAAATCAGCCCAGGCACTAAAGAACGTGAGACTGTATCTCCAATTAACCACCAGAAAACAGGAAGTGGAGCTGTGGCTCAAGGGATAGGGTGGTAGCCTTAAGTGGAGGAGCTTAGGGACAGCACCCAGGCCCAAAGTTCAAGCTCCATGACAAAAACAAAACAACACAACCAGCTCTTTCCAACACACTGTCAAAAACAACTAGTTCTGCAAATGTTTTAAAATTAAGTGAAAGAGACATTTTCTGCCATATGGATGTTTTAGGAATAGGATTGGTTCATTTTCTGGAAGAAAATAGGTTTTATGCTCTTTATACAAGTCAACTGGTTTGTGGACCACTGTGAATTATACCAAGACTCACTCTTCCTCTTTGGCCCTTCAGTACAATTAATGGGTCAGCAAATGCCCAAGCCCCCGCTCTGGTGGCTTCTCTACTTTCTTGTGTCCTTTGGTTATTAGACACAGCCTCCTGTGGCTCCATTCGTGGAGCTTCTCCTCAAGCTCCATATATCTCCAGAGGGGGCTGTAAATCTTTTGGTGACAGGTTTTAAAACTCTTCAGCCATCACCTTTATGACCCCTCTCAGGACCTGCCCTCCAATTTCACATGTCTACTCTCCATCATCCTGGGGTCTGGTCAGTTGGAGCTCCCCTTTATAAATATATCTGTTCCTCCTTTCTCCATATAGAATGCTTCCTGGAGTAACTCTACTGCTCTTTTTTTTTTTTTTTTGGAAAAACTCTTCATTCACCATATCCAGCTTCTCACTACTCCTTGAAGTCTTTCCCTTTCTCCTCAAACAAAATGTCTACCCTTTTCTGAATTTCTGTTGCTTTCTAGAATATTCTAACTATTGCATATTTGTCACCCTGAGTAGACTAACAGTGCTTGAGAGGGCAGGGCCCTTCCTGGACTCACCAGTTCAACTTCTGTGCTTCTCTGCATGTCCCTTATTAGAGCTCCATGCATCTTTGCTGAAAGGATCAGCTCAATTGGGTTTCCAGAGGGGGTGGATATTGTCTCCAGAAGAGGGATACTGTTCCCAGTAGAGGTTATCAAATACTTTTGCTGAAGGATGGCTCAGTTCAATGCAATGTGATACCTGTGCTCAGATCTTGTTCTATCCCAGGCTTGCTGTGTCCTTTGAAACTGCCCTGTTGACAACATTCCCAAATTGCCCACTGTTTAGAGTACTTGTGGCAATTTGGGACAGTTGGTACAGATCTACCTGTGTTCACCATCAATGCATTGCATCCATGTCACCCGGTTACCTACTACGGCATGCTTCTTCTGACTGAAAGGACTCTCACTGGATAGCTGGGCTGCACTGGCCAGGAACATTTCTCCCTGACAAAATACACCTATTTCTTACACAACCAAACCTGCATTTTGAACGAGATCATCCTACCCTACATTCTGTGAGTTTCAAGAAAATCCAATCAGGCAGTTTTAAATGGCACAAGAACAACAGAGGAAAAGCTTAATTGCATTTGTACCGATTTTTGAGGGATTTTTTTTCAACCCCAAGGGATTGGATGATCAAGGACAAATAGGAGGAAGGTTTATTTGATAATATTCATTCTGACATTTGGCATACTTAGCTATTTCTTCTCCTTGGCTAGGTCTAGCTTGTTAGTTTCTTGGCTCACATTCCTCCTTGACTTCCAATTCCTCCACGTTCTTTGCTCTGTGTTAATGGGTAACAGAGCATGTACTGTAAATTAGCATTTATAAAAATCAATTACACTGCTTTGTAAGACAGAGAAGAAACTTAAGATTGTCTTCACCAGATCATTTGTATTTATCTGTTAATTATAAACCTTAATTGTCTCTTTTTATCATATTAATTTGCACAAATTGTACAAGTTCGGAGTTTAGCAATTTTCAAGCCCTTGAAAATACAATTACTCTCTTACCATTCTTTGCAGAAACATGGTATTCATTAATGATTAGGTTGGTAAGAATTAGCTGTTCTGATAATTGGCCTTGGCTTCTCCTTGGATTTTCTTTTCTTTTTTTAATTTCCCTACAGAAGTCCTGGCTCCCACAATTACACATGTCTGTGGCATTTCCCTGAGTTCAAGCTCTGTTTTAATTGGACATCATGATTCACAAGATTTCATAGCTTTCAAAGTGTTCAGAGTAGAAAACAGTTCAGTGCCAGTGAACTGATTCCCAACTAGATTTGACTCTTCTGTCCAGCAGAACTGAACTTGATCACAAGTGTTGTTTATTCGCCATAACTCTCGATTTGAGAAAACATAGATACAAAGAAAGGAAAAATCTGCACAAGCTCCAGTCCTGTCTGGGAACTCGTTATAGATTAGTTGAACACAATGCTGGCAGATTGGCAAGCACACTTTGCAGGAGGCTCTAGGGCCACCATTAGCTGAGGTTCCGTATCTGCTCAATGTGCTAGCCACTTAGATGGAGTCACATGTGACATGTGACTCCAAAGACCAGACCAAATTCATTCTGTCAACAGGATGCACAAATCTAGATCCATGCTGAAGAACATTCCCCTGCCCAACCTGAGTCCAGGAAGCTTCCAGGAAGTTTCTGGGCTTTGGTACTTTCCAGAAACCAACTTCTGACAGACAATCCAGTGACACACTCCATTCTCAAGGCTGAAGACCTCAGGAGCAGTGAGGAGGAAGCAAAGGTGAGGATCTTATTTTTTCCCACTTGGGAGACTCAGCTATGTTCTCCCCTATAGTGGGAGAGCCACATGCTGGTAGCTCACAGCTGTAATCCTAGCTACTCAGGGGGCTGAAATCTGAAGACTGTGATTCAAAGCCAGCCCTGGAAGAAATTAACCAGAAAAAAAGCTGGAAGTGGAAGTGTTGCTCAGATGGTAGGGTACCACACTTGAGCGAAAAAGACAAGCCAGATCATGAAGCTGGAGTGTTGGAGTGGGTTGGGGGTGTGGGGGGAGGCACTGGGGGAAAACACACTTAAAGGTGGAGAAGGATGTTATGTTAGGGCTGGCTGGCCAAAAGTCACATGGGAGGAGAACACCTGTTTCACAAGTTGTTTGTATAAGATGGCCCTTACTGTGTTGCCTAGGCTAGCACTGAACTCTTGGGCTCCAGTGATGCTTTCTGCTCAGCTTTCTGAAGAGCTGGGACTACAGGTTGGTACCACTATGTTGGCTACAGAACTCAATTATGAGGTTGCTGCTTCATCAAGACAAAAAGACCATCCTGTGTGTGCAACCACAGTGGCTTTCTGAAACTCTTCAGATCACGGTACTTTGAAGGAAGGTATACACACATCCAAGCGCCTGGCAGCCACATGCATAGCCCCTTCCTTGTGGCCTAGTTTCTTGAGAGTTTCCCTTACCAGTTCATGCCACAGAAATGTGGCAGGTTACCTGCAGATAATGCTCCCTTCCCACTTTTTCTCCTGCCAGTACTCGGCCACATACATTAAATCCTGCAACCAAGTGTTATCCTATTGATTGATGATAACTGAAAATAAGCCTGTTATTCAGCTATGAGTGGGTTGACACTGTCCCTTGACCTTCTTTTGCTCAAGGCTAGCACTCTACCACTTGAGCCACAGTACCATTTCCAGCTTTTCTGAGTAGTTAATTGGAGATAAGAATCTCATGGACTTTCCTACCTGTGCTGGCTTTGAACCATGATCTTCAGCTTGCCTCCCAAGTAGCTAGGATTACAACGGTAAGTCACCAACACCTGGATTTTTATTTTTTCTTTTGAGATAAGGTTTCAGGCCCTGCCTAGCCTCAAACTGATTATCCTCCTGCCTCAGCCTCCTGAGTGCTAGAATGACAGGCATCACCCAACCCCTTTCATTTTTCTACTTCAAGACCTAACATGTACCAACAAGTTATGTCAGATATATGGACCACCTTCCTAGCCACTGCCATTTCACTTTTACCAATTCTTCCAATTCTTCCTCATCATCTCTCTCTTATCTCCTGTAGCTCAGGTATCACCTTCCTTCAGCATTGACAAAGCACAGATCCTACCTATGATGTTAGTTTAAGTACAGTAGCTGCCGCTAATGGAAATTCAGCTATCAGCTGTCACTGAGGTACAAAAAAGGGAAGGCTATGCCAGCTTGCTGCATTTGGTCAGGATTAAGCTGAGTACCATAGTCTCAAACAGGTGAAAGGATCAGAGGACAATCCTGCCTTGAGCCAGTATACACCATGCATGCAGAATCCTTTTGTGAGAATTAGAAAGAAGAAATCCCTCTCAGGTTTACCTTCATTTGTCAAAAAGCCATCATGAAACCGGGTGCTGGTGGCTCACATCTGTAATCCTAACTACTCAGGAGGCTGAGATTCAAAGCCAGCCCAGGCACAAAAGTCTGTGAGACCCTTATCTCCAATTAACCACCAAAAAACTAGAAGTGGTGCTGTGGCTCAAGTGGTAGAGTGCTAGCCTTGAGCTGAAGAGCTCAGGAACAGCACCCAGGCTCAGAGTTCAAGACCCATGACCACCAACAACACCAAAAAAAGCCATCAGAACACAAACACTTCATCTTCTCATTCACTGTAGAGTCTGGGAAAGTCAGGATCATGGAAATACAAGACAGACAGAGGTAGAAGAAGCTAGAGGAAGTGGGATAGAAAAGGACAGAACACAAGCAAGTGGCTCACACCTGTAATCCCGCATACTCGACAAACTGAGATCTGAGATTCAAAGCTCAAAATCATCCCAGGCAGACTAATCTGAGAGACTCTTATCTCCAACCAACCAGCAAAAAGCTGGAAGTGACACAAGTGGTTGAGCACTAGCCTTGAGTAAACCAGATAAGTGAGAGTGAGGCCCTGAGTTCAAGTCCAAGGTCTAGCAAAAAAGAAAAAACAAAAAGAGAGAAAGAGAAGAAAATGGGTACCAAAGTACAATTGAACAAGAGTAAAATAATCTAGTATGCTAAAGTATAGGAGGGTGAAAAAATCAACAATGGAATATATATCTCAAAGTAGCTAGAAGAAAAGATTTATCTTTTTAGTAATACTCAGTCTTTAACTCCGGACCTTGTGTTTCTTAGGTAGGCACTTTCCAACTTGAGCCATGCCTCTAGCTCTCGTTTTGCTTTTATTATTTTTTCAAATAGATTCATTCTTTTAGCCTGAACTAGGATCCTCCTATTTACACTTCCCATGTAGCTGGGATGACAGGTCTGTGCCATCACACCCACCTTTTTTATTGGTTGACATGATTTTTTTTTGCTCGGGCTAGCTTTGAATCCTGATTGTCCCAATTTCTCCCTCTCACTTAGCTGGGATTATAGGCATAGACCACTGCACTTGGCTACAGGAAAGATTTTTTTTTGCCAGTCCTGGAGCTTGAACTCAGGACCTGAGCATTGTCCTTGGGATTTCTCAAGGCTAGCGCTCTACCACTTGAGCTACAGCACCACTTCCGGATTTTTCTGTGTATGTGGTACTGGGGAATTGAACCCAGGGCTTCATGCAAGCTATCATTAGGCCACACTCCCAGCCCCCCAGGAAAGATTTTTGAATGCTCCAAATACCAAGATCAAAATCAGTATTTGCTAAATACTCTGATTTGATCATTACATGCTGCACATATGTTTCAAAATACTATAGTGTACCCTGTAAATATATACAATTACATACCAATTAAGACTAAAAGTAAGCTGTCATAATGGCACATCCAATTGGATCTGTTAATATTTTCTATGTGCACAATTATCTCATCTCTGAATAAATACATCAGCTTATTCCTTTTTTTTTAAAAAAAAGCATATCCAATGAACCCTGGTACAGTGTATAATAGATACATGAAAATGGTGAGTTCTCCAGTCTCCAGTGGAATTGAGCTTAGAGTCTCATTCAATCCTCCTGTACTATTATCATCCTCTTTACATGAGCCTAAGTAATCTGTCCAGGCCACAGTCTGTGTGGTAGAAGAATCTGAGCTTATGACCTTTGTGCTCTATAGCAATGTCTTCAGGTAGGTTGCCTTGAAGCAGGGGCTTGAAGTACCCGTGATCTGTGGAGAGATAGGCTCTCCAAAGAAGTCTGTAAGCCAGTGAGGGAAGCAAGAGAGGGAAAGAGAAGACACTGAGCAAGAATGTGGTCTCTGGTAATATCCAGATGCCTCCTCAGGGTTCTGGAAAGAGAATCAAGTGGAGACTACTATCGTTCCACATGGAGGAAAAGGACAGCCTCTATACTCTATCCTCCTGTAATTCATTCAGCCACTGACCACAGAGCTGCATGGCTGAACCTTATATGTGTCCTCCAGAGAAATGGCTACTGAAGGGCCGGGAGTTTGGCCTAGTGGTTAAAGTGCTTGCCTAGCATGCATGAATACCCGGGTTCGATTCCTCGGTACCACATACATATAAAAAAGCTGGAAGTGGTGCTGAGGCTCAAGTGGTAGAGCTCTAGCCTTGAGAAAGTCCAAGGACAGTGCTCAGGCCCTGAGCTCAAGCCCAGGACTGGCAAAAAAAAAAAAAAGAAATGGCTACTGAAAAGATGACAGATATGAGCTATCAGTGCTCGGGTGGCCTCGGGAGACCAGCCACCACTGTATGCCTCTACTGCAGGCACCAAAGCTTTCTATCCATAGGTCAGCAAACAAGGTCCCCTTGGTGATTTTAGGATACAATCTAATTTGGTTTAAAAGTGCCACTTTACATCTACACTAGAAAGTTAGAATGCAATCGTCACCAAATATATAGCACATACAAGGTGCTTGTCACTCTCGAGGAAGATTAAATCCCATCACTCGCTGTTCAGAACCTTCTAGGCTCCCTTTCCCCCTTCAAACCGCTGTGAAGGACGTTTCTAAAGTGAGCATGAACAGTCTTCGTCACCTTTTCAAATCAGCCTCCTTTCCCACATCAGCTCTCTTCAGATACCCTCTGTTTGGAGAACACTTCCCAAATAACCACGAGCCATGACTGGCTCTCCCAGTGGCCACAGGTTGGGCCTCCTGCAATCTTCCTCCTCTGGAAGAGCATGCTTTGTTTTATTATAGAAGAAGATCATGATAAATAATTTTGCTATAAGAAACACACTTCCTCTTTATGACAATTTTGACAGCCTATTGTTCAAGCTTGAGAAAAGGAGTCCAGGAATAATTTACAGAGGAAACTTGGCTCAGGTGTCTTTCCCCCGATCCCCTGGCATCCTGAGACCATCCAGAGAGGTGATTTACACACACATCCACATACAGAATGCAATTTAAGTGGGCTTTGTGTTTCCACAGGGCATCCAAATATGAGTGCTTGCCATCTGGTCTGTTCAGATGGCTGTTTCTGGTGTGTGTCCCAGTGTCTGGGTTTGCTTCCGTTAAGCCGCACATATTTACAGAATTTGAGCACCTCGATAGGCACAAAGGATGCAAAGATGGAATGTTGCTTTCTGCAGCTGTTCCCATTCCCTTAGCTTTTTTTTTTCCACTCAAGGCTGGCACTCTACCACTTAAGCCACAGCTTCACTTCTGCCCTTTTCAATGGTTCATTAGAGAAAACAGTCTCATAGACATTCCTGCCTAGGCTGGCTTTGAACCCTGATCCTCAGATCCCAGCCTTCTGAGTAGCTATGATTACAGGTGTGAGCCACCAGCATCTAGTGTAGTAGGGTGCTTTATTTAAAAGAAACCATTGTAACTCAAAAGGTACAGTCCTCCTTCTCCTCATCTAACCCTGGCTTTTCCAAAGGCGTAGAAAGGACAAAAGAAGGCAAGACTATGTGCTTGATAGGCCAGAACTGAGCAGGAAACTTCTGCTAATGGAAGTGGCACTTTGGAAATACTAATGGGCCATGTCTGGACGGCCAGACAGAAACAGCCGGTCGAAGGCCTCAAGTTCTGCACCTGCGAGGGCCTGAAGGGCCAGACACCAACAGGCTTCTGGACAGAAAATTTATTCCTGAGGCTTAGTTCTGGCTGCTAGCCAGTCAGCTCTTTTCTCTTCATTAATGATGATAAAAGCTTTGACTTCAAAAATGCCTTCAAACTGTTGACTAAAAGTATTTATATCATTCTGGCTAGGCTTGTCCTTCTTCATCCTTATTCCATCCTGCCTCTCCCTGAATCTGAAAAAAAAAAAAGAAAAAAAAAAAAGAAGACTGAAAGAGTTTATTGGAAATGTCTTGTAATTTATTCAGTGATGGAACGATTTCCCAAGAATATAAACAAAGGGAATGGCCTGTAGGTGCTGTTAAATCAAGCTAGTAGGAGAGAAGACATAAATATTCCTTCTAGCCTTTGGGCAAACTGAAAGAGGAGATAATCTCTCAGGATTTCTTCTGATGAGATTAATACCCAAGATTTCCTAGTGGGCTTTGTTATACTTGTAAGGGTAAGGAAAACTCATTCAGGGCTCCCCCAGAGAGACCCATAGCGACCAAAGACCACTAGTTAATCACCTTCTGGGGATAGGAAGTCAGAACTTCCCCATTACATGACTGGCCAACCAGAGATGAATTCCCCCTAACCTGTCGTCCATCCTACAGGCCCTGGGTCTGCCCCTTGTCCTGCTGACCACAGAACTGCAAATAATTCTTAGTCAATAGGGAGACAATGGATGTTTCCAGTGTTTCATCTATTTTCTGTGTACAGACTAACTCACCTTTGTAATCACTTGGCCATTCATCTGTCTGGAGTCAAAGTTGAACCTCAAGCATCAGCTTTCCAGTCCTTTTCTTCTTACCTGAGGAGGTTTGGGGTGAAATGCTAGAACTCAGAGGTCAAATCATTAACATTGTCAAAGATGCCTTTGTCAAGGGGAGAGCTGGGGTTGGAACTGCTTCATAGGGCTCAGCGAAGGCTGATCAGAGAGGCTGGTATTATTTGACCTCTATTTCTCCAACTCAGAATATAGAGAGATTTTATTTAATTAAGCATAAATGATTTTTAAGTGCAAAATTTCTAAAATAAAATACAATGTGACCACCTAAGAAGTGAGTTAAGTGTCAGCCACGTAGGTTAGAAAGTGCCTTGTTTGGGGCTGGGATGCAGCTCAGTGGTAAAAGCACTTGCCTAGCAACTGCAACATCCTGGATTTGATTCCCAGTACCAAAAAAAGAAAAGTCAAAAAAAAAAAAAGCCAGCCTTTGGTGGCTCACACCTGTAATCTTAGCTACTCAGGAGACTGAGATCTGAGGATCAAGGTTCAAAACCAGCCCAGGCACAAAAGTTCGTGAGACACTGATCTCCAACTAACCACTAGAAAACCAGATGTGGTGCTGTGGTAGAGCGTTAGCCTTGAGCTTAAGAGCTCAGGGACAATGTCTAGGCCCAGAGTTTAAGCTCCATGACTGAGAAAAAAAAAAATGAAAGTGTTCCAGCCCCACTCCTCAGGATATCGCAGCTCCAGGTCTACCCTGCTTTTTCCCACAACTTGCTAGAAATATTTTATTCATTCCAACCAAAAATGCTTCCATTTTCACTCTTCCTATGTGTCTCAGTAATGCACATGCAGATCAATTAAGCCACTTCATTTCATCTTCTTCTCATTATCCACTGCCCCTACCCACTCCTACCCTGCAGTACTAGGGTTTGAACTCAGGCAGATGCTCTACCACCTGAGCCATTTCACCAACCCTTTTTGTTTTGACAGGCTCTCACTTTATGCCAGAGCTATCCTGGACCATGATCCTCCTATTCGCACTTTTCTTTGTCACTGGGGTACAGGTCCACACCACCACACTCAATCATTGGTTGGAAAGAAGTCTTGCAAATTTCTAAGAGGAAGGAGGAATAAGAGGGTGGGAGAGAGAGGCTGGCTTCCAACGATCATTTTCCCAGTCTCTGCCTACCAAGCTGCTAAGATAATAGGCTTAATCACCACACATACTACTTTCTTCCATCAGTCTCAAGTCTCCTTAGCAGTTGAGCTATGTTTTCCCTCATAGATATCTTCTTGCTGAGTACAAGAAGCATATTAACAGGCCAGGTTCAGAGCTGGAACCTTCCAGACTAGTAAGAAATCCTAGGGGCATAAGCAGCAATCTTTTTGACACTTGATTCTCCTACAAGGAAGGCAAAAGACCTCTCTACATCCCAGCTCTCCAGGGGCAGGGATTTATAAGCAGGACCGGGGTCAAGCCTCTTCCTGATGAGGCCCTTTGTCTTCCCACATGTCAAACGGGTCGTGAAGGCAGGAAACCCAGCTTCCACTGAGAGCAAGCCTAGAATCTGACACACTCAGCCTGGAGGCCAGGAGCATGGGTTTCATTTACACTTGACCAGTTCCTCCTCCACTCCCACACATTTTCCTACTTTTCTTTTACTGCTACAATTCCAGAGAGACAGAACTTGAGGTTTCAGGAGACCAGCTTTTTAAAATAAGTATTTTTTTAAAAGGCAAGCACAGATGACCACAGATCCCTGGCATTCTTCCAGTTGCTGCAGCTTGAGGCACTTACAGCCAGTATCAGGGCACGAGGGGAACTTGCAAAACATCAATCTGTCAGCAGGCATGAAGAGCTGCCAGTTAAATGGTAAAGGGACACATGCAGAGACTGTGTTAACAAGAACTTCCAAGTTCAGAAAGCAAATCCTTACAGGTGCAAACTAGTGATCTTCAAAAGTAAAATGACAATAATCAAGAATCTGAGAGGCGTTCCAGATTTTGAGAAATAAAGGCACCACCGAGATTTCTCGATTTTAAATTTTATCCCCAAAATGTATATTGAGTGCCTACTAATACAAAGACTATACTGGGCCACAACCGTTCTATTGCGCCCCTTCCCAAGACTTGTGTGTATTCAGTTCAGGAGACTGGAAATATTTGATCTAATGAGCTGAAGGTATCTGTTAAAATTCAGAATTTCAGAGCTTATAAGGGACTTTTCAGAAAAGACCAAACTCTTGGAGCTAGAGGCATGGCTCAAGTCATAGAGGGCTTGCTTAGCATATCTAAAATCCCAAATTCAACCCTCAAGACTATCCAGAGAAAGACAAAGGAAGATGAGGAGGTGGTAGAAAAAGGAAGGGAGGGAGGAACAAAGGCAGGAAGGCCCAAAGGGAAGAAATGTGTTGTCCTAGGCTGATCATACGCTTCCAAAATGAAAACACAAGTCTCTTAAGGTCCAACATAGGATTCTTTCTCTGGTACTTCATCTCTGTAGGACAGCGGGGTCTTGGCAACCCCAGAGTCACAAGGAGAGCAACAAGGTCAGATGGCATAGATGTCATTGGGACTGTTCTATCTTGGCTGGTTATTTAGAATAAAACTTCTTATCACTACTGATCTAGTCACCAGAAAACAAACCTCAAGCTGAACCAATAGCAAAAGAGCCCTTAAGACTCTAATATAAGATTGGTTCTCAGAGCTGGCCTCCCAAAAGTATGCCTCATCGTCACCCACTCCTTGTGTGGCTCTCTTACCAGTCAATGCAACAGAAATAACTCTAGGGGTAACTTTTATCACTTTAACCCTCAGCACTCTCATGGACAACATCTTCTCAGAATGTGGCTCCTGAGCTTTGAGAAGACTGCATGTCTGTGCCGGCATTTTTGTGGGACAAATCCAGAGAGACCTGCAGCCAGCAACCAACATCAACTACCAACCATTCAATGAGTCTTTCGGACACCCAGTCCTTTTCATCCCCAAAGACCACAGCCCTTCCCACCATCTTGACAGCAGCCACAGAGAAGTACCCCGTGAGGACTGTCCAGCCACACTCAGCCAATCCAACAAAAGGTGGAACTCAAGCCACCAACATTCCAGTGGTTTGTTCCACAAAGTGATAACATACAATAGGACAGTCTAAAAGCCACCAGGAGGTACCAGTGTGTGTGTGCTTCATACCCTTCCTTGGTTTTGTTGTTGTTGTTTTTGTGTTTGTTTTTGTTTCTCAAAGCCAGGACTCTACCACTCAAGGCCTATCTTCACTTTTGACTTTCTACTGGCTAATTGGAGATAAGAGACACGTGAACTTTTCTACCCTGGCTGGTTTCAAACCTTGATCCTCAAAGCTCAGGCTCCTAAGTGGCTAGGATTATGAATGTGAGCCTCTAATGCCCAGCTGGAAATTACCATTTTAAAGTAAGAATGTCCATGAGATTCCGAAAGAACTGCACGATGTGAACAGGAGAAGTATGTTCTGAACTAAATGTTGGCAAATTATAAGGTTTGCATGAACAAATGAC